>NC_053392.1:88718645-89026095 GCF_905171765.1 Bufo bufo
CAGAGGTGGAAGTGGAGGAGGAGGTGGAGGAGGAGAAGGGGGGTTGCAGCAACTAATGTAGGTGGTGGCGGAAACCCTGATGGAAGTAGGGCAATCCTTGGCGTCGGTAGCACCTGTGCCATCCCAGGGTACGACTCGCTCACGGCCTCCACAACAGTCACCTAGTGTGCCGTCAGGGAAATGTATCGTCCCTGGCCAAAAGCACTTGTGAATGTGTCAGTCGTTAAGTGGACCTTCCCAATAACTGCGTTGGTCAGGGCACGGGTGATGTTACGGGACACATGCTGGTTTAGCGCGGGGACGGCACATCGGGAAAAATAGTAGCGGCTGGGGACTGAGTAACGAGGGACAGCCGCCACCATCAGGCTGTGGAAAGCCTCGGGGGTCCACAAGCTTAAATGGCAAAATTTTTAGGGCCAGCAATTTGGAAAGGTGCGCATTTAGTGCTATGGCCTGTGGGTGGGTGGCTGGGTATTTGCGCTTTCGTTCAAAGGCCTGGGGTATGTACATCTGTATGCTGCGCTGGGAAACACAAGTGTAGATGTGCTAGATGATGGTTCTTGCGAAGGTCCAGGTGCAGGGCGAGGCATCCGGGCCTGCCTCTTGGACAGGGGATTGGCCAGCACGTAACACAGGGGAAGAGGAGTCAGTGGTGTGACCTGTAGACACTGATTGTGGACCCAGGCGTTCTGCCCACCTATTAGGGTGCTTTGATGCCATGTGGCGAATCATGCTTGTGCTGGTGAGGTTGCTAGTGTTCACGCCCCTGATCATTTTGGTACGGCAGAGGTTGCAAATGACAATTTTTTTTATCGTCTGCACTTTCCTCAAAAAAGCGCTATTCAGGGGGCTGGCTTCTCAAACCTCTGGCCATGTAATGCTGAAAACGTATATTAAAAGTAGTATGCAAATGGATGGCCAAAAAAGCAACTTGTGTGCTCTTTGTTAGCGACTCTCAACAAATACAGGGGTCTTGAGCATAAATGTCCACTGTGATCAGTGTCGTACTGAAGTCCCTTGGGCCCACCATAGAAAATAATTCTGGTGGCCCTTATGTATACAGGACCTTAAAGGCGCTGTACACTGCGTGCAGAATTATTAGGCAAATGAGTATTTTGACCACATCATCCTCTTTATGCATGTTGTCTTACTCCAAGCTGTATAGGCTCGAAAGCCTACTACCAATTAAGCATATTAGGTGATGTGCATCTCTGTAATGAGAAGGGGTGTGGTCTAATGACATCAACACCCTATATTAGGTGTGCATAATTATTAGGCAACTTCCTTTCCTTTGGCAAAATGGGTCAAAAGAAGGACTTGACAGGCTCAGAAAAGTCAAAAATAGTGAGATATCTTGCAGAGGGATGCAGCACTCTTAAAATTGCAAAGCTTCTGAAGCGTGATCATCGAACAATCAAGCGTTTCATTCAAAATAGTCAAGAGGGTCGCAAGAAGCGTGTGGAAAAACCAAGGCGCAAAATAACTGCCCATGAACTGAGAAAAGTCAAGCGTGCAGCTGCCAAGATGCCACTTGCCACCAGTTTGGCCATATTTCAGAGCTGCAACATCACTGGAGTGCCCAAAAGCACAAGGTGTGCAATACTCAGAGACATGGCCAAGGTAAGAAAGGCTGAAAGACGACCACCACTGAACAAGACACACAAGCTGAATCGTCAAGACTGGGCCAAGAAATATCTCAAGACTGATTTTTCTAAGGTTTTATGGACTGATGAAATGAGAGTGAGTCTTGATGGGCCAGATGGATGGGCCCGTGGCTGGATTGGTAAAGGGCAGAGAGCTCCAGTCCGACTCAGACGCCAGCAAGGTGGAGGTGGAGTACTGGTTTGGGCTGGTATCATCAAAGATGAGCTTGTGGGGCCGTTTCGGGATGAGGATGGAGTCAAGCTCAACTCCCAGTCCTACTGCCAGTTTCTGGAAGACACCTTCTTCAAGCAGTGGTACAGGAAGAAGTCTGCATCCTTCAAGAAAAACATGATTTTCATGCAGGACAATGCTCCTTCACACGCGTCCAAGTACTCCACAGCGTGGCTGGCAAGAAAGGGTTTAAAAGAAGAAAATCTAATGACATGGCCTCCTTGTTCACCTGATCTGAACCCCATTGAGAACCTGTGGTCCATCATCAAATGTGAGATTTACAAGGAGGGAAAACAGTACACCTCTCTGAACAGTGTCTGGGAGGCTGTGGTTGCTGCTGCACGCAATGTTGATGGTGAACAGATCAAAACACTGACAGAATCCATGGATGGCAGGCTTTTGAGTGTCCTTGCAAAGAAAGGTGGCTATATTGGTCACTGATTTGTTTTTGTTTTGTTTTTGAATGTCAGAAATGTATATTTGTGAATGTTGAGATGTTATATTGGTTTCACTGGTAAAAATAAATAATTGAAATGGGTATATATTTGTTTTTTGTTAAGTTGCCTAATAATTATGCACAGTAATAGTCACCTGCACACACAGATATCCCCCTAAAATAGCTAAAACTAAAAACAAACTAAAAACTACTTCCAAAAATATTCAGCTTTGATATTAATGAGTTTTTTGGGTTCATTGAGAACATGGTTGTTGTTCAATAATAAAATTAATCCTCAAAAATACAACTTGCCTAATAATTCTGCACTCCCTGTATTAGGGGTCGATTATTGTCAGAGCTTGGGTCCACTGGAGGATCCTCTTGTGCTTTTGTGGGCCAGTCTGACCCTGACTGTGATGTACATATGCGTGGTTTGTTTAAAGGGCTTGGTGGTTGGCAATTTTTTTTGTAATAAATGATGTAAAAAATTGATGTTCACTGATCCCCTACTGCTTCACGGCTTACTGTGTCTCCACTATTATCCACTTCCTGGTCAAGGCACGACACACAGGAAATGGCAGGAGACGACTGGTCAGCCAATGACTAGTTGAGATGGGTCACTGAAACAGGTCAGTATTGATTATTTTATTATTATTTTTTAAACCTTTCTGAGCAGTTTAGTAAGAATTTTCCACTGCTGGACATTTAACTATGTGTGAATTAATGCATACTCATCATTTCAAGAAGCTCATGACATGTCAGAATTAGTATTTGGTGGAGTTCCAAGTCCTGACACCCACACACATTGCTAGAATGAAAAGTCTCTGCCTGCAATCTAAGGACTCCTTCACATGCAGTATTTTCTCAGTGTTTTTAACCGCTTGTAAAAAAAAACACCATGGGGCTGATCTTAATAGTGGTGCACTTTAAACTATCTAAGAATATGAATCACAGTCTTAATATTAGACAAGTATACTATTCTGGTGCCTGGACCTTTATAATTCTGGAATATCATAAATCCTGTGCCAGATTTAAGCTATAATTCATCGGTGCACCAAAAATTGTGTCTGTGAGCCAAAAATTTGTCCATGCAGCAAAAAACTGGCTAATCAATTTACTCCACCTATGAGTTGGTGTAGCTTTAATTAAATTTTGGCGCATTTTTGGCACGCGGAGGTGCATTTGGGCCACACCTCTTTTGTCGGTGGAGGAATAATAAGCATGTAAACAGTTGTAAATGTAATGCAAAGCTTGCATTTAAGGCATATTAAAATAGTAAATCTGAGCCCAGGAATTTCAAATGTTTTTCATAGTGTTTTTTCTTTACAAGCATTTTGGTTACAGGCAGGGGTGTAAACAGATCTCATAGGACCCCATAGCAAAGCTTAGTGTGGAACCCCCCTATAAGCATATGTAAAGCATACCCAGGCAAAGCAAAGTGCATCAACCCACATTTCTGATGAATTTACAAGCTTTTTCATTAAGCAGAAGAAATTTTAATTAAAAAAGTTGTCCTCAGCCTTGCCCAGTAAGTTTTATCCAGTTTCTGTGTCTGAAAGAGTGGACACCATATTTCTCAATGTATTTACATTACACAACTGGCATAAAAACCTAAATAAATGTGCTTCACTTCACATATTACAAAGCTGTCTTCCTGCTGCAGTTACCACTAGGGTGAGCTCAATGCATAGGAGTTTACACAGTTACCATTGTCTACGATGGAAGCTGCAATCATCTCTTTACACTGAGCTCCCTCTTGTAGTGGGTGCATGAAAATACAGCACTTTCACATCGGGAACAGAAGAAGGAGTTAAATGTCGGGCCCCTCCTCCCCCTGGGCCCTTTAGCAGTTGTGTGCTCTGCTCTCATTAAAGGTACACTAGTGGTTAAAGGGAACCTGTCACCACAAAATGCAGCTCAGAGGAGCTGAGCAGATTAATATATTGGGAAATATATGGGGGAAAATTCAGTATAATGTGATTTGTTCATTAAAATCTGTGCTCTAGGACTTCCGGTTCTGGCGCCAGCATCGAAGGTAGCATGTGCTAGGAGCTACGTCCTCTGTAGCATCACAAAGCGTATTATACAATACAAACTGACTGTTCCAACACTGAAAGCAGTCAGGAAAATGTACTTGAACGGCTGACCACCGGTTTATGAACCTATTCGTAATACCCATGGAAAGCAAATGTAAAAGAACCCCCTCGAAGCCGTGCAAGGTGCCAACAGATGCCAAATTGGCATCGCAATCAGAAGAGGATGGAGGCTCGAAACCCCCAGTCATAATGGATTTGGAAAACTCTACCCCAGATACGGTGGGTAGACATAGCTGGACATAGACGACAAACATCTAGCTTTGGAAGTTGCTGCCTGCCTTTTACCTGACCTCCAGGAAGCTCTCTCCTCCACAGTGTCACAGTCCTTTGCGGCCCTGCAATCAGAGGTCACACATCACGCCACACGCCTTGATGAGTTGGAAACCAGAGTGGCGGCAGTCGAAGCTGCGAATGAGTCGGCCCAGGCTCGCCTCACCAAAGCCCTGGCTGAAAATGCCAGACTGTGGAGCAAGATAGATGACCTTGAAAATCGCTCAAGGCGGAGTAATATTCGCATCGTTGGCCTCTCAGAGAATATCTCACCGCCGTCTGTGAGTCTGAACTACCAAAGGCCCTGGGACTATCGAATCGCTGAAAGGTGGAAAGGGCCCATAGAGTAGGACAGGGAGTCCCACTTGAAAACAATAACAGGCAGAATAGACCATCTGCGACATCAGCTCCTGGCAACAGACCACGTCAAGTGATCGTAAAGTATCTAGATTTGTCGGACAAGGCAGCCATTTTGCGAGCCTATAAACAGGGAGGTGGTTTGGTGACACTGCGAAGCCACCGAATCCTAATGTTTGGGGACTTTTCTGCTGAAGTGACTCGTCACAGACGTGCTTTTGCTCCTATCTGCTCCACACTTTTTAAAAACCAAACCAGCTTCTCTTTATTATTTCCCGCCACCTTAAAGATCTTCCATCCAGATGGGTTAACAAGAACGTTCATCGATCCAGAAGAGGCCGCCCATCTCCTGATGGATTCTCGCAGGAATCAAAGCACTCCCGGCTCTCACCTATACAGAAGAAATCTCGACAACCCTTCAAAAGAGGAGTGATAAGATGGCCACAAGCACTGATCGATCGCCCTCCGCCCAGAAACGAGGATTCCCTGCTCCTGGTCTTGAGGATTTAGGATAATTGAGCAACATCATGTCCCTGAGGGAGATAAGTATACCACTTCAACTTCACATGTTGTGGGTGTATTATTAATGTGTCGAGAGTATAACCTGAGAACTGAGATTGGAAGTGGACACTAGGTGGGAAAACGTTTATTGAACTTTATTGTTTAATTCTGATTTTGCTTATAAACCTGACCGTGCCCACACTTATGGCCGACGCTTCAAAGACCCGCCGGTGGGAAAGTCGGTATCTGAGTTTACCCCTAACACCTCCCAGTGAACTATTGGTAGAGCCGAAGGGGGCTTTATGCTTTACTTTATTTTACACTGCTATGCTTTGTGGGAGCTACTGGTTGACATCACTCATGTCAAGGTTACGTTTAATGTTCCTTCTGCTGGAAAAAAAAGTGAAGTCCGTTATAATGTGCTAGTAGAGATCTCTCTACTTTCGAAAGGTTTCAGGGAATGGTTCTACCCTTAGCAACCTATCACTGTAAAGGTTAGAGTTAGGGGGGGGTGGGGGTGGGGATGGGATACAGTGCTCTCTCGGTTTTGAAGGGGTGGATTAGTTCAACAAAACAAAGGTTTACCCAATGTCTGGTCCTTTGAAGATAGTGTCTTGGAATATAAAGGGTTTAAGGTCCCCTAGCAAACGTATGATGGTCCTGAAGCATCTCAGGCGTTTAAAAGTGGACATTGCCCTCCTCCAGGACACTTATTTGTCAGAAAGTGACTTTTTCCACATGAAACCCACATGAAACATCTCTGGGTGGGGGAGGTATATGGCTCGGAGTCTGTGGGGAAAAAAGCAGGAGTACTTACACTGTTGCGGCGTGGCCTCCCTTACTCTGTGTTAACACACAACCATGATGAGGTGGGGGGGATCTCACACCTACATCTGACCACTCCAGGTAGTGATATCAACATATACAATATCTATGGCCCTAACGAGCCTAATGTGGAATTTTTGTCACCCTTGGAGGGCACTTATCCCTAGATCCTCTTGAAATGAGATTTATAGGAGAAGATCTAAATGCAATGGTTAGCCAGGAGGAGGACAGGAGAAGGGGGGTAAGGGGGGAAAATAAGCAGGGAACTAAAGATATGAGACTGGCCCATCTCATCAGAGATGCGGATTTAGTTGACACATGGAGACTATTCAACCCTGAGGGTAGGGAGTACATGTATTTCTCACATGCCCACTGTTCCTGGTCGCACCTGGACTACATCTTAATCAATTGGAGGAAATATAGGGCGCTTCTTGGAGCCAAAGATAGAAGAAATGGTTATCTCTGACCACTCACCAGTCTCAATAATGCTCCGGGAATGTATACCTAAGGGAGAAGACTTCCTCTAGCGATTTCCCTCTAACCTGATCAATGATGTGGACTTCCGGGACCTTCTTAGCGGTTGGTGGTTAGAATATAAACAGGATAATGAGGAGATAGCTAATCCTCAATTACTGTGGGATGCGGGAAAGGCCATACTCCGAGAAATAATAATGGCCTACATGTACAATAGGAAACGCTCAGTCAAGCTAAAACTTACCTAATTGAGCGATACTCTAAAAGATGCTTACACTGCTTTTCCCTGCAGAAAAAGTGGCAACAAGCTAAAGCAGAATATGAGATGTGGATCCAAAACTAAGAAAACCTATCACAATCATGGTGAGAAGCATGTTTATTTCATCATGGAAACAAGGCAGGTAGTCTACTAGCCAGATTAGCCAAGGGTCAGAGACCCTCGACTACTATACCAACCCTTAGAGATGGAAAGGTAGGGGTGGATTCTCACCCGAAAGAAATAAATAGGATCCCAAGGGACTTTTATGACAATCTGTACGGATCTCCTCTGAAGCCAGTAGAGGAAGTGGAAGACTGGTTGAAAGATATCCCTCTACCAATATTATCAAAAATAGACAGGGAATCACTTAATGCCCCAATCACCACAGAAGACGTCACTAAAGCCACTATAAACCTAACCTTAGGGAAGGCTCCTAGACCCGATGGATATACAGGGGAATTCTTTCGCATATTATCCCAGGACATAGTCCCATTGCTCTCTCAAATATATACGGGATTTATGCAAGGTGTGGGTATACCAACTCAAACAAATACGGATCATATAAAGGTATTGCCAAAGCCTGGTAAAGACCCTACACTGGCAGCATCATATCGCCCGATCTCATTAATCAATGTCGATCTTAAGATAGCATCTAAAATACTAGCTCACAGACTGGCACTTATATTGCCAAGGTTGATATCCCCAGCACAAGTAGGTTTTGTACAAGGGAGGATGGCAGTTACAAACATACGGAAGGTTCTGAAGGTCCTAGATGAGGTGAAAATGCACCCTGGTGCTCATCCATCCCCAGCTATAGTCACTATTGATGCTGAGAAAGCTTTTGATAATGTCGACTGGGAATGGATGGGAGTTGTATTAGACAGTATGGGCTTCAATGGTCCATTCAGGCAATATCTTACGCCATTATATACCAACCCCCAAGCCAGAATACACACCCCTGGATTTCTCTCCAGTCCTTTCCGCCTGAGCAAAGGCACCAGGCAAGGCTGCCTGCTCTCCCCACTTATATTTAATCTGGTAATAGAACCCTTGTCCCGCAAAATAGAAATGAGAAACAATATAGAGGGTATTAGGAAAGGTAGTACAGAAGTCAAGCATGCACTCTTTGCTGTTTTTCTTGGAACACCCACGTAGAGACCTGAAACACCTATTCAAGTTCTTGGCAGGGTTTGGCAATTTGTCAGGCTTCAGGGTAAACGCAACTACCGGTAAGTCGGAGATTCTGCTCTTGGGCTGCACTCCATCACGGGAAGGAGGCCAACCTCTAGATGTACCAATACAAATAGCTTCCAGATCCATAAAATATCTGGGTATCCACATTGGGAAATGACCCGAATCCCTATATATATAAAACTATCCACCACTGATTAAAAAGATTCTAGTTGATATAGAGCGCTGGATGAAATACCCATTGTCACTGGGGGGGGCGAGGTCCGCTTTAAAAATGATGTGTATACCAAAACTTCTATACCCCATGAAAACTATTCCTCTCCTCCTTAAACACTCCGATATCAACAATCTGAAATCTGTACTTAGATCTTTTATATGGGCGGGAAGGAGGCCTAGGATATCGCTGGCTATGTTGCAACTACCCAAATTTTGGTAGGCCTAGCATTGCCGGACCTGAGATGTTATAACTTGGCCAGCCTCAGCCTTGTGATACACTGCATTGACTGGATCTTTGGCACTAACTTCTATACCAAACATACCCTAGCGCACAATTACTGCTCCCATGGAATTTAGAGGCATTACTACACACTAAATATGCCGCTATAACTTCTTCAGTTAGAACCAGTTTATTAGTGAAAGATACCACAGCTGCATGGAAAGGGACCCGTAAAATATTCGACCTACCTTTCATGCTCTCAAAATGTGCATCTGGGGTCACCCGGAATTCCCGGCAGGGTTAGAATCTAAACACTTTGTGAGACGAAGGGCTGTGGGCATTAAGTATGCAAAGGATGTGTGGAATATTCAAAAAAATAATTATTATTCTTTCACTGAACTTAGGGAATTACATCAGCTAGCAAATGAACACCTGTTAGCATACCTCCAACTCAAGAAATTCCTCAAAAATAGAGTTCTAAATCTCACTAAGGAATTTATTTCCAATAATTTTGACCATCTAGTATTCTAGTAGGTCAGGGACATACACAAAAATCACTATCGGAACTATACAGTATCAGGGAATTAGGGACATCAAGCAGAAAATACTGCAGAAAAGCTCTTCTCCCAATGGAAGAAGGAATTCCCCTTCATAGACATTAAAAAAGTGATTCTGCAGGGCTGGGACAGGATAAGAAAGGTAATCACTAATGAAGGGTGGAGGGAAACACATTTCCGGATGATACACAGGGCCATATATGAAATCCAGTTTACTTCACACATTCAATCCCAGACCAGACTGACTGACTACCCAAAGTGTCACCTCGGAGGCTCTGATCTGTACCATGGGGTATGGTCTTACCCGGAATCGAAAAAAAATTGTAAGCTAATCAGGTCTCAGGGAGTGTAATCAGGTCACAGGGGTCAGTATTGGTCCCTATTCTCTTCAATATATTTAATAATGATCTTTTAGAAGGCTTGCACAGTAAAATATCAATTTTTGCAGATGACACTAAACTGTGTAAAGTATTTGACATGGAAGAGGACAGGACTGCTACAGAGGGATCTGGATAGATTGGAGGCTTGGGCAGAGAAGTGGCAGATGAGGTTTAACACTGACAAATGTAAGGTTATGCACATGGGAAGGAATAATGCAAGTCACCAGTACATACTAAATGGTAAAGCACTGGGTAACACTGACATGGAAAAGGACCTAGGAATTTTAGTGAACAGCACACTAAGCTGTAAAAACCAGTGTCAGGCAGCTGCTGCCAAGGCCAATAAGATAATGGGTTGCATCAGAAGGGGCATAGATGCCCGTGGTGATAACATAGTCCTACCACTTTACAAATCACTATTCAGACCACACATGAAGTACTGTGTACAGTTCTGGGCTACTGTGAACAAGGCAGACATAGCAGAGCTGGAGAGGGTCCAGAGGAGGGCAACTAAAGTAATAACTGGAATGGGGGGACTACATTACCCTGAAATATTATCAACATTAGGGGTTATTCACTTTAGAAAAAAGACGACTGAGGGAAGATCTAATTACTATGTATAAATATATCAGGGGTCAGTACAGAGATCTCTCCCATCATCTATTTATCCCCAGGACTGTGACTGTGACAAGGGGACATCCTCTGCGTCTGGAGGAAAGAAGGTTTGTACACAAACATAGAAGAGGATTCTTTACGGTAAAAGCAGTGAGACTATGGAACTCTCTGCCTGAGGAGGTGGTGATGGGGCCTAGATGTATTTCTGTAGTGTAATAATATTATAGGCTATAGCTACTAAAGACTGCTGGTATCCAGGGTAACAGGGGGAGGGGATACCACCTTTAACTCACCCTTGGCCCCTTTACCCAACCTTGACCCATAACAAAAGACACAACAACTGTATCACTTTATTGCTGGATGGTGATCGGCCACAGCTTCTTTATTAAAGCGGCAAACCTTAATAAACCATAATATCGGAACGGTATGCCAAAGGCTGGACTCCCAGCGGGCAAGTTAAACCGTAATCATCAGAGCTGTCTGCCAACCGCTGGACTCCCAGCGGGCAGTTACTCCATCTGCTACCACCATATCTCCGCTGTACTCAAATGCCGCCACGGAGGAGGCCCGTTCTCCCAACGGGGCTCCGACCACCACCCAGCATAACCGAGTCTGTTTTAGCTCACGTACAGGCCAGAAAAGGAATTGTCCAAATTAACACCCAAAAGGAAGACACCATCAGGTCCCATTAAAAACCAAGGCCAATAAGGCCCGTGATGAGAGCATAGTCCAACCACTTTTCAAATCACTAGTCAGACCACACATAGAGTACTGTGTACAGCTCTGGGCTCAGAGGAGGGCAACTAAAGTAATGACTGGAATGGGGCAACTACAGTACCCTGGAAGATTGGCAAAATAAGGTTTATTCACTGTAGAAAAAAGACGACTAAGGCGAGATCTAATAACTGTGTATAAATATATCAGGGGTCAGTACAGAGATCACTCCCCTCATCTATTTATCCCCAGGACTGTGACAAGGGGAACATTCTCTGTGTCTGGAGGTAAGAATGTATTTTCACAACATAGGATTATTTACGGTAAGAGCAGTGAGACTATGGGACACTCTGCCTGAGGAGGTGGGTGAGAAAGGGATAATCATATGTCAGGACACATGAGGTCCAGAGCTCTGGAATAGACAAAGGTGCATTACCACAGTGCGGGTCACCAGCATCACCGCGCCTCCGGCGGAACTCTATACCAACCACCTCTGGATGGAGTTATGACCACCAGAATTCCAGGATCCCTGTCCAAAAGACTTCCACCTCTCGAAAAACCAAAGAGCGCCCACCAGCCTCTGTTCCTCTCTCCGCACCGCACAGAAGGTATACGAAAGCCAGCCATCGAACCGCTAAACGCCCCAAATCTGAAAGAAAAAACAATTAGCCCGAGCCACAACACGCAAAAGAGGATCGCACAACTAGACACAGAATAGTTATATTTCATCCAAAAAGTATTTTCTTTTTTGTTATTATTATTATTATTATTATTATTTTTATTTTTTTAAAGACCAACGTAAATTGTCAAACCATAGTGCACTTGGAAAGAGTAAACGGATGGCTCACTGTGAGTGATCACGCTAGGTGCTCTGGACGAAGAGAGCCACCCCTTGCTCTGGAGAAGGTAAGATACATGCATAAAATTAAAAAGCAACTAACAAAACAATATCCTTAATCGATGAATACTCGATTTTCCTGGAGACCTAGATGTTTCTCACAATTAAAGTCCCAGTGTAATAAGCCCATATCATATGGGTGAGTCCCAGTGGAGATGATAAAAGCTGTGTCCCAGTAGGAGTAATCAGAATTGTATCCTCAAAGCTCTATATAGAGAACAGGGTTGTGCCTATCCAGACTGGCATAGATAATAAATGCAACCAGATTTATTTTATTTTACCGTACCCGAACAAACCAGTCACCGAGCGCCGGCCCAAATCACCCACAAATTGTCAAACCGCCTGGGGAAAACCTAACCTAACCTAAAGGGAAAAACAATTGGAGCCCCACCATGCGTGAAGTCATTACAGAATACCAAACGAACCGACCAGCCGGATCGAAACCAGGCGGAGGGGAGGTACCCACCCCTTTATATTAACTGGATCGACATGTATAGACGGACCCCAATCCCGAGTACTATTACCCCATACAAAAATTCCGGAATAACAACCCCCCGCGCAGTGCGGCCTTGAATGAAGAGACAAACACCTTGGAGAAAATATCAATCAGCCAGAACAGAAGGCTGAAGGAGACGGGACGTGACTATCCAAACTAAATACTCCCTAACTATACCGGTATCGCCTACCATACAATGAAACGATACATGCAAATAATGCTCGGAGGGTCACCATGCCGACCTGTGAAGTCCTGTCAAGAGGACCTGTCAGTGGGTCTGACCTGCATCACAACCTAGATCCGAACGGGGAATGAAAGGCTGCAGTTTAAGGCCTCATGCACACGACCGTTGTGTGCATCCGTGGCCGTTGTGCCGTTTTCCGTTTTTTTTTTCGCGGACCCATTGACTTTCAATGGGTCCGTGGAAAAAACGGAAAATGCACCGTTTGGCAGCCGCATCCGTGAGCCGTGTTTTCTGGCCGTGAAAAAAATATGACCTGTCCTATTTTTTTCACGGCCAACGGTTCACGGACCCATTCAAGTCAATGGGTCCGTGAAAGAACACGGATGCACACAAGATTGGCATCCGTGTCCGTGATCCGTGGCCGTAGGTTAGTTTTTATACAGACGGATCCGAAGATCCGTCTGCATAAAAGCTTTTTCAAAGCTGAGTTTTCACTTCGTGAAAACTCAGAACCGACAGTATATTCTAACACAGAAGCGTTCCCATGGTGATGGGGACGCTTCTAGTTAGAATACACTACAAACTGTGTACAAGACTGCCCCCTGCTGCCTGGCAGCACCCGATCTCTTACAGGGGGCCGTGATCAGCACAATTAACCCCTTCAGGTGCGGCACCTGAAGGGGTTAATTGTGCTGATCACGGCCCCCTGTAAGAGATCAGGGCTGCCAGGCAGCAGGGGGCAGACCCTCCCCCCCCCCTCCCTCTATTGTAATAAATCGTTGGTGGCACAGTGTGCGCCCCCCCCCCTCCCTCCCGCTATTGTAATAATTCGTTGGTGGCACAGTGTGCGCCCCCCATCGGCCCCCCCTCCCTCTATAGCATTAACAACATTGGTGGCCAGTGTGCGGCCTCCCATCTCTCCCCCCCCCCCCCCCCATCATTGGTGGCAGCGGAGTTCCGATCGGAGTCCCAGTTTAATCGCTGGGGCTCCGATCGGTAACCATGGCAACCGGGACGCTACTACAGTCCTGGTTGCCATGGTTACTTAGCAATAGTACAATAGTAGAAGATTCATACTTACCTGCTCCAGGCTGCTGCTGCGATGTTCGTGTCCGGCCGGGAGCTCCACCTACTGGTAAGTGACAGGTCTGTGCGGCGCATTGCTAAATGAACTGTCACTTACTAGTAGGAGGAGCTCCCGGCCGGACACGAACCTCGCAGCTCCCAGGTAAAGTATGAATCTTTTACTATTGTACTATTGCTAGTAACCCGCTGCCACCAATGATCGGGGGGGGGGGGGGGGGGGAAGATGGGAGGCCGCACACTAGCCACCAATGTTGTTAATGCTATAGAGGGAGGGGGGGCCAATGGGGGGCGCACACTGTGCCACCAACGATTTATTACAATAGAGGGAGGAAGGGGGGGGGGGCACACTGTGCCACCAACGAATTATTACAATAGAGGGAGGAGGGGGGGGGGCCGCACTAGCCACCAATGATATTCAAACTGGGGAGGGGGGGGGTCTGCCCCCTGCTGCCTGGCAGCCCTGATCTCTTACAGGGGGATATGATAGTACAATTAACCCCTTCAGGTGCGGCACCTAAGGGGTTAATTGTGCTGATCACGGCCCCCTGTAAGAGATCGGATGCTGCTAGGCAGCAGGGGGCAGTCATGTACACAGTTTGTAGTATATTCTAACTAGAAGCGTCCCCATCACCATGGGAACGCCTCTGTGTTAGAATATACTGTCGGAAATGAGGTTTCACGATCTCACTCATATCCGACAGTATATTCTAACATAGAGGCGTTCCCATGGTGATGGGGACGCTTCAAGTTAAAATATACCATCGGATTGGAGAAAACTCCGATCTGATGGTATAAAAGGGACTCCACACTTTACATTGAAAGTCAATGAGGACGGATCCGTTTGAAATGGCACCATATTGTGTCAACGTCAAACGGATCCGTCCCCATTGACTTGCATTGTAATTCAGGACGGATCCGTTTGGCTCCGCACGGCCAGGCGGACACCAAAACGACTTTTTTTTCATGTCCGTGGATCCTCCAAAAATCAAGGAAGACCCACGGACGAAAAAACGGTCACGGATCACGGGAAAACGGAACCCCGTTTTGCGGACCGCAAAAAAATACGGTCGTGTGCATGAGGCCTAACAGTGTAACTCCATGAATGGTGTTATATCAAGGCTCCCCCTGAGCGATGTCTACGAACGGACCTGGTTATCCGCTACTGGCTTACCATCTAGTTATACCTGCGACTACTGATTCCGCCATATTCACTCAACAAGGGGCAGCCCTGCTTCGTACAAACCATGTGGCACCAGTATACTAATACCGCCCTCACGGCAACCAACCCAGCTGGACTAGAAGAAACTCTCATGAACTGCTAACATCGTGTACATCTCCCCTGGATTCGACCCAACTGGATCCCACCGCACTGTAACTCCTGTAGCACTGGACATGAGGAAAGTGCATGACCACCAAGCTGCCCGCCTGCACAGACATGTTATAAGCTCAGCAGAAGTGCCCAGGTATCAACCATACCAACGGAACCTTGGGACGGAGACCCGTACCGTAGACTGCAGAAAGAGAAAACCGTAATTGCGGCTGTGATGATATGAACTCACAACCATTTACATTAAAGGAAGGTCCATAGCCACGAGCTATAGAGCTGAATGCTAGAGGGATTACTACTTCTGCGTCTCGCCTCCGTATATATGTACTAACCATGTCCTGTATGTCATTGTTGAAAGGCCAAATAAAACGCTTATATATATATATTTTTTTTATATACACACGGCCTAGTGCCCGCAGATAGGAGCATAACAGGCAGTACTACTTTTTATTTTATTTTTTTATTTTTTTAAATACTACACTCCATGCTGAAAGGGAAATTGGGAGAACACCCGACAGGACTGATCTATCCTGAAAAACATCCGCAAAAAAGGCCAGCCAATAAACAAGACACAAGATAGAAGCAAGGCTTCTCATGCAGGAGAATATAAACATACATAATAAATATATACATCGATCAAACCTGTTTATTTATTTATATATGTATTTTTTATTTTTTTTTATTATTATTATTATTTATTTATTTATTTATTTTTTATATCTTTATCGTAATATATATATTCCATTTTATTTTTTTTATCCATAAAATTACATTGTTAAATCATTTATTATTAGTATAATTTCATTCTTTTTAATCAGGTTTTTTTTTTTTTTTATTATTATTTTTTTTATATGATACCTAGATATATATATATATATATATATATATATATATATATATACTCAGTTCCATTATTTATTATTTTTTTTTTTTTATAATACCCTTTGTTATTCATTTGTATATTTTAATGCCTATAATATATTAATTCGGTTAGTAATTTTAATTTAAATTTTTTTTTTTTAAAACGTATAGACAGAAAAAACCTCCATATATGCTAATGATATCCCGTTGCTCAGGGCTGCACCTGAGTTGCCCAATTTCCAGGAAAATATGTGCGGGTAACCTACAGGCTCTGTAAATCCACCCTATTTTTAAGCCATTAAGCGACCATCGAGATTGTTTTTTTTTAAAATTAATTAATTTATTTTTTTATTTATTAAGGCAGGGACACCGCCTCTACCAGTGATTCTAACTCTGCACAAGAACCATCCTCCCCGCAGTACTCACCAGTCACAGAGAGGGACGGAACCTCCAAAGGAGCGGGTACGGGCTGCAGCGACCAGGCCGAGCCCTGGAGTGACGGTCAGGCAACAGCCTCGATATGATGATTGTATAACCAGACTCCTCCGATGCTCCTGACATCCGTCCTAAAGACGATGATAAGCGCCACCTGAGGATCTGGAGCGCCCATTTCTCCCTGAAACCCAGGAACGGCGACAGGACTGGCGCATGTGGAATCCATTACGGCCATGCCTCCAGGCAACCTAAGGGAAGAAAAAAACGCACCTGTGCCTGCGTTAAGGGGAGGAAGGAGGGGGGATGGTGTCGCCATAATGGCTGCAAATAAGACCCAGAGAGTCTCATTGTACGGAAGGGGCTCTGATCACAAAGCTGGGACAGTAGGAATACCCCTTAGAAGCCATAGGCACAGGTGCACCGAAATCGGACATGGCAAGCACGAGGGGTTAATCTATAATACTGGACAGGAGACTGGGGGAAGCTAAAACAAGCAGCACATATGAAAACTCGCCTGCCCAGCGGTGCCCAGTACGGGACCCGGTAAACGCTGCAGGGGAAGGGGGGCGGGGGTTAGGCAAAGCGACCTAGCTTGCGCCATGGGAGCTAAAGGAGGCCGTCCAAAGCAGCAGGGGGAGGGGTGAGGACCCCATATTGCCCTGTATTACCGGGGAGACCAACAATCCCGCCCAGCTTGCTTAGCCCTAACGCCATGGAACAGAAGCTGGGAAGGGGGGGGGGGCTTTTGACACAGCGCAGCACCACAGACATCTCAGGATGGGTCGAAAGAAACGGCGCACACACGCGGGAAGCTGGGGGATAATAAAAGTCGGGGGGGGGGGGGTTAGGAGGAACGGCGAGCAGACTGCCGGACCTTCGCTGAAGCGCTGGAGCTGCATGTATACCGCAGCAGCAGCTGCACAAAGCCCCAGAAGCAGGCACAGGGGAGGAGGATGGCAGGGTAGAGCTCAAGCTGCTCTAACAGAGCACAGCTATCCCTCCCCTCCTCATGTAACTCACCAGGAAGCAGCTCAAAAGGGCAGAACCACCTGTGGACTCCTGGTGTGGACAGAGCAAAGGGGTATGTCCATACCAATCTGCTTCCACTTGCAAGAGGAAGTGACCAGGACAGAGAGAAGGTATATGTGACCTTCAGGATTTCCTGCACCGCCCCCATCCTTTCTAAGGAGGTTCCCCAGTGATTAACCCTCAATGACCCTAATCTGCAACCTACTTAACCATTACTGAGACGGGGCCAGATTCCTAAATACCCCTAAGGGGAAAAGGGGGGAGGGGGAGGACCATTAGTCCCTAAGCACCCTCCCTATACAGTCAGGCGCTTTCCAGAAGGGTTGTTGATCCAGGGAGTTATTCTGATCGCCTAATTGGAGTCGGGAAGGAATTTTTTCCCCCTTAAGTGCGGAAAATTGGCTTCTACCTCGCAGTTTTTTTTGCCTTTGGCTCTGGATCAACTTGCAGGATAACAGGCCGAACTGGATGGACAAATGTTTTTTTTTCGACCTTATATACTATGTTACTATGTCTCAAATTAAACAACATCTGAGACTATCAATTCCCCTGACTCATGAACTTATTCTGTTCCATGTCCATCCTGAGGGGAGGAAATTACCCCCAATAATCCACATTTCACTTCTAGAGGCTAAACGTTGCTGTGAGGAATATGGATTATCATTTATTGGCAGCCCTGATTGTCATTTGATTCACCTTTTGGCATGTACACAGTCAATGTACATGCAAAATATGTTCTCATCCCCCAGCCATCTGCTGTCAGCTAGCAAGGGAGGAAGCCCCAGGGGTCCAGGCTTCAAGGAGGCCCCAGGTAGATAAAGTCACACCTCAACCAGCCAGGTTGGAGGCAAGCTAATCCTGCAGCAAAACCCCTAGCAGGAGGTCTCAGCCCTTGCCCAGAGTCAATGATACCTCCCAGACATGTTGGCACCTACATTTCATAAGGAATTATGAATCATCTGTCCATCCCAGGCATAATTTGGTTATCTTTTTTCAATCCTGGGGCAAAGCCAAACATCCACGTGGTCCTGGCTTGATGCTAGGATGCCCGGGAGGGGAGATATACATATCTCCCCACAGAAACCAAATAACGGTATCATGCTTGGACTCTAGTTGTAGCCGGAACCCAGGCGGATAAATTGGACCCGGAACCATCTTCCTGCAACATTCTGGTGTGGGGCTATGAGCCCTAAGGGGTTTTATGGGTTATTTTCTGCCAGCACCAGAGAAGGAGGAGTAGACCCTACCCATAGGTGGGGAGGGGAGCGGCCGGCTACAGGTCATAAGCCCATGCAAGCCAGTGGGCGGGGTCTTTTCTAAAGGGGGTCACATCGTGCCAATGTGTTTGGAGAGACCAGGAACCAGCTGACATCACTGCGCCCACGTGACTGCAGCCAAGGACTATTCTGCCATTATAACCCAAATAAATTTTCATCTACCCGGTAACTGACTTTTGCTCTGCTTAAACCTGTTGTACCTATATCACCTGTATCTGTCAGACCACTGTATATATTCTCTGTATATATTGTGTCATCTAGTGTGCCCTTAAGGCGATTAAATATATAATTAAATCTTGTGCTATCTTGTATCTCAATCACGAATCCCCACGTCTGTGTTTCGGCCTAATTATAAGCTATCGCGGGTTGGTTTCTCACCCTATATAATCCCGTTAGCGGACCGGACTTATATCAAACGAGAAGCTGGTGGCAGATTTCCCGGACTGAGGATGCGCTTTTCACTGCGGCAGTGAAAAGGCTCTCTCAGCTTGTTGCCTCTCTGTACCCGTGTGTACAAGAGGTGTCTGTGTAAACTGTACCAAGCTGACCTTACCTGCTCCTCTGGAGGGCGTAACGTCACGCTTTGGTAACCTGTGACCATACCGTGTCTCGTGAGCTCGACGTAGGTGACGTCAAGCGGACACAAGGTCTGGTATTCGTCACAGTTGCCTCTTCAGAGATTGGCTACAACCCTGTGTCCCATCAGCAACAGATGTTTTCCGCCACATTAAATTATGCTTTAATATGGAAAGAGTAGAGGCAGAACAATACAAGGCAATATATGTTAAGACATTTTTTGAGAGATGGGTGGTCTTTGTTAATGCAGTGTTGCAGTGTTTTCGGATGCCGAAATAAAGGAGTTGATGATACCCTTTGTATCTTCTGAATGGTATCTAAAGGGGAAAATTGAAAACACCCTAGATAGACTTCAAGTGGATTAAAGAATAGCTAGGAATATGACTGTTGAACGGAGAGATCACTGAGAGGGGGTTGGGGGGGGGGAGTTCAGGGTTTACATGTTGTTATGTTACTATTCTTGATCACATGTGATGGACTGAATGTTCAATCTAAATGAAGACTTTATTTAAATCTTGACTGCCTTCACTAGTTGTCAGGAGGGAAGTTCTGGGACTTTTCCCACATACATAACCTGTATAGAAAAGATCCTGAAGAACCACAATCTTATGTAGATGACCTATTGTATCTGGACTTGATCTAGTGTATGTTGTATAAAAAAATAAGTAAAAACTCCAATAAAGAATATATTATGTGGGCAGTCCTAGTCACTAATTGATGGCTATATGTGTATGCTCACACATGCAGAATTACCTGTCAGTCACTGATAGGATTGCCCACATGACTCCTAAGCACAGAAAGAGCAGATATTTTAGCAAATAAATTACAAGTTCAAGAGGAAGGTAACTAAGGTAATAACTGAAATGGGTGGACTACAGTACCCAGAAAGATTATCAAAATAAGGCTCTAATGATTCACTTTACCCAGGACTGTGACGAGGGGACGTCCTCTGCGTCTGGGGGAAAGAAGGTTTGTACATAGGACTGAGCGAACCCAAACTGTAAAGTTCGGGTTCGTACCGAACTTTAGGATTTTTGGACCCCGGACCCAAACCCGAACATTTCAGTAAAAGTTTGGGTTCGGGTTCGGTGTTCGGCGCTTTCTTGGCGCTTTTTGAAAGGCTGCAGAACAGCCAATCAACAAGCCTTTAACTCTGTGCCCTTAGAAGCCATCACAGCCATGCCTACTAATGGCATGGCTGTGATTGGCCAGTGCAGCATGTGACCCAGCCTCTATATAAGCTTGACTCACGTAGCGCTGCACGTCACTCTGCTGTTACTAGTGTAGGGAGAGGAGGCTGCTGGTGATTTCAGGGAGAGAATAGGACAGAATCTGTGATCAGAACTCGAATCTAACTCAGCGATCTACATACATTTAGTTGTGTGAGTGCAGGGCACAATCTTTTTACCCTGCCAGTGACAGAAAAAAATTACTTTTATCCGTCTATTAGTTAGGTGGGCGGCGGCGGCCATTTTATGCAAGCTCAGTGCACCAGCACTGCATCTGAGCTTTTGTGACATTCAAATCCAAGCTTGAAATACTGCACTAATAATCTGGTTTTAAAAAATCACCCTTTTTTGGCAATATACAACATCTGGTGCATTTGCAGGATTAGTCAGTGTGCAATTTAAGCTAGAAATACAGCCATAATCTTCTGGGTTTTTAAAAACACCCTTTTTTGGCAAAATACACAAGTTTACAGCCCTTGCAGCATCAGCACATGTGGAATTCAAGGGTTATATACAGCTTTCATATTCTTTTAGTAAAAAAAAAACACTTTTTTGGCAATATCCAACTTCTGGATTAGTCAGTGTGCAATTTAAGCTAGAAATACAGCCATAATTTTCTGGGTTTTTAAAAACACACTTTTTTGCCAAAATACACAATTTTACAGCCCTTGCAGCATCAGCACATGTTAAATTCAAGGGTTATATACAGCTTTCATATTCAGTTAGTAAAAAAAAAAAACTTTTTCGGCAATATCCAACATCTGGATTAGTCAGTGTGCAATTTAAGCTAGAAATACAGCCATAATTTTCTGGGTTTTTAAAAACACCCTTTTTTGGCAAAATACACAATTTTACAGCCCTTGCAGCATCAGCACGTGTGAAATTCAAGGGTTATATACAGATTTCATATTCAGTTAGTAAAAAAAACACTTTTTTGGCAATATCCAACATCTGGATTGGTTAGTGTGCAATTTAAAATATAAATACAGCCATAATTATCTGGGTTTTTAAAAACACACTTTTTTGCCAAAATACAAAATTTGACAGCCCTTGCAGCATCAGCACGTGTGAAATTCAAGGATTATATACAGCTTTCATATTCTTTTAGTAAAAAAACACACTTTTTTGGCAATATCCAACATCTGGGTTAGTCAGTGTGCAATTTAAGCTAGAAATACAGCCATAATTTTCAGTTTTTTTAAAAACACCATTTTTTGGCAAAATACCCAATTTTACAGCCCTTGCAGCATCAGCACGAGTGAAATTCAAGGGTTATATACAGCTTTCATATTCTGTTAGTAAAAAAACACACTTTTTTTGGCAATATCCAACATCTGGATTGGTTAGTGTGCAATTTAAAATATAAATACAGCCATAATTATCTGGGTTTTTAAAAACACACTTTTTTGCCAAAATACAAAATTTGACAGCCCTTGCAGCATCAGCACGTGTGAAATTCAAGGGTTATATACAGCTTTCATATTCTTTTAGTAAAAAAACACACTTTTTTGGCAATATCCAACATCTGGGTTAGTCAGTGTGCAATTTAAGCTAGAAATACAGCCATAATTTTCAGTTTTTTTTAAAAACACCATTTTTTGGCAAAATACCCAATTTTACAGCCCTTGCAGCATCAGCACGAGTGAAATTCAAGGGTTATATACAGCTTTCATATTCTGTTAGTAAAAAAACACACTTTTTTGGCAATATTCAACATCTGGATTAGTCCTGGAGCAATTTAAGCTAGAAATACACCCATAATTTTCAGGAAATTTAAAAACACCCTTTTTTGGCAAAATACACAATTTTTATGCCCTTACATCATCAGCACGTGTGAAATTCAAGGGTTATATACTGCTGTCATATTCAGTTATTAAACAAACACCCGTTTTGGGCAAAAAAGTTTATTTTGCAGCCTTTGCTGCATATGTCATTGTGAGATACACCCTTTACATACTGTGATTCTATTCAGTTATTTGAAACACAGCCATTTTAGGCAAACAAATTTTATTGCGGCCTAATCTGGATCAGTCGGTGTGAGATACACCATTTAGATACTGTGGTTCTATTCTTCTATTAATTAAACATCCTTTGTGGGCAAAAATACACTATTTGTCTGCCCTTGCAGCATCAGCACATGTGAAATTCACGGGTTATATACTGCTGTCATATTCAGTTAATAAACAAACACCCGTTTTGGGCAAAAAACTTAAATTGCGGCCTAGTCTGGATCTGTACGTGTGAGATACACCCTTTACATACTGTGGTTCTATTCAGTTATTTGAAATACAGCCATTTTGGGCAATAATCTTTAATTGCAGCCTAGTCTGGATCAGGGTGTGTGAGATACACCCTTTACATACTGCAGTTATATTCTTCTATTATTAAAACACCCTTTTTGGGCAAAAATACTAAATTTTTCTGCCCTTGCAGCATCAACACATGTGAAATTCAAGGGTTATATACTGTTGTCATATTCAGTTATTAAATAAAGAAGAAATGAATGGGCACTCTTATAGATGGAATCACATAGACTGGATCTAAGATATAAAAATCAATTAGGTTTTTAATGGATAAAATACTTTAGAAGAACCTATGATGGGGTTAGTCCAGGTATTGTATAACACCTCTAATGGTATATAGGGAAATCCATGGAGCGAATTGCTATAATATTACAACCGGCTTTCCTGGTGTCGTTGGTGGATGATACACAAGTCAAGTATGTTTTCTTAAAAGGTGGTAGATGAAATTTATATATTCAAAAAACAAGTGCAAAAAATGAAAAAAATGAAAAAGAAAAAAGAAAACAAGTGAAAAGGAAAAATATATTGGGGGAGATAGGATATATATATATATATATATATATATATATATCTCTCTATAAAAAGTGAACTGGTTGTGACGTACTTGTATGAAATAGTCAAAAGTGGGTGATCAAAAAAAGAGAGTAGCGATATACTGGACACTGCCACTTATATAGATTGTATCCACAGTGATGATATAATTTCAATTGTAGTCTCTCTGGAGAGTATAACTTTTTGATTTAGTGTTACTAATTGCCTCATAACATACTGAACTATTCTTGATGACTGATATTCATATACTGCTGCAAAATGGATTTATAGATCGGAGTTCAATATTAAAAGTGCAGTTGCAGAAAGAAACTCTGGTACTCACATCTACAAGAAGAATGTCCGTTCGTGGCGTCCCACGTGGAGTGAGTGGACGGTAAGCTTACCTATAATTTGTATTTTCAGTGGTATCAGAAGAAAGACTGCGATGGTACCTTGCTTAGATTAAATGTAGAGCAGCGGACTGCTTTTCACTTGTTTTCTTTTTTCTTTTTTTTTTCTTTTCCTTTTTTGCACTTGTTTTTTGAATATATCAATTTCATCTACCACCTTTTAGGAAAACATACTTGACTTGTGTATCATCCAACTCACCCACCAACGACACCAGGAAAGCCGGTTGTAATATTAAAGCAATTCGCTGCATGGATCTCCCTATATACCATTAGAGGTGTTATACAATACCTGGACTAACCTCATCATAGGTTCTTCTACAATTTATCAGCTGACTTGATATTTGAACATCACTGCATCGATCAAGAATATCAACTCCATCCTTTTGGAACATTTTATTGAGTATTTTGAGCTTTTTTTAGATTTTTTATATATTTTCTATACACCTTTTTATATCTTTTTTCCAGATTACTGTAAAGTATTTTATCCCTTAAAAACCTCATTGATTTTTATATTTTAGATCCAGTCTATGGGATTCAATCTATAAGAGTGCCCATTCACTTCTTCTTTATCTACTCTACTTGGTGAACAGGGTGCAACATCAGTTTGGAGGACCTTGCCATCACCAATCAGATGGAGAGCCGTCCTTTACATTCCTTACTATATTCAGTTATTAAACAAACACCCAGTTTGGGCAAAAAACTTAAATTGCCTAGTCTGGATCTGTACGTGTGAGATACACCCTTTACATACTGTGGTTCTATTCAGTTATTTGAAATACAGCTATTTTGGGCAACAAACTTTAATTGCGGCATAGTCTGTATCAGGACGTGTGAGATACACCCTTTACATACTGTGGTTCTATTCAGTTATTTGAAATACAGCCATTTTGGTCAACAAACTTTAATTGCGGACTAGTCTGCATCTGTACGTATGAGATCCAACCTTTATATACTGTCGTTCTATTCTGCTATTAATTAAACACCCATTTAGGGCAAGATCCTAAATTTGAGAAATATGAGGAGAGCGTCCAATAAGGGACGTGGCCCAGGTAGTGGTGCTGCTGGTGGAGATCCTGTTGCAGGGAGAGGACGTGGTCGATCTGTGCCAGCTACACGCACAAGTGAAACCCCTTCCTCAGGTGCGAGAAGAACCTGCAGCGGTATTTGGTTGGGCCTAATGCAGCTCTACGAATGGTGAGGCCTGAACAAATACAGGCAATAGTAGATTGGGTTGCTGACAGTGCCTCCAGTTCCTTCACATTGTCTCCCACCCAGTCTCCTGCTGAAAGATCAGAGTAGGCACCTGCAGCCGATGTCCATCAGTCTTTCACCTCACCCCCTTGCAAATCAGCCAAGCAGTCTAAGCCCCAAGTCATACAGCAGTCTCTTCTGCTTTTTGATGACTCTGTTAGCAGGGTTTCCCAGGGCCATCCACTTATCCCTGCCCCAGAAGTGGAAAAGATTGAGTGCACCGATGCCCAACCACTCATGTTTCAAGATGAGTACATGGGATGACCATCGCAGCACGTCTCGGATGATGACGAAACACAGGTGCCAACTGCTGGGGCTTTCGAAAGTGTGCAGACCGACAAGGAAGGCAGGGTTGAAGACTGGGGGGAAGATGATGTGGAGGACGATAAGGCCCTCAACCCCACATAGAATCAAGGTCATGCGAGTGACCTATGTAGTTCGGAGGAAGAGGCGGTGGTCGCACAGAGCCACCAGCACAGCAGAAGAGGGAGCAGGGTGCAAAAGCGGAGCGGCCGTCCCCCAGACAGTATGCCTGCCACTGCCCACCGCAGCAAGGGACCGAGCACATTAAAGCCAGCTCCAAGGCATTCCCTGGCGTGGCAGTTCTTCAGACAATGTGCTGACGACAAGACACGAGTGGTTTGCACGCTGTGCAATCAGAGCCTGAAGCGAGGCATAAACGTTCTCAACCTGAGCACAACCTGCATGACCATGCATTTAAGTACTAAGCACAAGCTGCAGTGGAGTAGACACCTCAAAAACCAAGAAAGGTCTCTGGCTCCTCCTGATTCCTCTTCTGCTGCAGTCTCGGCCTTTTCATCCACCTCTGGAGTGACAGTGCCACCCCGCAAACAGAGGATCTGCCAGCAACACCATCACCTGGGTCACCAAGCATCTCCACAATGTCCCACGGAAGAGTTCAGCTCTCCATCTCCCAAACACTGGAGAGGTCGAGGAAGTATCCCCCTACCCACCCGCGTTCCCTAGCCCTGAATGCCAGCATTTCTAAATTACTGGCCTTTGAAATGCTGTCATTCCGTCTGGTGAAGACGGATAGTTTTAAAGGCCTTATGGCGGTGGCTGTCCCACAGTACGTCGTGCTCAGCCGCCACTACTTTTCCAGGCGAGCCATCCCTTCCATGCACAACCAAGTGGGGGACAAAATCAGGTGTGCTACTGCGCAACACCAGGTGCACCTCACTACAGATACGTGGACCAGTAAGCACGGTCAGGGCCGTTATATCTCCATAACAGCACACTGGGTAAATGCAGTGGCGGCTGGGCCTGAGGCGGATAGCAGTTTAGCGCATGTCCTTCCACCACCGAGGATTGCAGGGCGCTTCAGTTTGCCTCCTGTTGCTTCCTCCTCCTACTCTGCTTCCTCATCCTCTACCAGCTCCTCATCCGGTCAGCGTAACACCTTCACCACCAACTTCAGCACAGCCAGGGGTAAACGACAGCAGGCAGTTTTAAAACCTATCTGTTTGGGGGACAAACCCCACACGAGCAGGAGCTGTGGACGGGCCTTGAACAACAGACCGATGAGTGGTTTGTGCCAGTGAGCCTCAAGCCCGGCCTGGTGGTGTGCGATAATGGGCGAAATCTCGTAGCAGCTCTGGGACTAGCCGGTTTGACGCACATCCCTTGCCTGGCGCATGTGCTGAATTGGGTGGTGCAGAGATTCCTTAAAAATTACCCCGATATGTCAGAGCTGCTGCATAAAGTGCGGGCCGTCTGTGCGCGCTTTCGGCGTTCTCACCTTGCTGCTGCTCGCCTGTCAGTGCTGCAGCGTAACTTCGGCCTTCCCGCTCACCGCCTCATATGCGACATGCCCACAAGGTGGAACTCCACCTTGCACATGCTGGCAAGACTGTGCGAGTAGTAGCAGGCGATAGTGGAGTTTCAGCTGCAGAACAGCACCACTTCACCACCAATGACTGGGCCTCCATGCGAGACCTGTGTTCCTTGTTGCGCTGTTTCGAGTACTCCACCAACATGGCCAGTGCCGATAACGCCGTTCTCAGCGTTACTATCCCATTTCTATGCCTCCTTGAAAAAACGCTGCTGGCGATGATGAAAGAGGATTTGGCACAGGAGGAGGAAGAGGAAGAGGGATCATTTTGTAGGGTTTCCGGACAGTCATTCACAAGTGGATCCGTGGGTGGGTTCCTGCACCCACAAACGCCAGGTACACTATTGTCCAGCCAGGGCACAGTTCTGGAGGATGAGGAGGAGGAGATGGAGGAGGAGGAACCATGTTCACAGCAGGGTGGCACCCAGACCAGCTCATAGCCATCACTAGTGCGTGGATGGGGGGATACAGAGGACACAGACGATACACCTTCCACAGAGTACAGCTTTTCGTTGGATCTGGGCAGCCTGGCACAAATGAGCGATTACATGCTGCAGTGTCTCCGCAACGACCGCAGAGTTGTCCACATTCTAACTTGTGCTGATTACTGGGTGGCCATGCTGCTGGATCCCCGTTACAAGGACAACGTACCGTCCTTAATTCCCTCACTGGAGCGTGATCGTAAGATGCGCGAGTACAAGCGCACGCTGGTAGACGCGCTGCTGGTGGCATTCCCACCTGACAGCAGGCGCACAGTGGAAGCACAAGGCGAAGGCAGAGGAGGAGGAAGAGGTCGTCAACGCAGCTGGGGCACCGCCAGCAGCTCAGAAGGCAGGGTTAGCATGGCCGAAATGTGGAAAAGCTTTGTCAGCATGCCACAACAACCAGCACCACCAGCTGATATGGAACGTCTTAGCAGGAGGCAGCATTTCACCAACATGGCGGAACAGTATGTGTGCACACGCCTACACGTACTGAATGACGGGTCTGCCCTCTTCAACTTCTGGGTCTCCAAATTGGGCACATGGCCTGAGCTTGCCCTTTACGCCTTGGAGGTGCTGGCCTGCCCTGCAGCCAGTGTATTATCTGAACGTGTGTTTAGCACGCAGGGGGTGTCATCACAGACAAGCGCAGCCGCCTGTCCACAGCCAATGTGGACAAGCTCACGTTTATTAAAATGAACCAGGCATGGATCCCACAGGACTTGTCTGTACCTTGTGCAGAATAGACATGTATTCCGGCCTTAACCAGCCATTGTTATACTACAGCGCAATTGCTCATTCTTGTATTTTGGATATTTCACACTCTTTTGGAGTGTACCCTAATAAAAAATAAAAAATAAATTTAAACCAAAAACCATTGTTGGCTACCTCCTCCTCCTCCTCCTCCAACGCCGCTTCCACCAACACCGCCTCCTCAACCTCCTACTCCATATGGACCTCGTCCTCCTAGATCACGATATATATATATATTTTTTTACGTATTTTATGTTATTTAAAGTCTTTTCCCTATCCACTTTTGCCATGCTCTTAACCACATTTTGATGCCATTTGCAGCCCTCTAGCCCTTTCCATGACATTTTTACAGCCATTTTAGTGCTCAAAAGTTCGGGTCCCTATTGACTTCAATGGGGTTCGGGTTTTGGGTCAAGTTCGGGTCCCGAACTCGAACTTTTTGTGAAGTTCGGCCGAACCCATCGAACCCAAACATCCAGGTGTCCGCTCATCTCTATTTGTACACAAACATAGAAGATTATTTTTTACGCTAAGAGCAGTGAGACTATGGAACTCTCTGCCTGAGGAGGTGGTGATGGAGAATTCACTAAAGGAGCTCAAGAGGGGCATGGATGTATTTCTGGAGTGTAATAATCTTACTGGTTACAGTTACTACAGATGGGTCGTTGATCCAGGGAGTTATTCTGATTGTCTGATTGTAGTTGTGAAGGATTATTTTCCCCTAAAGTGTTTCCTCCCACACTCCAAAAAGACATACTGCTAGGGAACTTAGATTGTGAGCCCCATTGGGGACAGTTGGATGATAATGTCTGTAAAGCGCTGCGGAATATAGTAGCGCTATATAAAATGCATAAAATAAAAAATTTATAATAACTGGATTGATGTATATCTTCTTCCAGTCTTGCAAACTATGTTAGTATTAAAGATGTGCAAATCATTTTGCTAGAACGGAGATTTGACCTGAATGTTTCAAAAAATTCTGATTCTGAGAGAGATAGAGACGAGTAGAGAGAGTGAGGGAGAGGGCTCATCTCTAGTTACTATTTATTTATTTTTTTGCCATTTTCAGGTCCTATAAAGACATTTATGGGATAAAAAAACGCCAGAATAGAACAGTATTCTCAAAGCTTGCTGCGTTAAAAAAATGAAAATAAAAAAAAACACTGACTCCACAACCAAAATGCTGTGATTTTAAATCAACATCTAGCCATAACATTTTTTAACAAAAATAAATAAATTTGAAAACTGTCACAAAAAAAAAGTAAAACGCTGTGCATAAGTTCAACCTTATCAAGAGTAGGAAGCACTGTTCTATTCTCCTAGGGTAGTGATGGGCCCCTTACTTCAGGGGCCCTTGTGCAGCTGGACGAGTTGCACATATGGTACGGTATATCCGCACCACATCTCTTCACTCTCCCTGTGCTTTGGACGGTGACTGCTCCCTTTACAGCTCGGCAGAAATCTTAATGTTGAATGCATTATATTTACCGCATACATTGCTCAGGCACAGAGGGACTAATGCACTAAAAATAGTTGGAGTTTGCAGCTTTCACTGCATGTGCCAAAAAACAGATTCCATTTCTGTCACATTAGAGTCTTAATCAACGTGTCACATCTAATGAGAGGATGCAGAACTCCTTTCTGTTGTCTTTAATGGATGAGAGATAGCAGAGAGCGGGTTCAACGCGAAGCTATCATTTACGAAGCAGCCATGTTGGTTTTTCTGTTTGATGGTTTTACTCTGCTCTCTCAGTCATCTAGAATAAAGTTCAAAACTTTCTGTTGAGCCTTCTCCACAATGACACACCTTCTGACATTTTCTAGCAGATCTCTGCATTCTCTCTGTTTGTTCCAAAATGAGGGGTATACAAATGTCTCAAGATTTCTGCCGGTCTGAGCAGCGAGGTGCAGAACTCCAAATCACATGCAGCTATGGCAGTTGCAGAAGTCTAAGGCTTAGTCCATGCTATGAGGCCATAACCCATGTTTTCTCCTCAAAGGCTATCCATTGCATCCTCCTCAGACTGCACACACCAGCCAGAAACCATGAGGTTAAAATTAGCTTAGTTCCACCCTCCTTCAAGGAGCATCTCAATGGAGGTTTAATAGAAATGTGTCATACCCTTAAGCTGTACTTAGGAGGCAGTGATAATAATTTTGTTTGTGGTTCAAGAAACATGTATTGAGTGCCCAGTCGTGAGCAATAGATCCAACTGTTCACAGTATAAAGAAAGCCATATACAATACAGTATACAAATCAAAATAAATACTGAAAATCCATGGACAATTTTTCAAATAAACGGAAATATAAATATGCAAAAAAAATAAAAATGAAGACACACACAGACGTAAGGGGGTTTCGAAAGAAGGCAGATAAGAGGAAGGGAAAGCTTTCCCTTGACAGTAAAAATATAAAAAAATATCATCATGGACTAGTGCCCCCAGCCAAGCAGCTAGAGCTGGAGAGTCTCTTTATTGGGACCGGAGGACAAAGTATTATCCGAAGCCCTAAACTCCTCCATATGTTTCAGGACATCCACAGCCTCCACCTCTCTCAGCCTTGACAAACTGTCTCTAGATCTCCAATTTTTAGGAATGATTTGTCTCATGGCAAGTACAAGGAAACATTAAAGACATTTCTTAACTTTTAAGATAGGACCTAGAATCACAGAAAGAAAAGCCACTTCCAGGGAGGCTAAGACAAAACTCCAACAAAGTACATCGTGCAACAATGTCACACCCAGACAATTCCACCAAATGTGAAACATAGGCTAGTATTTTATAGCTAAGCTCCCGGAGCTTATATGAGACTGATACTATAGTTTACATAAAAAGATTACTCCAAAGTCCTCCCTTCTCCCAAGTGGCCACAAAATTTGGGCCTGTTGTCTTCTGCATCTGAAGAAATTAAAATCCTATAGGCCGAAGAGATAACGTGGAGGCCCTGCCGATGAAACACATAACTTCTAAAAAGAAGTAAGTTGCCAAGGTGTCAGAGACATGGTATAGCTACACAATTGTTCCCTCTAATATCTGTGAAAGGAAGCACTCCAGAAGGAACTACCACAACATAAGTCTTTAATATCCATCCACAGTTTGGAAGCACAAATATAGGAGATCTGCAGTAAACCAGACATATCTGCAAATGTCTACTGTCTATGGTTATGTATTGTTATTGTTATGTATTTTCATGTTTTGACCATTTACTCTATCCAAAAGATGAATAGTTGGAAATGGTTGGCAGAGACAAGGCTAACAACCCTGCTCTTCCCCTCTTGGTAGGAGTGGGTTGGTCCTACTTCCTACCAGGAGGAGAAGTTCAAGTCCAGACAGTAAGGAGTGAGGAAGCACATACAGAGCTCATATTCTCCTGTGAGACCAACACTCCAGAGAGATATTTAGAAACCAGATTAATTTCTCGTGTGGGACCAATACTCCCGACAGGCCTTCAGAATTCTGAACACAGCTTCCAGAAAGCATGTGTGTCATGAGTCATTAGCTAAATTACAGCTTTACAGACACTGTCGCAAGGTGAGGGACAAAAGCTCAAGTACCACAACCAACCTAGTCCAGACTAACATCAAGTTTGTAATAAAACGGACTTCTAAAACCACAAGTGCCTGCTAAAGTAAATCAATTGCCATTCAACCTGCCACCATACCTCCTCATCTGGTGCCAGAAACTGCACATTGTACTTAATACTGCTAAATGTGCAACAAGTTGCACTTAGTAAAGAGACTTTTATAGGTTTACTTCTGCCATGATTCTTCAAACGACCTTTCCACTGCACAGGTTCCCAGGGAGAAACAGCCCACACCATATACCTCATCAGGGCCACTACCACTCCCATCCTCTGTACTGACTCCTCAGGGGATTGCTGAAGATTTAGCACGCAGTTACATATAGTAGCCTTATGGTAAAGAGCAAAATTGGGCAATTAAGTACACCCTGTTAATCTGAAGCGAGCCCCAACCTTGATCAAGAAATCTTCCAAAGGAAGGGTGAAGTGTCCAAATTGGCCCAGTCTGTACCCAGTGTAGTAAACAGGAGCCCCGAACACGCATGGAAGAAATAGTGTGTTCCATTTCCACCCACAGTTTGGAAGTACAATTATATAGAAGATCTATCACACAGTTACAGTCGCCTTATGGTATAGAGTAAACTTGGGCAACTGGTAACTTTGTTAATTTGGCAAGCCATGCCCCAACTTTGGTCTAGAGCTCTTTCAAAAAAATTTAAATCTACACCTCAAAGAACAGTCTGAAATAAGCACAATAGTTTGAGAAGGGTATCCATTTTCAAGACATTTATCACTAAACAGGAGAGCTGGAGGTTGTCCCATTTTCCATGTTGTATTAGCTTAAGTCTAGGGCTAAATCTGAGGAGAATAATATTATTTACATCCATATCTATGCAGGGAATTAAGGGCTTTGTATCTGAACAGAGAATTTTGCACCTAAAATCTATATCATAATGAAAAGTGACAAATAAGAAATAGAAAACTGCCCCAGGCAAAAAAGGGTTTCTTGTTCAATCAAGAAGTTGTAACACTACTAATTATATACAAGAAAATGATACAAATGATTATCTCAATAACCATTAACCCTGTAATTCTGTCTCCCTCATTACATGATGGAGCTATTCAATAAAATGGCCCCATAGATATACACCCTCCATTGTGTGTGTATAGAGTTTACCTCAGGCTATTCACAGCAAACAATGTACAGTACCCAAACAGAGATACACAACGTGTGAAATTACATGATTTGGAGGAACATGATGACATCCTGTCAGATATAATAGAGAAAGGTAAAACATAATCTCTGGGGAACATACTGTCCATCTACAGCTGTCAGTCAAGCGTCTGCCTACAAGGAGTAGCTACAAAGTTCACACGATTTTCTGGTTTCATTCAAATAAAGTTCTAATTTCTAATATACTTTGTTACCAAATCATTATCATTTTAAGATACCTGTTTGTTCACAGTGATATAATTTTCTTTTTTAACATTGGAAGACTGAAAACAAGTATAGACCTAATATTTCTCATAGATGAGGGTGTGCTTCTGTTGCATTAAGTCTAGGCAATCCCCTTCAAGCTAAATGCATCAACAATACAAATCTCTTTCCTGTCCAGAATTTGCGACAATGTATTCTAATGTAAATGCTGTTTCTGATTATGGAGAACGTCTGGTATGCGTTCTGTGTATGCAGAGTATTGTATGTCAGGCAATGCTCCTCTGGGTTTCTGGGAAAAATATATGAATAGTAGCACATCTTACATCTGTTGGCAACAGATAGATGAAACCTAAATGAGCGTTTCTTGGCCTACAATGTTTAGCTGATATAGTACATATGCTAGGTGCTCTCCATAATGAGAAAGAGCATTTAAATTGGAATACATTGTAGGAAATTGAGGACAGGAAAGAGATTTGAATTTTGATTATTTTAGCTTGAAGTGGATTGCCTAGACTTAATGCAATGGAAGTGAACCCTCACCTGTGAGAAATATTAGGTCTATACGTGTTTTCAGCCTTCCAATGTTAAATAAAATGTCATTCCTTGTCAGAATCTTACATCTGCTGGTAAGATAGGAAAGCTAACTTGAATAAGTTTCCCAGGAACCCAGAGGACTGTTTCCTGGCCTACAATACTCCACACACATAGTACGCATACTAGGTGTTCTCTGTAATGGGAAAAAGTACCCCTCTGACAACACTTATATATTGCCCAGAAACACAGAGTAACATAGTAGGTTCTCTCTCTGTCTCTCTCTTGAAAAAAAAAAAAATATATAACTCCTAGGAGACCAGAAAGTGCTATTTACCAAATTTTGGGGCAATCGGATTATTTTTGATTCAGGTAGAATTGTTTCATACTCGAAACAAGTTTTTTTTTAAAAATTGGCAAATTGGACTCAAAATGAATTTCAAGAAATTCACTCATCTGTAGTAGGGATCTATGATGCTGAGTTGAGTCCGTGAGCCTGCAAATGGGCCAGGGCACATGTCCATAATACAGACGAATAATTGCTTCAGTAACATGCTCGTGTGGAAATGTCCTAATATGTATGTGATTAGAGCTAATTGCTTCATCCATATTGTCAATGTCATATTGTCAATCTTCGGTGTGGGAGGGAAACCCACACCGAATGTAGGAGGGAAGGGGGTGAGGGGAAAAGGCCTGGTAACTAGGGAAAGGAGCAGGTTAACTCCCAGAGAAACCCTAATCAAAGTCCTGACTGACTGCAAGTATGAACTGACCCCAGCAGTAGGTGAGTTCATACACAGGAACCTAAAGTCCTAACGCACCCTGAATGTCCCTGGTACTAATGTCAGGACAAGAGTCAACCTGTTCCTCCAAACGGTAAGACGAACAGGAGTCTCGCTCAGGCCTAAACACAAATGGCAGGGAAAAGAACAAGACAAGAAAACTCCAACAATAAACAACAGGGGAAGGAGACACTTAACTTCAAATGGCTATGGAAGCACAGTAACTCCGCCAAGATCCAAACACCAGCCCTCTACAACAAGACTGAAGCTAAAGCTATAAACCGCACAGCATGGTGGGAGAAGCCACAAGAAATAGGGACAGTAAGATGATCACATAAGCAACACCTGAGGCAAGGGGTGTGGCCATTACCTGAAACAACACAGACATTAATTCCAACGGGTGTAAACGTCGCATATCAGCCTATGTTGTGGGAATGCCGTTCTGCCGCTGCAGCTCAAGGATGGTGTGCTTTGCGGTGTACGAGTGGCTGAAATGCATGAACCACATTCACCCAGTGGGCCGTAAAGGACATGTACTGTCCCTGACCATAGTTAGAGCTCCACACGTCGGTGCTGCCATGCACTTTGGCAGACATCGACAGGGTCATGGACTGGCCCACCTTCTGTTCTGCATGTTTGTGCAGGGCTGGTACTGCCTTTTTGGCAAAGTGACGCTGCATATGTTGACGCAGGGCCGTAGTGCCAACATTGGCACCCTGGCCACGCTTCACTTTCTGCCCACATATTCTACATATGGCCACGGCGGCTTCACAAAAAACTGCCACACCGCCGAGTAGGTGATTTTCCCCCCAACAGACCGCACTGACTGACTGCTACCGCCGCTGCCTCCGTGATCCCCTGCAACACTACTTCCGGGGCAGGTAGGCTGCTGCGAAGCAGCTGGTCTATCCCGTGCCCGTTTGGCTCCCGACCTCCCACTGCTGCCACCCTGCTGACTACCGGCCACCCTATCGACTTGCTGGCTTCGCCGCTGGCTGAGGGGCAAGCTGCTACCCTCTTCTCCTGATGATGATGAAGCCCAGCTCCCAAGTGCGATCGGCTTCATCATCATCGAGTAGTGTCTGCACGTCACTGATGTCCTACTCAACGGCCTCTGGGTCAGGATCTTGACCGCTCGCAACATCACCTGCCACGCCTCTCTCCTCATCACTACTTGCCTGCCTAGTGGAGGAAGCGGCGGATGGCTCCTCCAGATCTTGGCTGGGCAGTAGCTGCTGACTGTCCTCTAATAACTCTTCCTCGCTGTATAGTGGAGCTGAGCCCACAGCATGCAATACTTTTATGGGTGATGGAACAGCAAAAGACAGAGGCAGGTTGAGGACAGGTGAGGGCACAGGGCCTGCTCCCGGGCAATGCCAACTAAGGGTTGTGTCTGACGAACCCACCGACTGTTGGCTGGGGGTGTCTGAGGTCACTTGGGAAGACGTGGGTGACTGAGTTAATCAAGAAACGCTAGGTTGCTGGTCAAGAAATGACTGCTAGATGACACCGGGAGCCCAGGCCTCTTGCTGCGACTCCTGCTGCCACGACGCATAACTCTGCTGCGACCTCTGCCTGCACCAGAAACATTTAGACCTCTGCCACTCGTCTGTGCATGGCCTGGCACTTCTCTGCCTGACATACTTTTTGCTGAACTAAATAAATTAAACGCAAATTAAAACACCCCTAAAAGAGACAAATATATTTTTCTTGTTGTACTGAAATAGGCCACTATACGCTTTCACTAAAAAATAATTGCAGTAGTGAACAGAGAATATATTTTTCTTGTAGTACTGAAATCCACCCCTATAAGCTTTCACCAGGAAAAAATTAAGCAGTGAAGTGTGTATAGATTTTTCTTGTTGTTACAGAAATATGCCCCTATACGCTTTCACCAGGAAAAAATTAAGCAGTGAAGTGCGTATAGATTTTTATTGTTGTTACAGAAATACGCCCTTATATGCTTTCACCAGGGAAAAATTAAGACGTGAACTGTGTGTATTGATTTTTCTTTTTGTTACTGAAATAGGCCCCCAAACGCTTTCACCAGGAAAACATTAAGCAGTGAAGTGTGTATAGATTTTTCTTTTTGTTACAGAAAAATGCCCCTATACGCTTTGACCAGGAAAACTTAAACAGTGAACTGCGTATATATTTTTCTTGTAGGACTGAAATACGCCCCTATAGGCTTTCACCAGAACTGCAACAATGCAGTGCGTGTACAGTACAGACCAAAAGTTTGGACACACCTTCTCATTCAAAGAGTTTTCTTTATTTTCATGACTATGAAGGCATCAAAACTATGAATTAACACATGTGGAATTATATACATAACAAACAAGTGTGAAACAACTGAAAATATGTCATATTCTAGGTTCTTCAAAGTAGCCACCTTTTGCTTTGATTACTGCTTTGCACACTCTTGGCATTCTCTTGATGAGCTTCAAGAGGTAGTCCCCTGAAATGGTCTTCCAACAGTCTTGAAGGAGTTCCCAGAGATGCTTAGCACTTGTTGGCCCTTTTGCCTTCACTCTGCGGTCCAGCTCACCCCAAACCAAAAATGTCTGCCGTATTTATAGGGCTGTGACATCACAGTGCTGGCTGGCTGCTGGCTGGCTGCAGGCATGCCTCTCAATTTGGGTCATCCCGCCTTCTTAGAGTTCCTTGCCCCATGTCCTCAGTCCTCACATGTGTAGCCGCCATTTTAGGAAAAATGCGATTCGTTACCACGAAGCGCAAGGAAATTTGTATTCGTTGCGAATTGAAATTTTCCTGAAATTCGTATCGAATTCCATTTCGTCAGCTGGCCTACAGAATAAGAAGCTTTGCACTGGCATTGTGATTCCGTCCGACTAGGCTTTTCTGACCCTGACTGTCACTACATCATGGTCTGCTGGGGACAGAGAATCCCAATTAATTTTAAATCAATGGATCAGGTGAAACCAGTACTTCATGATGCCAACATGAACACAGTCCTAACTAGAATGTGGATATGTTACTTCTGTAAGTAAATAAACAAATACAAAAAGAAGAGCAGAAAAAAAGAAAAAGCATAAGTACAACACATACAGCCTAACAAAACAACTCTGGTCCTTGGAATGTTGGCGACGGTGATGATATCTCCATGAAAAATATGATCGAGCTGCATATTTTTGTCACTATCTGCTTTATAGTTCAGAAGAATGTGAAAAGATAACTTTGTTGGTTGCAGCAGAGTTTATCCCTTCAGATTAGAATAATATGTCATGTCAGGAGCCTTCACAGCAGGTGTACGGTTTCAGGTGGAGCTATCGTCAGTTGTCCCCATGGGCAGTATTGCATTTTTTCCCAGGTTTCTTTTGTGAGCAGTGGAGAGGCTTCGGGGAAATCACCTGTAGAATGGCTACTGAATGCCGAACCCAGCTGCGTCAGTGCTGAACAGTCATACGGACACATTCCTTATCATAAATGACTCTAATTAACAATAAGAGCCTGATGGTCAGAATTACCTTAAGTTGTAGTTCTTAAATGCTTAAAAGGGTTGTCTCACCTCACAGAGTGGCATTTATCCTAATTCAAATATTATGAGCCACTTTTTAATGTATTATATTTGTCATAATTGCCTCATTTTTTTTACTTATTATTTTATTTTATTATTATTTTATTATATTTTATTATTATTTATTTATTTATCTGCACCGACATTCAGAGTTAGGCTACTTTCACACTAGTGTTCGGGGCTCCGCTTGTGAGCTCCGTTTGAAGGGTCTCACAAGCGGCCCCGAACGCATCCGTACTGCCCTAATGCATTCTGAGTGGACGCGGATCCGCTCAGAATGCATCAGTCTGGCAGCGTTCAGCCTCCGCTCCGCTCAGCAAGCGGACACCCGAACGCTGCTTGCAGCGTTCGGGTGTCCGCCTGGCCGTGCGGAGGCAAACAGATCCGTCCAGACTTACAATGTAAGTCAATGGGTACGGATCCGTTTGAAGATGACACAATATGGCTCAATCTTCAAACAGATCCGTCCCCCATTGACTTTCAATGTAAAGTCTGGACGGATCCGTCTGAACTACTTTCACACTTAGAATTTTTTCTAAGTTATAATGCAGACGGATCCGTTCTGAACGGATCCAAACGTCTGCATTATAGGAGCGGATCCGTCTGTGCAGACAGCAGACGGATCCGCTCTGAACACTAGTGTGAAAGTAGCCTTAGCATGGAGTTTACCATGGCAGGCCTGGAAAGCTTCAGAAACGTACAGACTGCCAAGGTAACCATTTGGGGCCCCGTGATTTCACTGCGGGGGCTCTGATTGGAAGGCAGAGGGAGCCGCATCCCCCTGCTTTGCCTTACAGATGCCGTGATCGGTGTTGATCGTGGCATCTGAGGGGTTACATCACAAGGTTCGTCGGGATCTCCATTCCTTGTCATTGCGGCCGGGTGTCTGCTGGCAACCGCGGCGTATCAATACATTCCCTAAGCCACCGTGACATCGGGGTATACCTTCATAACGAATAAAATTTCTTGGCTAACTTCGGCAAAGTTGCTAAATCTAATTTTTCAAAGCTTCGCTCATCTCCAATGGTCATCATTAAGACCTGGTCCCCCTAAGGGGTGCCGAATGGATGGTATTGGTTGACCCGCTGGCACTGGAATAATACAAACTTCCATCTTATTAGTATTGAATTCTTCTATTAATCGTTTTCAGTAACACTGTCCCTAGCGCATGAGCGCTTGCCATGTCTCTCCCTCTACTCAGCTTACAGGACAATGACGGAGACTGCGTGGGATGAGGGTTTTATAGGGCTGAGACATCACATGGAATGTTTACCTGTGGATTGGCTGGCTGTACAGCATTATGGGTGATCTTGTATTCCTGGGCTTGTCTCCTCTACACTTAGTTTTGCTTTGCAACAAGTGCACCTGCCATTTTAGGAAAACCTGATTCCTTACCACGAAATTCGAATATGTTGCGAATTGAAGTTTTCCTAAACTTCGGACTGAATTCTTCTTCGAATGCTTCACTTCGCTCAACACTAGTTATGGCCACTTCTGCAATCCGTTAGCGGTGGCAGGATTTGTGCAGTCAGAAACAGCTTCATCTTCTCTGGTGGCTGGGAAGGTGGGAGTGCAGCCCTGGACCTGTAATATACATCGTCCCTGCCAGCTGTCATCTTGCGATAGTTGACAAATAGCAGCGCTTCTGGGCTGCTGCTCTAGCACTGAAACGTTGCTAAATAGCTGACTGCAGTCAGGGCCGGATTTGCCTGCTGGGATATCGGGAAATTTCCCGGTAGGCCAGCAGGCCTGAGTGCCGCAAGGCCGCGGCCCTGGTGACAAGTGGGGGCGGCCGGCGGCAGGGCACAGCAGCAGGAGATGAGCGCTTCCATTGTGGAAGCGCTCATCTCCATAGTCATCTGTATCGCCGTCCTCAGGACGGCGATACAGATGCCTGTTTTGCGGCAGGGGAGGGAGAGGTGTGTCCCCTCCTGTTTCTCTGATAGGCTGCCGGCCTAGTGCTGGCAGCCTATCAGAGGCCGGGGCAGGCGGCGCGATGGGGGGGACTACTGGGCTGGCACATAAGGGGGGACTACTAGGCTGGCACATAAGGGGGGACTACTGGGCTGGAACATGATAAGGGGGGACTACTGGGCTGGCACATGATAAGGGGGGACTACTGGGCTGGCACATGATGATGGGGGACTACTGGGCTGGCACATGATAAGGGGGGCCTACTGGGCTGGCACATAAGAGGGGACTACTGGGCTGGCACATGATAAGGGAGACTACTGGGCTGGCACATGAAAAGGGGGGACTACTGGGCTGGCACATGATAAGGGGGGACTACTGGGCTGGCACATGATAAGGGGGGACTACTGGGCTGGCACATAAGGAGGGACTACTGGGCTGGCACATGATAAGGGGGGACTACTGGGCTGGCATATGATAAGGGGGGACTACTGGGCTGGCACATGATAAGGGGGACTACTGGGCTGGCACATGATAAGGGGGGGACTACTGAGCTGGCACATAAGGGGGGACTACTGGGCTGGCACATGATAAGGGGGGACTACTGGGCTGGCACATGATAAGGGGGGGGACTACTGGGCTGGCACATGATAAGGGGGGACTACTGGGCTGGCACATGATAAGGGGGGACTACTGGGCTGGCACATGATAAGGGGGACTACTGGGCTGGCACATGATAAGGGGGGACTACTGGCACATAAGGGCAGGTTACTGGCACATAAGGGGGGCGGCTACTGGCACATAAGGGGGGTGGCTACTGGCACATAAGGGAGGCGGCTACTGGCACATAAGGTGGGCGGCTACTGGCACATAAGCGGGGCGGCTACTGGCACATAAGGGGGGCGGCTACTGGCACATAAGCGGGCGGCTACTGGCACATAAGGGGGGCGGCTACTGGCACATAAGGGGGGCGGCTACTGGCACTTGATAAGGGGCGGCTACTGGCACATGATAAGGGGGGCTACTGGCACATAAGGGGTGTTACTGGCACATAATAAGGGGGGCTACTGGCACATGATAGGGGGGCACTCTGGCTACTGGCACATGATATGGGGGGGCTCTGGCTACTGGCACATGATGGTGGGGGGGCTCTTATTACTGGCACATGATTGAGGGCATCTATGGAAGCACATCTTAATGGCACATGATTGGGGGCATCTATTGGGGCACTTATTACTGGCAGATTATTGGGTGGCACTAAAGGGGCATCTACTGAGGCTAAAAAGAAGGGGTATTTTATATGGGGGGCTCTGTATAGGGGCATTTTATACTGGGACACATTATGGTGGGTACTATGGGGAAGGGGGGAGGAGCACTATGGGGTCATCTACGGGGGCACTGAGAAGGGGTATTTTATATTGGCACATTATGGGAACATTAGCTCAACTGGGGGCATTACAAAGAGGTATGTTTTGCACATTATAAGGAGAATTATTACTACTAGGGGGGGGGGGGGAATTATGGTGGGATTTATTACTCCCCCATGGTATGACCCCCAAGTAGCAGCACCAGCCTCTCCCTGCTCTGCTATCCCTCTGCCCCTTCTTAAAATCCTTATTATGAAATCTTTCTCATTAGGATAAAACACAACATCAGCTCCGCCGAGCCCTGGCCAAGTGTGGAAGTGGTGTCCGAGATCCCCAAGGGCCAAGCCAAGTAACTGTAAGTTTTTATGTGAAATATGTTTATGTTTGTAGTTGATCTTTATTATCGATTTTACATTGCAGATTTTTTATTTTTTTTGCAGCATATGGGTGAGCTTTTATAAATATTTTTATTATTTGGTCGAAAGGCTCATTGGGGGGGATTGTAACAGGACTGCCGTAGAATGTCTAAAATAGCTGGTCAAGTAAAATGTTGCATGCAATAATAATTAAATAGGTGGCCAACAAAAAAGGGGCGGGTCAAAGGGCGTGGTAAAACACTGTCTGAGCATGCTGAGAGTTGTAGTTTTGCAACAGTTGGAGGCATCCTGGTTGGGAAAACACTGTGATAATATAAACAATGGGGGTTCTACAAAAGAGATATCGCGGGGCAAAGTTCATATTCGTGTTTACACACGTGTTTTAAAATAAATGCTTTCTCCTATTATAAACAAGTAAATAATGCTGCAATGCTGTGGGGCTGGTATGCAACTTTTTCCAGGGCTGGTTTATATCCCCAGTCCGGCCCTGACTGCAGTGGCGTACTAAGGGGAGGGGGCAGTCCACCCCGTGTGCCGGCTCTCAGGGGGATGCCAGAAGCAATGAGCGCTTCCATCAATACAGATGGAAGTGCTCATTGCTGGAGCGCTGGGAGCTGCGGTCCTGTCACTCACCGCTCAGCTCCCCACGCTCCTCCCCTCCTTCAGGCCGACGGCGTACAGAATGGTGAAGCAGGAAGACTTCTCCCTGCTCCACCATTAAGCCTGCAGGCACAGATTGCACTGCCAGCCTGTGTGGGTGGAGCCTGCAGCACGGAAATTGGCATAAGCTCCACCCACACAGTGCTGCAGAGCGATCTGTGCCTGCAGGGAAGAGAGGCATGTGAGCTTCAGGAACGGGACAGATAATACAGAGGGGGCACAGAGAGATTTATTACTATGGAGGGGGCACAGAAGACTTTATTAATATGGAGGGGGCACAGAGGACTTTATTACTATGGAGGGGGCACAGAGGACTTCATTACAATGGAGGGGGCACAGAGGGAATTACTAATGTGAAGGGGCACAAAGGGCATTTCTTCTTTGGAGGGGGCACAGTGGGCATTATTACTGTGAAGGGGGCACAGTGGGCATTATTTCTGTGAAGGGGGCACAATGGGGATTTCTACTATGGAGGGGGCACAGAGGGCATTACTAGCACAGTGGGCATTACTACTATTAAGGTGGAACAATAGGCATTATTACTGTGAAGTGGGCACAATGGGCATTATTACTGTGAAGGGGCACAATGGGCATTATTACTATGAAGGGGGCACAGTGGGCATTATTACTATAAAGGGGCACAATGAGGATTATTACTATGAAGGGGGAGCAATGGGGATTATTACTGTGAAGTGGGCACAATGGAGATTATTACTGTGAATGGAGCACAAAGAGGGCATTACAACTGTGAAAGGGGCACAGAGAGGGCATAACTACTGTGAAGGGGCACAATGTGGGCAATACTACTGTGAGGGGTCCAATTTTTTTTAAGTATTGGGGGAGGGGGTGCCATAGAAAGGACCTGCCCGGGGTGCCGAACACCCTAGGCAAGCCACTGGCTGATTGTCCTCTGAAAGATGGGGGAATAGGTTGTTAAAACAAGGTACAGATCGTGGCAACCACGCTTACCATAACTAGCTAGTTGCCACGATCTGGAAAAGGTCCACAGTAATGAAAATCAATCAATAGCATCCTCGAGTGTGAGTGCACAACCAAGCGACGTGCATGATTATATCAACCTCATGTAGAAAAGTCCACAGTAGAGCAGCACTATGATACCTAGTTAGATATAAAACATGAAGTTCAACACTGCCTGCACCCAAGGAACATGTGGGTGCAGGCAGTGTTGAACCCTGGCTTGTGGCTCCAGGGGTATATTCAGATAGAGAACTGCACGAGCTTGAAAAAGACTCAGATGAGTCGAAACGTCAAGTTCTGTAATGATGCCTCGTGTTTACATAAACACATCATATTGCGTTAACACCTTCAGGACCCTGCCATTTTCACCTTAAGGACCAGGCCATTTTTTGCAAATCTGACATGTGTCACTTTATGTGGTAATAACTTTAAAACGCTTTTACTTATCCAGGCTATTCTGAGACTGTTTTCTCGTCACATATTGTACTTCATGATAGTGGTAAAAAGGAGTCAAAAAATTTCATTTTTATTTATAAAAAAATACCAAATCTACAAAAAATTGGGAAAAAATTGCAAATTTCTAAATTTCAATTTCTCTACTTTTATAATAGATAGTAATAACTCCAATAATAGTTAATACTTTACATTCCCCATATGTCTACTTCATGTTTTAATCAATTTGTGAATGCCATTTTATTTTTTGGGGAAGTTAGAAGGCTTAGAAGTTTAGAAGCAAATTTTGAAATTTTTCCGATAATTTCCAAAACTCACTTTTTAAGGACCAGTTCCGGTCTGAAGTCACTTTGTGAGGCTTACATAATAGAAACCACCTAAAGATTTTACAAACTTTGCTAACCCTTTAGGTGTTCCACAAGAATTAATGAAAATGAAAATTTTTGGCAGATTTTCGATTTCAATCCATTTTTTCCAGTAACAAAGCAAGGGTTAACAGCCAAACACAACTCAATATTTATTACCCTGATTCTGTAGTTTAAAGAAACACCCCATATGTGGTCGTAAACTGCTGTACGGGCACACGGCAGGCCGCCGAAGGAAAGGAACGCCATATGTTTTTTGAAAGGCAGATTTCACTAGAATAATTTTAAGCTGCCATGTCACAGTTGAAGACCCCTTGATGCACCCCTAGAATAGAAATTCCAAAAAAATACCCAATTTTGGAAACTACGGGATAAGGTGGCAGTTTTGTTGGTACTATTTTAGGGTACATATGATATTTGGTTGCACTATATTACACTTTTTGTGAGGCAAGGTAACAAAAAATTGCTTTTTTGGCACCTTTTTTATTTTTTGTTATTTACAGTGTTCATCTAACAGGTTAGATCATGTGGTTGTTTGGTTGTTTGTTTCAGTTTTACATAATAAAGCATTTTTGAAAAAAAATTGATTTTTTTTGTGTCATATTCTGAAAGCCATAGTTTTTTATTTTATTTTGGGTGACTGTCTTATGTAGGGGCTTATTTTTTCCAGTATGAGATGACGGTTTGATTGGTACTATTTTAGGGTGCATATGACTTTAAAAAAAAAAATATAATTCCACCTGTGAGGTTAGGTCATGTGATATTTTTATACAGCAGGTTCTTATGGACACCAAAATACCTAATATTTTTATTTTTTTATTTATTTAAGTTTTACACATTAACAGCATTTTTGAAACAAAGAAAATCATGTTTTAGTGTCTCCATATTCTGAAAGCCATAGTTTTTTTCTATTTTCTGGGCAACTGTTTTAGGTAGGGTACCATTTTTTGTGGGATGAGATTATGGTTTAATTGGCACTATTTTGGGGTGCATATGACTTTTTGATTGCTTGCTATTACACTTTTTGTAATGTAAGGTGACAAAAAAAATGGCTTTTGACACTGCTTTTATTAAAAAAAAAAATTGGTATTCATCTGAGGGGTTAGGTCATGTTATATTTTTATAGAGCAGGTTGTTACAGATGCGGTGATGCCTAATATGTATACTTTTTTATTTATTTAAGCTTTACACAATAATATCATTTTTGAAACAAAAAAAAATCATGTTTTAGTGTCTCCATAGTCTGAGAGACATATTTTTTTATTTTTTGGGCGATTGTCGTAGGTAGTGGCTCATTTTTTGAAGGGTGAGATGACGGTTTGATTGGTACTATTTTGGGGTGTATATGACTTTTTGATCGCTTGCTATTGCACTTTTTGTGATGTAAGGTGACAAAAAATGGCTTTTGACACTGTTTTTATTTAAAAAAACTTTTACAGTGTTCACCTGAGGGGATAGATCATGTGGTATTTTTATAGAGCAGGTTGTTACGGATGCGGCGATACCTAATATGTCTACTTTTTAATTTTTTTTTACATTTAGCACAATAAAAGCATTTTTGAAACAAAAAAAAATCATGTTTTAGTGTCTCCATAGTCTGAGAGCTATATTTTTTTTATTTTTTAGGCAATTGTCTTAGGTAGGGGCTCATTTTTAGCAGGATGAGGTGATGGTTAGATTGGTACTATTTTGGGGGGCATACACCTTTTTGATCACTTGGTGTTGCACTTTTAGTGATGTAAGGTGACAAAAAAATTGCCTTTTTAGCAATTGATACGGACGCGGCAATACCTAATATGTCTACTTTTCTTTTATTCCCTATTTTTTACACATTTTTTTTACTTTATTTTGGGAAAAGGACGCCTTTTTTTTTTTACTTGAAACTAGAGATGGGACGGGGGATTTGTCGAATCCACGAATCCCTCGAATCTTGCTGGATTCGTGGGATTCGTGGACTCGAATCCAGACGTAATTTGCCTGAAACGAATCCGACGAATCTCTGGTGGGAGGGACTGGGAGGCGGAGCTGGGGGCCGGTGCGTTCACTGTGCTCCGGCCCCTCCGCTCCAGTAGTTATATAATGTATAATTGTGATTAATAATCATGCTGCCCCCTCTGTGTGTAGTATTACATTGAATAAATCTTACTTACAGCCGGCTACTGCTATCGTAAGAGGCCGGCCGGGCAGACGAGCGGCAGCGTCACTGACTGACGTCACCTGCTTGCGCCGCTTCATTCATAAAGCAGACGGCTCAGGCAGGTGACGTCAGTCAGTGACGCTGCCGCTCGTCTGCCCGGCCGGCCTGTTATGATAGCAGTAGCCGGCTGTAAGTAAGATTTATTCAATGTAATACTACACACAGAGGGGGCAGCATGATTATTAATCACAATTATACATTATATAACTACTGGAGCGGCAATGGGGGGGTGTCTGTGGATGACACTGTTAAGGGGTGGGTGGTGGGTCTGTGGATGGCACTGTTATGGGGTGGGGGGGGTCTGTGGATGGCACTGTTATGGGGTGGGGGGGTCTGTGGATGGCACTGTTATGGGGTGGGGGGGTCTGTGGATGGCACTGTTATGGGGTGTGGATGGCACTGTTATAGGATGGGGGGTCTGTGGATGGCACTGTTATGGGGTGTGGGGTCTGTGGATGGCACTGTTATGGGGTGGGGGGGTCTGTGGATGGCACTGTATTGGGGTGGGGGGGTCTGTGGATGGCACTGTTATGGGGTGGGGGGGGTCTGTGGATGGCACTGTTATGGGGTGTGGATGGCACTGTTATAGGATGGGGGGTCTGTGGATGGCACTGTTATGGGGTGAGGGTGTCTGTGGATGGCACTGTAATGGGGTGGGGGGGGGTCTCTGGATGGCACTGTTATGGGGTGGGGGGGTCTGTGGATGGCACTGTTATAGGATGGGGGGTCTGTGGATGGCACTGTTATGGGGTGGGGGGGGGTCTGTGAATGCCAGGGGGAGAGGTGAGAGGCACTATAATACTACTGGCACATTGGGGGGAGGCACTATGATACGGGCACATTATGGGGGGAGATGGCACTATGATACGGGCACATTATGGGGGGAGATGGCACTATGATACGGGCACATTATGGGGGGAGGTGGCACTATGATACGGGCACATTATGGGGGGAGATGGCACTATGATACGGGCACATTATGGGGGGAGATGGCACTATGATACGGGCACATTATGGGGGGAGGTGGCACTATGATACGGGCACATTATGGGGGGAGGTGGCACTATGATACGGGCACATTATGGGGGGAGGTGGCACTATGATACGGGCACATTATGGGGGGAGGTGGCACTATGATACGGGCACATTATGGGGGGAGGTGGCACTATGATACGGGCACATTGGGGGGGAGATGGCACTATCATACCGGCACATGGGGGGAGGAGAGAGGCACTCCGCACTTGATACTGGCACATGATTAGGGGGGCATCTATGGGGACACTTACTGGCACATTATTGGGTGGCACTGTGGGGGCATCTACTGAGGCCACAAAGAAGGGGTATTTTATATGGGGGGCTCTGTGTGGTACTAGTATTATCAGGGGTAGTTTCTGCAGTATAGTATTGGGGAGCACAGCGGCACAGTATTGGGGGTGTTAGGAAGATTTGTCCAGAAGATGGGAGGATGATGGAAAAGTAGTAAACTAAGATTTCATTTTTTTTGTCAAGCTGCAGAGATGAAAAATGGCTGAAAACTGGTGTCTGGTCTGAAGGTCTGAAAGGAGAAGATGAGGAAAGAGAACATCTACAAGAGACGTCACTGGATGTAAGAGGTATGTGGCTGTATTACCCTGTATGTTTTGTAGTGATAGGAGCAGGGGTCATAGCAGGGGTCATCGCGGTCATATAGGGTGCGACCGTGACTGGGAGGTGGAGGTTCAGACAAACTGACGCCGTCTGACTTTGTTTCTTACACCGTGCGTTCACACAATTATGTACAGGATTCGTAGGATTCGAGATTCGAAAGATTCGATATATTCGAGAACCTTTTCGGATTCGGATTTGGATTCGAAAAAATTTGGATTCGTCCCACCTCTACTTGAAACTTTCATTTTTTTGTAAAACTTTCTTTTTTTTCCACTTTTTTTTCACGTTATTATTTATCCCACTCTGGGACTTCAACATTACAGGGTCTGCTCCCTGTTTCAATGCAGCACAATACATCTGTATTGTGCTGTATTGAACTGTTAGTGTCTTACACTGTAACACGCTAACAGTTGCCTTGGAGACCCAGCCTGGGGGCTGGGCCTCTTAGGCCTCCGTACATGCTGGGCCACAAGCCTTGTAATGGCTTGTGGCTGCCATGGCAACCATCGAGTCCCCACCACAGCAGTGCGGGGACCCGATGGATGAGGTGAGGGAGCGCAAACCTCCCATATGCGGTATTTGAAGGGTTAATCCGCCGGCAGCGATGCTGGTGGATGCAGCAGGGATCCGTCTATCAGTAGCTCTGATCGCGGCACCACACGCGCGGGGGGGGGGGGGGGTGGTGGATTTGACCGCAGGACAAGAATGCTCGTCCTGGGGCACTAAGTACCGGCCTTTTAGGACGAGCATTCTCGTCCTAGGTCATTAACGTGTTAATGGAAGGAGTGGTGCGGTTCTCTATCCGGATATCAATCATGTAGAGTCACCCCCTTCCCCAACTGAGCACAAAGTTCTGCGCTAGGGACCTGCACCAGTGCTATAGATGGAAGGTGAAGAAGCCCCTTTGACTAACATATGTATGTTATGTATATTATCTACAATTGTTATGTTTTATTGTACAGGATATTGTTATGCATTGTTGTGTATTTTCATGTGTTTTGGCTGTTCATTCCAGCAGAGGAGGTAATGGTTAGCAATGTTTGGCAGGAACAGGGCTAACCACCCTGTTCTTCCCCTCTTGGTAGGAGTGGGCTGGTCCTTTTTCCTGCCAGAAGGGGGAGTTCTAGTTCAGAGAGTGAAGAGAGAGGAAACACATGTCTGAGCTCCTATTCCTAGGGACCATCAGAATTTAGTACACAGCTTCAAGAAAGCATTGGTGTGTCGAAAGGTTAGTTACTACGGTCAGACACCCATCACCTAGAACAGCGATGACCAACCTGCAGCTCTCCAGCTGTTGTAAAACTACAACTCCCACCATACCCTGCTGTAGGCTGATAGCTGTAGGTAGTCTAGGCATGCTGGGAGTTGTACCTTTGCAACAGCTGTAGAACCTCAGGTTGGCCATCCTTGACCTAGAATCATCACCAGTCCAGACTAACATCAAGCCTGTATTACAGTGGACACCTATATCTACAGGTGTCTTCTAGTGCTAATCAGTTGCCACCTAACAAGCCACCATTCCTCTTCTTCTGGTGCCAGAAACTGCACTTTGTATTTAATACTGCTGATAAATGTACTACAAGTTATATTTTGCACCAAGTAAAGAGAGACTGTAATACTTCACCGATCCCCAGGAAGCAACGGCCTGAGACATTACACTGTGATACAACATCGTATCAGGGCCGCTACCACTCCCATCCTCTGCAATGGCTCCTCGGGGACTCGCTGCATATTTACGTTAAAGGGTACGACCACATGGTCAGTTCTCTTGATGCAATTATGGAATCCAAAACCAGGAGTGAATCCATAAAAGAGGAGACGTATTTGTCCTTGATACTTTTTTTTCCTTTATGATCCACTCCTGGTTTTGGCTTCCAAAATCTCATCAGGAAACCTGATCGTGTGGTTGTACCCGAAGGGTATCTGTCATTAAATGAAATAAAATAAAATGACTTTTCCACTCTTGCCCTATTGTCTTGTGACTTCAGGGATTTCTTTTCATTTTGCACTTTTTGAAATCTCTTCTAATGTCATATTTATATGTGTGTGAATTGCGATCAGCCACCACTAATGGATCCATAAGGTAGAATTGTTCTATAGATGAGTTGTGTTCCTTGAAAACATAAAGGTTGGAGCAGATGACAGTAAACTTTTTACTCACAAAGCATAAACTCACGGAGATCAGTATATCAAATTTTACCTTCACATCCATTCAATCCATCTGCTTTATATTGTGCTTACCACTGAATGGCGCCAGGAGTGTTTCATTTAAATGGCTACCCTTCAGGCAAGCACATGTTTCTTCCTCATTGTTTGCTGCTCTATAGCGGGAGGTGTGATATATGATTTAGATACCCTGCAGAATGTACAGATTATCACACATAAAGCATATGCTTTCTGTAGCTAAATACATCTCTTTTCCATTTTGTGGAGGTTGAATACAGTGGATGAGCCTCATTAACATGGCATTTAAGATCCTACATTTATTGTAGTGTATCTGGGGCATTGTAAGTTCAAACCTTCATATGTTACTTATTAAACCCAGTTTTGATTTAAAGGTTAGCTTGCTTAATTTGTTAACTTGTATGCCCCCCCGCCTCCCTTCCTTCACCTGACGTCTTCATTCCCTTTTCTAAATTAAGCGCCTGGGGACAAATACTTTCTCCTGCAATGCAGATTCATGCATGCATGGGTTAATAATTGATGTGGAAAAAAACAAACTCTCTGGGGGTCTGCACTGTGGAGCTGGAAGGGTTAATTGTGGAACAAATTCTGAGTGACAAATAAATAAATAAATAATATCGCCATCATAATAATTAACCTATTCTTGGCCAGGACATTTTTAGACTTCAGGACTAGAATTGAGGGAAGTATTCAAAAATTAGATTTGGCTGCTGCTTGGCCAAACTTTACAAAAAAATCCTCTTTGTGATGAATGACTTTGTCACGAAGCACATTTCTTTGTAAGCAGTGGGTGCGATGACAGGGATCGGTGATTGTGCCGCTTCCCGTCAATGTTCCCCTCAGATGCCGTGTGCATAGCGGATCGTGGCATCTGACAGCAATAATACTGTGAATTCTCACACGAAGTGATGATGTTATCACGTTGGCCAGCGTGTTGATGTCACACATCACGGCGCACAGGATTTCTGGCGAGATCTTCAATCAAGATGGTGGCGGGTGGCTTTTCACACTCAAATGGAGGAGGTAAGTATGTTTCTTTCCGTTTTTTCAATTTTCTCCCGCCCTTCAGGGAAAATAAATTCGCTACCACGAAGCACAAGGAAATTCAGCTTCGCGGCAAAATCAATTTTCCCTGAAATTCAGGTCGAATTCCACTTCGTAGAGTTTGATTCACTCAACACTACTCAGGGCCACACAAAGAGGGGCATTTATCATTTGCCGCAGTTTGGGTGTCAGATTTAAGTCTATCTTTGTTTTGCCAGGTTCCGCCAAATTTATGAAATGGCTCACAATAATAATATATTTGGAGCAAGTGCAATCTGGTGTACGCCTATGAGGGTCATTTACAAACCTCTGCGTTCTCATACCGTGCACCTAATTTATGATGAGGCATGCCCCTTGTCATAAATTTGGCGCATCTCTGGCATCATGCGACTATTGAGTAAAACTACTGTACTCCCTGAGTGTAGTAGTTTCATGGCAACATTTACACCTGTTTTCAGACCTAAATGTTATTAAATTTGCAGAGGCCGATGCTCTGGTCCCCATGTCACTCCCTCAACACACCCAAATGTAGAACACGATGTAAAAACACCCCTACGACAAAATATTGTCACATAGGCATTAAAAAAGTTGCCAAAAGTGGGTTGCGACTTTTTCTATGCCTATAACAGGCCTAGTATGCTGCATAAATGACCCCTTATGTCTGAAAAGTTCATTGGGGGGGTTGCCTGATGTGGAGATGCAACTTTTTAGCGACTTTTTAAAAAGTTGCAAAACATAACTGAGACTTAGGGACTTAGGCTACATGCAAACGACCGTTGTTCTGGTCCGCATCCGAGCCGCAGTTTTTGCGGCTCGGATGCGGACCCATTCACTTCAATGGGGCCGCAAAAGATGCAGGCAGCACTCCGTGTGCTGTCCGCATCCGTTGCTCCGTTCCGTGGTCCGGAAAAAAAATATAACCTGTCCTATTCTTGTCCATTTTGCGGACAAGAATAGGCAGTTATATTAATGGCTGTTTGTACCGTTCCGCAAATTGCGGAACGCACACGGACGCCATCCGTGTTTTGCGGATCCGCAATTTGCAGACCGCAAAACACACAACGGTCGTGTGCATGTAGCCTTAATGGTGTTCTAATCTTTCTTTTCACTCCCCTTTTAAAAGTGGTGAGGTGCACCAAATGTTGCAAAATTTGATCAAATGTCACAAATATATGCACCAAATGTCACACGTGGGCATCACATGAGACATTTATGTCACATTTTATAAATGTCCCCCAAAAAAACTATTGGGGCAGCATTTCATTTTCACTAATTAAATTTTTGGGGAAGAGCAAAAAAACTATTCCTTCATGTTTTTTTTACATTGTTTATTGTTTACATTATGTGTATTATAATATATTTTTTGACTGTTAGGGTCCTTACACACATGAATTTGGCATTGACTTTTTTTTACCAGTAAAATAAAGTCTCTTTTTTTTTTTTTTGGCCATCTGCATTTTTTGTGCCATTGGTACTATTTTTTGTGTTGAGCGAACTTATGTTTTCAAGTTCGGCTTACAAGGTTCAGGTTCGGGTTATCTAAGAATTCCGTTATGGATTCCGCTGCGCTACCACAGACCATAAGCTATGGTCCGTGGTAGCGGAATCCATAACGGAATTCTTAGATAACCCGAACCTTGTACGCCGAACTTGAAAACATAAGTTTGCTCATCCCTAACTATTTTACATAATTTAGTATTTTTTTTTTTAACAGTACTTATTTTTTTTATTTTTCAATTCCAAAAGACAACTTTCTTATAGGAACACTTTTACTATGGTATACTGGCTTGTATGCCAACATATTGTGAATGCCTAGAAAAGAACATACATTGATCTGGTCCCTGGCCGCCTCCATAGTCATGCCTACACTGGAGACCCTTTCTTTGTGGCTGGTGATCACAGAATACAAGGAGGCCTCCATCCTTGTACCAGGCCATGATCAGACGCCGTGCGCTTCATGCCGCCGCTGCTGTACAGTGATACACTCGTATACGAGTGTATCACTGTACAGCAGCGGCGGCATGAAGCGCACGGCGTCATAGCAACCAATGACGCCGTGCGCTCCTGCTATCAGAAGGAATCCCGGCCGGGTTACCTCGGACCGCTCTCGGCCGCGGAACACGGCCGTGTGCATGAGGCCTAAGGCTGACAATCACTGATGGAAATAACTGACCAAATAACTGAAGTGTGAACTCAGCCTTAGGCCTCCTGCTCACAACCGTTTTTTTCCCCGTTTACTGGCTGTTTTTTCGTTCCGTATACAGTCCATATACGGACCCATTCATTTGACTGGTTCCACAAAAAAAACGGAATCTACTCCGTATGCATTCCGTTTCCGTATTTCCGTTTTTCCGTTCCGTTTAAAGATAGAACTTGTCCTATTATTGCCCGCAAATCACGTTCCGTGGCTCCATTCAAGTCAATGGGTCCACAAAAAAATGGAACACTTACGGAAATGCATCCGTATGTCTTCCATTTCCGTTCCGTTTTTTGCGGAACCATCTATTGAAAATGTTATGCACAGCCCAATTTTATCTATGTAATTACTGTATACTGTATATGCCATACGGAAAAACGGAACGGAAAAACGGAACAGAAACGGAAACACAACGGAAACAAAAAACGGAACAACGGATCCGTGAAAAACGGACCGCAAAACACTGAAAAAGCCATACGGTCCTGTGCAGGAGGCCTAAGGCTCCATTCACACGTCCGCGGTGTGTTGCGGACCCGCAAATTGCGGATCCGCAACACACCCGCCCGGCACCCCTATAGAAATGCCTATTCTTGTCCGCAAGCTGCGGACAAGAATAGGACATGTTTTATCTTTTGCAGAGCTGCGGACCTGAAGATCGGGGCCGCGCTCCTCAAATGCGGATGCTGACAGCACACTGTGTGCTGTGCGCATCCATTCCGTCCCCATAGAAAATGAATGGGTCCGCACCCGTTCCGCAAAATTGCGGAACGGATGTGGACCCATTTGCGGACGTGTGAATGGAGCCTTAAGTTAACATTTTTGTGCCATTTTTTAATTAACGTGGTAACCATCAAGTTTAGCTCGGCTGCATCTGTACATTATAATACTCAATGCCAGCCTGCTGCTTGAAAGCAATTCATATTCCGTCTTGTATTAAAAAGGTCATATAGAAAAGAAGGTATTGTACCATTTATAATGCACGGGGGTGGATTTTGTGAGTGGTTAAATATGATGTTTGTACCATAAACTCTGAAAGCTAGCAATGCCAACTACATCTATTAGCCTTTCTATTCCTATCAATGTAAAGTACAGCCAGCTATAACAACATTATAAGGCAGGTATGCCCAACCTGCGGCCCTCCAGCTGTTGTAAAACCACAACTCCCACCATGCCCTGCTGTAGGCTATCCAGGCAGGCTGGGAGTTGTAGTTTTGCAACAGCTGGAGGGCTGCAGGTTGGGCATCCCTGTTATAAGGTATTGAATATTTTTAATACTCCAATTGTAGATACTTCTTTACATGACATTTTGTTTAGTTGGCTTATAGAGACCATCCCTTATGGAGGAAACAGGGGAGCAATAGTAGGAAGCATGATTTGAAGATATGACTGCGCACCTTTTTAGAACTTTTTGGATTTACAGAATTCCCCTACAGTATTATAATGTACAGTTTTACATAGGACTGCAGGTAAACCATAAACTTACTGTACATTATCTCGATAATCTTAAAAGGTGCTAAAAAAAAGAGTTAAAGGGATGTGTAAGTCAGTAGGTCATTTCCTTATGTTCACATGTTTATGTTGTAGCAGCTCAGGAAAAATGCTAGAGCCTAATTTGTAGAATAAAAAATATACAGAAAACAGAAGGAGTAAGATCATTTTTTTGTGTAAGACAAGTATATGATGGATGATAGATTTTAAACTATAAAAATGCTACATCTTCAGAGTATGGAATGTCGGGTAGGTGAGGATATGCTTCATGATCTAGGCCCTGGAGATTTAATGATAAGGGCGAGCCAGGAAGTTGTGTGTGCACCTGCCTATACATCATGGGACACCTCTGGAATAAAAGACAAGGGAAGCATGAAGAAAATGAAGAACACACCTGTGGCTGCAGGAGCCCACATTCTCCATTTAATCATGTGCTGTAGGTCACTTCAGAGCTGACAAGCTGTTTTTCAACTCCTTGTCACCAATGCCTGGCGCATCTAATTACGCCTGCCCTGCAGCTGACAAATATCAGCTGCTGCACACTAAAAGATGGTTCTCTGGAAGTACTTCCCTCTGGCAAAGTTAAATATTAATTATCTCTTTTTATTTCATGATTATTCATGGGAGCTAATGTCACCACGCAGACAGAGTGATATGTCACTGTCATGAAATATTAAAAGTGCTAATTCACAGCGAAACTATCCCGAACAGAATAACCTCGCTGGACCAGTCTCGATCCGCGGTGTTCTGCTGCCCGTTCTCCTGAACGCATTGTTTCCGACAGTGATTTCCAATGGCAATTAGCAGATCCGCGCTCTGTTATAGGCGGTGACATTTCTTTAATCTGGCCTCCAATATTCCGGAAGGTCGTCACTAGTTTGTAGAACTGTTGGCCATGACCAGATCCCGAGCACGATGTCAACATGTTGGTGCGAATGATTACAGATGAGTGAAGTATTGGAAAATTTGATTTGGGTGCTTCGCTGAATAATAATAAAAAAAAAGCACATTTCTTAGTAAGCGGTGGGTGCAATGACAGGAGAAGATGATTGCGCCGCCCCCGTCATTGTACCTCTCAGATTCCTCGTTCATACCTGATCGTGGCATCTGATGTACATAATAACACAGTGTAAAATTTAAAAAAAATAACATACTTATCTGATCCATTTTCTTGCGATGGGCCGGCCGCCGCCATCTTGCATGAAGATTTGGCGCAAAATCTTGTGCGGCCCAAGATGACCTCATCCAGCAAGATGGCGGCAGATGGCCCGTCACGAGCAAATGGAGCAGGTAAGTATGATTTTAAATTTTTTTTTACACTATATCATTTTACGCTACCATGAAGCACGAGGAAATTCGGCTTCGTGGCGAATCAAATTTATCCTGAAATTTGATTCGAAGCCTGATTCGCTCAACACTACAAATGATGAATCCATTAGCGTTCTGCCAGCAATGCTTGTGACTGAGGCATCACATGCCCAGTACTGGATAAACAAGACCGATACTGCCCAACCTATATCATCCCTTGGTCTCATGTTTGCCACATTGCAGGAATTTTACTAAAACGGTGCCCAGGACTGAGCATGCACATAATTAGAACTATGGCTAGGCTTTCCTTCCCCTGGGGCAAAATTACAGCTCACTGTCCTCACCCTTTATCTAAACACCCTGGCTCAGGTAAAGTGGCTAGTCGGCATCCCCATGACCAACAACACCTTAGATGCCTCCTTCCTGCACATAATGTAGGCCATGATGGACCAGCTCTTCTTGGGCGAGATATTTGGTTGAGCATACTCTAAATTTATGCTGAACCCTAAGAAGCGGCTTCTGAAAATCCCTCTGCCAAGTAGGAGACATATAAGAAAGTAGGGAGAAGTATAGTAAATCAATGAAAATAGCACAAAGTGTTTCAAATTTATAAAAACAGCACATTTGATATAACGTATTTGGCATATACACACCACTATTTTGCAAAAAATCGCATACGGTATTCTTGAACGGGGCTGACCTGCAATACACAGCGCTGTTTTTAACGATAGCAATCACATTTTTCTAATCTTAGTCACATAGATGAGGGATGGGGGCAATCAATCTAAAATTACGTACCATCTGGGATCCTTCTAGACCCTCCTTTAAGGCCTCATGCACACAACCATATACGTTTTTGTGGTCCACATATCGAAGATCTGCAAAACATGGATATTGGCCATGTACATCCCGTAATTTCCCTTCCGCAGGTCCTGAGCTATGTTACAAATGTCTATTCTTGTCTGCAAGAATAGGATATGTTCTAATTTTTTTGTGGGGGAGCAGACAGCACATGGTGTGAAATGAATAGGTCCGCATCCAATCCGCAAAAAATGCAGATCGGATGTGGACCAAAACTACGGTTGTGTGGATGAGCCCTAACTCAAGTATAACCGAGGAAGTGATCATTCCCCTCTGATCATCTGTTATTATTGCTTTCTAAAGACGACTTTCTCATCCACCCCGTAAGTAGATTTATCTGAATCCCTCTACCATCGCTTTCAGTTTCATTTCACTCCCGGTTTTTGATTATTCGCACTCGCTTGCCAATGTGTAATTTTCTCATGGCAAAGTTACAAGTTTCCATTTAAGAACAGGGGGGGAAGGGGGGGTGGATATTATAATAGGGAAGTTATTTTATGCCTGCCATGAAAACTTTGCATATTCACAAACTAAAGGCGTCTTAATCGGCAGAAGAAGTGCAGGTAGCACCCAAGCAAACAGGTGTCTTTACTTGATAGACAGAGGTATTTCCTTGCAGAACTCAGGTGTTCCTGTACACAGGGGCATTTGGATACTATCCAAGCTCAAATATCTTTATTTCCCCCCGGGACAATATACTTTGCAGCTCATCTCAGCTGGATTACAACACATTTAGCTTTTGTAAAATCAGTTCTCTTCAAGTAAATGTCCTCCTAAGAAAATGTGCCAAACTTTTTTTTTGGAAGACATTTTGGATCAGCCTTCTGTTACACTAAACTTGTGTGCTAGCTAACTATCCAAGCAAACTAGCAAACTATCCAAGGGTTAACACAATGACAAAGTGTAGCCACAGCCCTCCCCATTCCTTCCTATCACATAGCTTACAATTAGGGATGAGCGAATCGACTTCAGGTGCTTCATCCGAAGTCGATTTGCATAAAACTTTGTTTTAATACTGTACCTTGGAACCGAATCCAAGTTAGATCCAAAAAAAATTTTTACCCACCTATCCCCTGGTTTAACTTGACCGGATAAACTATGTAACTATGTAATTAACTATGTACAGTAGAAATTAATTTACGAAGTTATAACCCGAAGTCTCGCGAGAAGTTTTATGCAAATCGACTTTGGATGAAGCACCTGAAGTCAATTCGCTCAACCCTACTTACAATCTTTCCTGTTTATTTATTTATTTTACGCACTTTTATAGCACTGACATATTCCGCAGTGCTTCACAGACATTAGCATCACACTGTTCCCAATGGGGCTCACAATCTAAGGTCCCTATCAGTACTGTATGTCTTTGGAGTGTGGGAGGAAACCCACACAAACATGCCTGTTTTTCCCTTGTTCTGCATGTTAGATACAGTATATCCTGGAGTTGCATGATGTATTGTGTGCTGCTCTTCTGCAGCTGCAATGTATTGTTACAGCAGCCAACACTGACAACGTATCCTCCAGATCGATCATCAATATCAGATCGATCAGCTGTTTTGGGCAGCCACTGTTTCCAGAAACTAAACAGTGGATGGAGTCAAAAGATGTAGGCTCCATCCACTGACAGACAGGAAGTTAAGGCTTTGTTAGGCAACTTAAAATGTAGCATCCGGAAAATAAACTAAATTGCAAGAAAAAAGAAAACATAGATACAGGAAAGGCATGTTATATTCAAGTGTACTTATTTTGTTTTGGCATTTTTCTTTTTTTTTCACGAATAAGTGGTACGTGTGAATAAATGAAACTTAACAAAGTTAACATAAGTTTTATCAAGTAAAATTAAAAAACAAAAACAAAACTAAAAATATACAAATATATCCTCTTGGTCAAGATGACCTGTTCAGTGAAATGAACGGTTGGTTTCTAGTGCATGGTCAACGATGGGGCAGCAAAAACAAAATATTTAGTCCCAAAGGGCATAAATGATGTGGTCCTTAAAGAGTTAATTACGTTTTGCCAAATTTACGTTTTTGAGCCATTAATTCCTACAGTTCTTGTGTCCATACCAAAGTGAATGACACATCCTTTCACGCTGACCCAAACTGACCTCATAATCAATATCCTGACCTTCAATCTCGCAGCCGGGCGTCCTGACAAGGCAATTTTTAACCGCTCTCTTGTTCGGTGGAGGCGGTCAATACTTAGAACCACAAGTCACTGGAATGATTTCTCGGTCTATAGTGGCAAGTTGGCCCCCGGCATACAGATCAATGTGTTTTTCACACAGACACATTTTCAATAGGTTAAGGTTGGCAAATGTATTCAGTCCTGACAGTAAATCAATAGTAAAGCAAAAGTTCACAGATTTAGGTGAAAGGGGGGAGAATCTCCAGGTATGCAACCGTGCACCCTCTTGTCATCAGAATCTGTGCTGTGAATCTGCCGTTCTCTGAAGATCCTGATGGACCTCTCATATCAGTCTCTGAAGTATTTCCATATTATGAGGAAAACACCTATGTTAAAAAATTTATTAGCAAGAGGGTATCACATCCCCTAGTACCATCCATCTTCTTCCATAGGGAAAAGTTAAAAAAGAAATAGAAGCAAGTACTAAGCTAAATATTCTCTCTCAAGAGCTAAGGAGTGACAACCGTCAACCGTCTTGCTTTCTTGTAATGTTCTTGAGCAGAAGACAGAAGTGCTGGTAGGGGTGGCAATCCGGTGGTCCAAAGCAACATACTCCTATGAGGCCAAACAAAGACAGGGCCTTCATGAGCAACCCAAATCTACAATTGACCCCTTTACTGTTCTAGACTACTGTGTGGTGTAAAACCCCTTCACTCCTAGATCACCATGGAATTTACAGTAAAAATGGGTTGCTCAGTTAGTATTTTTAAGACCTCAAATTCCTTAAAAAAATAATACTTATTTCATTGATCCACAGCTGCTCCCTCTCCAATGTTTTCCGAATACCCCGCCAGTCTCTGTACTTCCTGATTCCCCCTTGACATGGAAATTTGGCCCCCTAAGCCAATTATTGGCCTTGGTGGTGACAATCTAGAGCCAGTCATTGGGTGAGCATTCACATATCTGTTTCAAAAGGGACCAGAAATTACAGAGACTGGCAGGGAACCTTTTTAAAACATTCTGGGTGTCTCGGCCTTTTAAAAAAAAATGGCCAGACAACCCCTGTTAATGCTTTCAATACCATAACCCATTAGGTATTTTGAAATTATGAGGAAACCTGTGAAAAATTGAGATTTTTTATAAAAATGTTCATGTTTCACTTGCTACAGGAAAATAAGAAAAATGGGGCCTCTAAGATCTACAAAACAGGTCCAGAAACCAATAAGGATTTGATGAGAAAGGTGAAAGATTAAAAGGGTTATTCAGGAACACCTATGTTTAAACTGATGCCCACAGCCTGCCCCCACTATTGAAAGAGTCACATACCTGCTTTCCGTTGTTCTGGTCCTGATCACTAGTTTCTGAATGTCCATATTCCAGTCTGTGGCATGTTTACTTCCTCCCTGGCACTGGCATGGTCACTTACTTCGCTGCAGCCAACCCCTGGCTTCAGTGGTGATGTATATCTTGTGACATGTTACCTGCTGAAGACAGTCATTGGCTGCAGCAGGGTAGGTGACCATGCCCATGCCAGGGAAGAAGTAAATAAGCCACAGACTGGAAGATACCATGCGGGGGCCAGCACGCAGGACCAGAGTCGCAGGGAGCAGGTAAGTATGACATTTTCCGTAGAAGAGGGTGGCTGCGTAGATCAGTTAATTCCTGTACAACCCCTTTAAAGCTCAGTCATTTAAGAGTAATTTGAACACTCCATTAGCAGAACACAGAATGGTGGAAATGTATTAATACAGACGCACCGTATAATGTTCAATGTGATACAGATTGATGAATATCCCATTGAATAAACATAGCATCAGACCTGATCTGTCCTAACATGTCTACTGTAGGAAGTCTTTTTGGAAATTATTTTCCAGTTTGGGAACACAAGATGGTGCATCAACCATTGATGAAGATACTTGCATTATTAAAAATGAAGCATAAGCATATTGACCAAAAAGTTGATAGAATGAGTGTAATTCTTAAAGGTGTTGTCTAAATTTGAAAATGGGACAGCTCTTTTTAAGAGATAGCCAGAGAGTTCAGTTTGGTATTGGTGTTCAACCTCGGTTACTTGAATGTAGATAGATCTACAATACCAGAAGCAGGAAAAATAAACAACAGACAACTTTTAATCTAATTCTGAACAACCCCCTTTAAAGAGGTATTAATATCTTATGAAGTGATGGCTTATCACTAGTGTAAGAAATTATTATATATGAATATATATTATATATAATATACCCTCTTACTGGTTCCGATTCTTTAAGTTGGGTGTAATAAATGAGACACAAGAGTGAAATGATCAAATATGTATATTGTACAGTGTGGAAATATTAATATGTCTTTTCTATGGCCCCTCATGTTTTCTCTAGTACTTCTCTGTTCGTCTGTGTTCTCTTCTGTTCTTCTCTGTTCTTCCTCTTGTCTCTCTTCCTCCTTCCTTTGTTTTTTTTTTAACTCTTCTTCTGTTCCCCCCATCTCTCTTGGGTCTCAAATCCTGGCCTTTGGTATCATTAACAGCCAGTTCTACAATCTTTTAGGTTTGTATTTTAAAATACCTGTAGAACACACATGAACGATGAAGGGTAGATTATAACAGGCGAGTCGAAGAATGGAACTGCTGCTTCAGTAACACTGACCTTGAACTATTTCATATCTTTTTCTTCCCAAATTCCTCTTCAGTAGGATAGACCAGAGTAGTAAATCTGTAGCTAAAAAAAAAATCAAGAATTTAGAAATTAGTGATGGCTTGCCTAGCTTTCAGTATGACTTGAGTTTTGTAATAAAACTTCAGGAGTGCCATTCATTTTCGATTAGTTTCATTATTTTCATTAGTGGATTTAGAAGATAGTCTAGACCAGGGGTGTCAAACTCAAATTCATCGGGGGCCGCATCAGCAGTTTGGTCCCCCTCAAAGGGCCGGTCCCGGCCTGACCTGCAAGCGCTGACTGGGGTCACATAGCATTATACTGATTCATGATGCTATGTGACCCTTACAGTTCTGGAACGTGTTGGATAACACTGACATAATGCTGTCAGTGTTATCCAACACATTCCAGAACTGTAAGGGTTACCGTATTTTTCGCCCTATAAGACGCACCGGCCCATAAGACGCACCTAGGTTTTTGAGGAGGAAAATAAGAAAAAAAAAATTTGAACCAAAAGGTGTGCTTTTGGTGGGTTTTGAACTAATTGTGGTCTGTGGGTGGCACTGTTATGGGGGATCTGTGGATGGCACTGTTATGGGGGATCTGTGGATGGCACTGTTATGGGGGATCTGTGGATGGCACTGTTATGGGGGATCTGTGGATGGCACTGTTATGGGGGATCTGTGGGTGACGCACTGTTATGGGGGATCTGTGGGTGACGCACTGGTATGGGGGATCTGTGGGTGACGCACTGGTATGGGGGATCTGTGGGTGACACACTGTTATGGGGGATCTGTGGGTGACACTTATGGGGGATCTGTGGTGACACTTATGGGGGATCTGTGGGTGACACTTATGGGGGATCTGTGGTGACACTTATGGGGGATCTGTGGTGACACTTATGGGGGATCTGTGGGTGACACTTATGGGGGATCTGTGGTGACACTTATGGGGGATCTGTGGTGACACTTATGGGGGATCTGTGGTGACACTTATGGGGGATCTGTGGTGACACTTATGGGGGATCTGTGGTGACACTTATGGGGGATCTGTGGTGACACTTATGGGGGATCTGTGGTGACACTTATGGGGGATCTGAGGTGACACTTATGGGGGATCTGTGGGTGACACTTATGGGGGATCTGTGGGTGACACTTATGGGGGATCTGTGGGTGACACTTATGGGGGATCTGTGGGTGACACTTATGGGGGGGATCTGTGGGTGACACATATATAGCATCTTATGCTATGTGTCATCCACAGATCCCCTCCATAAGTGTCCCTGTAGTGTGAATGACCCCCAATACACGGGCTAGGGGCCGGCATCTGCTTTTATTATGTCAGCGGGGCCCGTGCAGTGACTATTCTACTACACGGGCCCCGCTCACTGTATAATCCTATGTCTAATAGTTAATTGTAATTGTATGTAATCGCATAAGGAGCGCTGGGTATTACGGTACTTACAACTACAAGCGCTCGCCGCTCGGTAGGTAGCAGAGAGGAGGCAGGAGGCAGGCCAGGAGGAGAGGCGCTGGCAGCGTGAGTCATACGTCACGCGCCTGCTTCATTCATAAAGTGGGCGGCGCAGGCGCGTGACGTATGACTCACACTGCCAGCGCCCGTCCTCCCAGCCTGCCTCCTCTCGGCGAGCGCTTGTATCTGTAAGTACCGGTAATACACAGCGCTCCTTATGCGATACACCCGATACAGGAGCCAGGAGGAGCGGGGGCCGCCTGCGGCTACGCGGGCCACATGACGAGGTCTGGCGGGCCGGATTCGGCCCGCGGGCCTTGTGTTTGACACCCGTGGTCTAGACGGTACCAGTGGCGTAGGGATCGCCATAGCAACCATAGCAGTGGCTATGGGGCCCTACGCCACTAGGGGGCCCGTCCGACCGCATTCAAATTTTTTTTTTTTTTTTTTTTTTTTATTAACACACACAGACACTACACACAGGCAGCCAGGAGGTGGCGTAACTACCGGGGAAGCAGCTGCTTCGGGGCCCGACAGTTTATTTTCAAGTTAGTTAAATATCGATGTCTTACTGTTCAGGGCCCCTTCACAGCAGCGGTCTTAATGTTCCCTCGCTAATGTGCTCTAATCTTACTGTATATATACTAAAGTCTCCTGATGTGTCTGGGATTCGAACCCACAACCTCCAATGTATCAGTGTATCAGAGGCAAAGCATTAACCCTCACAGCCATAAAGAAGGCATTGCAACTGACTGAAAAAATTTGACACTTCTACTGTTATAGCTGGCTAAGTGTACATCTATACACATGACAGCTGCCCCAACACACCCAGCACTGCTATATCTCTATATGACAGCTATCCCAGCACACTCAGCTCTGCTATATCTCTATATATGAGCAGCTATGTGTATAGATGTACACTTAGCCAGCTATAACAGTAGAAGTCTCATAATTTTTCAGTCAGCAGCAATGCAGCTGTTATGGTCTTGAGGTTAGGTGCTCTGCCTCTGATACAGAAGGTCGTGGGTTCGAATCCCAGCAGAAACCTTTTCTGAAATACAAGCAGTGACTCCATATATGGACATACAGGGCGGGACACAATACAGGGAGGGACACAGGAAGAGGCTGCATCGCATCGCTGACATGGAGGTAAGTAGAAGTGTTTTTTTTTTTTTAATACCCGACTGTTACTGCCATGGGGGGAGCGGGGGCGGGGGGGGGGCACTTGATACTGGCACATGGGGGGAGGGGGGTTGGCACCTGACCTGATACTGGCACCTTGGGGGGGGGGGGGGGGTTGGCACCTGATACTGGCACATGGGGGGGGGGGGGAGAGAGAGGCACCTGATACTGTGGATGGCACTGTTCAGGGGAGGGGGATCTGTGTATGGCACTATTTAGGGGAGTGTGGATGGCACTGTGGATGGCACTATTTAGGGGAGGGGGATCTGTGGATGGCACTATTTAGGGGAGGGGGGATCTGTTGATGGCACTATTTAGGGGAGGGGGGGATCTGTGGGTGGCACTATTTAGGGGAGGGGGGATCTGTTGATGGCACTATTTAGGGGAGGGGGATCTGTGTATGGCACTATTTAGGGGAGGGGGATCTGTGGATGGCACCATTTAGGGGAGAGGGATCTGTGGATGGCACTATTTAGGGGAGAGGGATCTGTGGATGGCACTGTTTAGGGGAGGGGGATCTGTTAATGGCACTATTTAGGGGAGGGGGATCTGTGGATGGCACTGTTTAGGGGAGGGGGATCTGTGGATGGCACTATTTAGGGGAGGGGGGATCTGTTGATGGCACTATTTAGGGGAGGGGGGTCTGTGTATGGCACTATTTAGGGGAGGGGGAACTGTGGATGGCACTATTTAGGGGAGGGGGGATCTGTGGATGGCACTATTTAGGGGAGGGGGATCTGTGGATGGCACTATTTAGGGGAGGGGGGATCTGTGGATGGCACTATTTAGGGGAGGGGGGATCTGTGGATGGCACTATTTAGGGGAGGGGGGATCTGTGGATGGCACTATTTAGGGGAGAGGGATCTGTGTATGGCACTATTTAGGGGAGGGGGATCTGTGGATGGCACTATTTAGGGGAGGGGGGATCTGTTGATGGCACTATTTAGGGGAGGGGGATCTGTGTATGGCACTATTTAGGGGAGGGGGAACTGTGGATGGCACTATTTAGGGGAGGGGGGATCTGTGGATGGCACTATTTAGGGGAGGGGGATCTGTGGATGGCACTATTTAGGGGAGGGGGGATCTGTGGATGGCACTATTTAGGGGAGGGGGGATCTGTGGATGGCACTATTTAGGGGAGGGGGGATCTGTGGATGGCACTATTTAGGGGAGGGGGGATCTGTGTATGGCACTATTTAGGGGAGGGGGATCTGTTGATGGCACTATTTAGGGGAGGGGGATCTGTGTATGGCACTATTTAGGGGAGGGGGATCTGTGGATGGCACCATTTAGGGGAGGGGGATCTGTGGATGGCACCATTTAGGGGAGAGGGATCTGTGGATGGCACTATTTAGGGGAGAGGGATCTGTGGATGGCACTGTTTAGGGGAGGGGGATCTGTTAATGGCACTATTTAGGGGAGGGGGATCTGTGGATGGCACTGTTTAGGGGAGGGGGATCTGTGGATGGCACTATTTAGGGGAGGGGGGATCTGTTGATGGCACTATTTAGGGGAGGGGGATCTGTGTATGGCACTATTTAGGGGAGGGGGAACTGTGGATGGCACTATTTAGGGGAGGGGGGATCTGTGGATGGCACTATTTAGGGGAGGGGGATCTGTGGATGGCACTATTTAGGGGAGGGGGGATCTGTGGATGGCACTATTTAGGGGAGGGGGGATCTGTGGATGGCACTATTTAGGGGAGGGGGGATCTGTGGATGGCACTATTTAGGGGAGAGGGATCTGTGTATGGCACTATTTAGGGGAGGGGGATCTGTGGATGGCACTATTTAGGGGAGGGGGGATCTGTTGATGGCACTATTTAGGGGAGGGGGATCTGTGTATGGCACTATTTAGGGGAGGGGGAACTGTGGATGGCACTATTTAGGGGAGGGGGGATCTGTGGATGGCACTATTTAGGGGAGGGGGATCTGTGGATGGCACTATTTAGGGGAGGGGGGATCTGTGGATGGCACTATTTAGGGGAGGGGGGATCTGTGGATGGCACTATTTAGGGGAGGGGGGAACTGTGGATGGCACTATTTAGGGGAGGGGGATCTGTGTATGGCACTATTTAGGGGAGGGGGATCTGTGGATGGCACTATTTAGGGGAGGGGGATCTGTGGATGGCACAGAGGGGGGGGGGCCCATAATTTTTTTTTGCTATGGGGCCCATGCATTTCTAGCTACGCCCCTGTCTAGACCTGTGATGGCTAACCTCTGGCACTCCAGCCATGGTAAAACTATGACTCCCAAGATGTACATTTGCTTGGCAGTATCAGAACTCCATACAAATGAATGGAGCATTCTGGGAGTTGTAATTTTACCATAGCTGGAGTTCTGTAATTGGCAAGTTAGCTTAGTTTTTCAGTTTTGTTTACAATATTAAAAAATGTGCACAATTTTATACACAACTCAGAAACAGTATGGCCAGTGCTAAGGGGGCAAGAGATGTACTTACCTTCTGATGTTGGGAGAGAAGCAAGCTTCTGTTGGCTTGGTAGTAGTTCATGATGTCTACTCAGTATATACTGTACATTACATAGGAAGCTGCTGCTTATCATAACCGTGAACAAAGGTTTTCATCTCAAGTGTGGCCGGACTAGAGGGCGCAGCCTGAGAGGAGGCCAGCATGACGAGGTGAGGCGTCGGCGAGACAGGTTAGGGGGGTATTGGTGGTTTTTAAAAGTTGGGGCGGGGAAAAAGAAGGCTTAAATAGGATGGGAGGAGGGAAGAAGGGGCCATTTTGGTAAAAAAAAAAGCGACAGACAAGGAGTTACTTTAAATAGCAGACAGCGCAGCTTACCCAAAAATGGCTGATGTTAAGACTCTAATTAGGCAGCTGCGGGGGAAGGCAGAGGCGCAGGGTTCAGTGTGGCTGCAGGCTCAGCTTCAGAACCTGCTCAGTGAGGAAGAGGTAGGGAACGGGTCCCTGCATCATAAGACGTGCCGGCCATTTTGCATGTTGGATAATGCTAATGGGCAGAGTTTTTTCATGGCGTTTGTCAATGGCGACTTCAAGGGCGTCAGAGCCTCACCATTTTATTCGGTTGGGTAAGGAATTGCGTGCTGACTTGAGAGTTTGGGGTTCTTTTTTGCATCTTACAATGGGCGGTCGTTAATTTTGAGGGAGGCAGTGAATTGTTTTGATTTCGAGCTATTCTCGGATGCGGCAGGTGGGATGGGGTTTGGGGTCTATTGTGGGGGGCAGTGGTGCACAGAAAAATGGCCAGAGGGGTGGTTTTCAAGGGGTTGGGTATGCAATTCAGCCTTGCTCGAGCTTTTTTCGATCCTCGTGTCAGTTTTCCCTCGGGGGGGAATTTCCACTGCTATAATCTGGGGGTACAGGCAATTAATTCACTGTCAGCGTCGTCACCCCAAGTTGTGCAGGTGTTACAACGTTTGGTCCTGGAGTATTTTGGGCTGATTACGTGGGTGGTTGCAGTTCACGTTCCAGGGGTTCAAAATTGTATAGCTGATGCGCTTTCTTGTTTCCAGTGGAAGCGATTTCGGACGCTGGCACCGGAGGCGGAGGAGGTCCCCTTATCCTGTCCAGCCTTTCTGTGGGAGCTGCTGGAGGAACACTAGCAGGGCTGATCCGATCGTCGTTGGCCCTGAAAACGTGGGATGACTATGCTAGGGCTTGGAAAGGTTGGAAGAGTTGGTGTAGCACGTTAGGGGTTGATGTCGACAATGTGGGGGTTGATTTTGAGGCCCCTATGTTGCTTTTTTTTGGGCATTGTAAGGATGAGGGCTGGTCGGTAGCTAAATTGAACAGAGTGGTGGCAGGGTTAGCTTTTGGTTTTCGTTTATGGGGTCTGACAGATGTTACCAGATGTTTTTTAGTGGGTCAGGCTTTGAAGGGTTGGAGATGCCAAAGGGTAGCTGAAGATGTCAGGCGCTCAGTATTTTTTGCCTTGCTGTTAGATTTGGGCAGGCATGTTGAGTCTGTGTGTCGGTCAGCATTTGAGTTTTCTTTGTTTAAGCTTGCGTTTTTGTTGGCTTTATTTGGGGCTTTGCTGTTAGGGGAATTAGCTAGTGGTAGTGTTCATGGAGTGGGTGGTTTATTGTAGAAGGATTTCGATCTCTATCCGGATAGGGTGGAGTTTAGAATTCGTCGGTCAAAGACAGATGTGGGTGGGAAGGGTTTTAGAGTCATCCTCTATGAGGTTCCTGGATTCGCAATGTGCATTGTTTACTTGATTATTGGGAAGTTAGGAAGGGGAGTTTTTCTCCTCTTTTGATTCATGAGGATGGCTCTTCTCTGTCCCGCTTCCAGTTTCTTGCTGTGTTTCGTCAGGTTTTGGCCCGCCTGGGTTTGGATGGGGAAGGTTATACGGGTCATTCCTTTGGCATAGGTGCGGCCACTGAGGCCTCTAGCCGCGGGGTGGGCGATGAGGTTGTAAAGTGGATCGGCCGGTGGGAATCTCTTCGTTTTAGGTCTTACATACGCACACCTCGCCTTTAAGGAGTATGAAGGCATGTTGTTTGCTTATTGTGGACAGTTACCTTTTAAATTGGGCTAATGGGGTGGGTTCCCCTTTTTTGTTTTTCTTCTTTTCTTTGTAGATCAGCGACCGGCTTTAGTCTGGATATTGGGCCATTCGGAGCTTTGCGAGCAGTGGTGAGGCAGGATGGGTGCCAGCTAGGGATCCGATGGCTAGGAAAGAGAGGTATGGTGTGGAGCAGTGTGTTACCGGAGATTCGCAGGTTTGTGCGTTTAGATAGACCCTCTGATGTGTTGGCCTTACATGTGGGGGGAATTAATTAGAGACATAAAATTTGATTTGTTGCGGATCTGGGCATTATTCCCTGGATTAGTTACCGTGTGGTCTGATGTGGCTTACAGGCACGTGTGGCGGGGGGCACGGTCAGCAGATCAGTTGAATAAGCTAGGATAGAGGTGAATCGGGTGGTGGGAAGGTTTATATCACGAAATGGGGCTGTTGCAGTAAGACATGCCAACTTAGAGCATGGGTCAGGAGCTTTCTGGCGTAGCGATGGGGTTCACCTTAAAGCAATTGGAATTGATCTATGGTGTCTTGGCCTGCAAGGGGGCATAGAAGCGACGTTGGGGATGTGAAGGGACATGCAGGCATAAGGGCTCAAGCCTGTGCATTCTTGGCGGCGGGAGGTCCTCGGAGTTGGTGGACTATCAGTTTCTGGAGGATGGGAGGGCTCCATGGTTGGGGCTGGACTCCCATAGTTGTATTTTCGGGGCAGGTTTTTAGGTCCATCAGTGATGCATCCGATCTGGCGCTCATCGTCTGGGGGCAAGATGGAGTACCCAGTGGAGGAGTGTTTTATAAAAACAGTTGGGGTTTTGAGGTCTAAAGATGCGCCAAATGTCTCACAGTGGCTTATGCAGGATGATAAATTTTGTGCATGGATAGGCACTTTTATCTAACTGTATCCCAATTATTTGATGGCACAGGCCTCCAAAAATTTTACACATTTCCATGAGGTCTGTGCACCAAACATTCAAATGTATGCCAGATGTGAGCTGGTGTAGGTTTGAACTTTCATTTATTCCAGTTTCTGGTGAAAATACTGCAAGCTTTGGTAGAAAGAGCCTCCTCCTTCGCCGCAAAGTTGAATCTCCTTGTGGTTCGTGGTAGCAAATCAATTTGCCCTGAATGATGGTAAAAATTTAAAATATCATACTTACCTCCTCCATTTGAATGTGAAGAGCCAGCTGCCTCCATCTTGATTAAAGATCTTGCACAAAATCCCGTGCGTGGTGACGTATAGCAAAGGGGATTTGCGGCTTAATGTGCTCACACCACTTTTCCAAGGTGGTAAAAAGGGGTCATAGCATGGGAGGGGAAGAGGGGCAGACCGTCAGAAGAAAACAAAAACAAAAAAAAAGGATCCTGTTAAAAAAGGGATCCTTTTTTCCATCTAAAAATATGGATCTCAGATGGAAATGGCTGAATGGTTGGCAAATCCCAACTGATGCAACAGGATCTGTATTTTTTTTTACAGGATCCAGTTTTTTTTTCTCTTCTCCTGATGGATCAGAAGAAATGGTGATGTGAACTCGCACTTAGGCGCATCAAGCGCCAGCGCAGGGTCATTAAGGCTCTTAATAAATTACCCCAAAAATGTCTAGCCATACACCACATCTATCATCCAGCCTGAGCCTCTGTGATAAATCTGGTGCAGATCTAGACAACCTGGGGGAGATTTACCAAAACTGGTGTAAAGGAAACCTGGTTTAGTTGCCCATAGCAACCAATCAGATTCCACTTTTCATTTCACAAATGTGCTCTGAAAAATTAAAGCTGGAATCGGATTGGTTGCTGTGGGCAACTAAGCCAATTCTACTTTACACCAGTTTTGGTAAATCTCCCCAATGTATAATGCTCTGGAAGATGCCTCAGATTTAACTCTGTAGGCAACCATCATGTCTGTGAAATAATGTAGCAACCTTGGTTGATAATCTCCCCAAAAACACTGCAGCTCCCATTCTCCAAGTCGAAATAACTGATAACAGGGGACAATAGGCTGCACAATACATGGCTATTCTATAGACTTCAGGTTTAGTGTCCCTTTGAGGCCTCACACCAGGTTCAAATAACATACTTTAAGGTGCTGGTTAAGGTAAAAATATTTTTTTCTAAATCTAGTTCTTCATCTTCACATCCGACCATGTGAAAGGGAACTATTTTAGAAAGTCTTCTGAGGTTTCCTCTCCAGCTGTCTGCATTTCTTTTTCCTTTCTGAGAAATGATGTTAAAAAGTACACCGGTCTGCTCACTCAATCAAGGCTTTTATCAGAAAGTCAGAATTTTCTTTCTAATTCTTTGCTATTAGAAATATCTAGAAATTGTTCACCAGTATGAAGATCTCTGTTACTGGTTTGGTTAAGCTGCCCCTTTCCTATGTATCGTCTAAAACCTGCGGCTCTCAGCTGTTGCAGCCTTACATCTATTAGGGCATGCTGGGAGTTGTAGTTCTGCAACAGCTGGTGGGCCGCAGCTTCAGCACCCCTGGTCTAAAGCATATATTTAAGGGTATATTCACATGAACATATGTATTTTGTGGTCAGTAAAACCCGGATCCGCAAAATACAGATAACGTCACTGACATGTGCTTTCTGCATCGGTATTTCGGTAAAATATAGAACATGCCCTGTTCTTGCCCGCAAATGCAGACCACAAACCCATTTACGTCAATAGGTCTGCAAAAAAAAAAGGATGCAACATGGACCTAAAATAGATACAGTCGTGTGAATGTCCCCAAAGGGTGCCTTCACATGGGGCAGATTGATCTGCCAACATTTTTTTTACATATAATACCCCCAGTATTGCCCTTTTCACATATATTGCCCCCCAGTAGTTTCCTATTTACATATAATGCTGCCCAGTAGTGGTCTTTTCACATAAAATTCCCCTTGGGCAGTGTTTTTGAGAAAGACAAAGGCATTAGAAAATGTAATGAAAAATGCCGCATTTTGTTTTTTAAAACACACTCTAAAATTTCTTAATTCAGTCCTTGAGAAATGACTATGACTATGGCTAACAAACTTAAAAACCATTTAATGGTTAGATCTGAAATTTCAGGTCCATTGGTATCTAATGACTGGGCCAGTGACTGCCAAAAAGGTGTCCAGCTTGAGGATAATATAACACACACTTTTTTGCAATTTTTGATTCAATCTTCAGTCAAAGCCAGAAGTGGATCCAGCAGAAGACAACATATAAGTCCTTTCTATATATTTCCATTCCTTTCCAACCCACTTCTGCCTGGCTAAAAAAAAACTCCAAAAAAAAAATTAAAATACGGCATCAGAAAGCTGTGTGTGACACCATCCTTAAAGCCTTTCTCCACTTAGCTTCTCTAACAATATAAAAATATCTAAATACCAGCAATCTGAGATATTAAAAGGTTTTTTGACGAAGTCTTCATACTGCATACAGTTGGACTTTCCGATGCTTTTTACACCAATTACATCTTTTTTGGAACAGTTGTGATCATAATTATACCTTGAAAAGTCTCAGGCCATTTCTCCAATCAAAACCTAGAATCTCTAAAGTCACCTCAAATATTATTTCTTTTGCCATCTCACGCTCACAATGATCCTGGAAGAGACACTATGAGGACATGTTTTGGTTAGGTCCTCACCCTAGTGAGAGATGTGTTAGGTAGCATGGCCTGCAAACAATAGTGCAGTTTACGATTGTTACAAATACACAATTGTTGATGACCATGAATAAATTATAGCTTTATTTTAAAGTACAACTTTAGTCACCAGTCTATAAAAAAACTGGAAAAAACACAAACAAGGACAAGCAAACTGTCCAAGGTATGGAAGATCTCAGCTATGGAGAAAAGTTGTCAAAACTAAATTGATCCTAGATCATACAGGGAAATTTGCCTGGTGGCCCGATGCCTAGGAGGGCCACCCAAGCCCTCCTCACGGCCGCCAGCCGGCTTCATAATGAACTGATTCTCTCTTATGCACCTGACCAGCAGCTGCAGGTGCCCTCCTGAATTCAACTGTATTGACACCACAATAAGTACAGCTCTGGACATTGTTGCCCCCCTCACACAGAACAAAACCCGAAAAATAAACAGACAACCCTGGCACACCAACCTGACCAAAAAACTCAGACAAGCTTCCAGGGCTGCTAAGCGGCGATGGAAGAAATCCCATTCTAAAGATCAATTCACCGCATACAAGCAATCACTCCTCATATTCAAATCCTCACTCGCTGATGCAAAACAGGCCTTCTTCTCATCTCTCATATCTTCCCTGGCCCACAGCCCTAAACAACTTTTTAATACTTTTAACTCTCTTCTCCGTCCCCCAGCGGCCCCACCCTCTCCTCTCATCTCAGCTGAGGACTTTGCCAAATACGTCAAATAAAAGATAGTCAACATCAGAGAAAGCTTTAGTACACAGTCCCCACAGACCCTCTACACAACTGCTTGGTCCTCTTCTCCCAAAACCCGCTTCTCCACAATTACAGAAGAAAAACTCTCCACTCTTCTCTCCAGATCACATCTCACCACCTGTGCACTTGACCCAATCCCATCCCACCTCATCCCTAACCTCACCACAGTGTTTATCCCAGCCCTAACTCATCTCTTCAACCTATCACTAACCTCTGGTGTCTTCCCCTCTGCTTTTAAACATGCTACCATTACACCCATCCTCAAAAAGCCTTCACTTGACCCATCTTCTTTGTCCAGTTATCGCCCCATATCACTTCTTCCATATGCCTCAAAGCTACTTGAACGACATGTCCATTCGGAACTGTCCTCTCACCTCTCCTCCTGCTCCCTCTTTGACCGACTACAATCTGGCTTCCGACCCCACCACTTGACTGAGACTGCCCTTATCAAAGTCACCAATGACCTATTAACAGCCAAAACCAAAAAACACTACTCTGTCCACCTTCTCCTTGACCTGTCCTCTGCCTTCGACACTGTCGACCACTCCCTTCTGTTGCAATCTCTCTCATCTCTTGGCATCACTGACCTGGCGCTTTCCTGGATCACATTATACTCACAGACTGGACGTTTAATGTCTCCCACTCTCGCACCACCTCCTCTTTCATTCCCTCTCTGTTGGTGTCCCGCAAGTATCTGTCCTAGGACCCCTGCTCTGTCCTAGAATCCCACAATGTCTATCTTCTATATCATCCTTCTTCTCCTCTCGCTTTCTAAAACTTAACATGGAAAAAACAGAATTCATCATCTTTCCCCCATCTTGCTCAACCCCCCCAACAGACCTATCTATCACGATCAATGGCTGCACACTCTCCCCAGTCAACCAAGTCCGCTGCCTCGGAGTGACCTTGGATTCTGCCCTCTCCTTCCGATCGCACATCCAAGCCCTTTCCACCACCTGCCGCCTCCAACTTAAAAACATCTCCCGCATCCGCGCTTTCCTTAAACTTTTAATCTGCAAAAATGCTTTTACATGGCCTCATCATCTCCCGCCTAGACTACTGCAACATTCTACTCTGCGGCCTTCCATCTAGCACTCTCGCACCCCTCCAATCTATCCTCAACTCTGTTGCCCGACTAATCCACCTCTTACCCTGTTACTCTTTTGCCTCTCCCATCTGCCAATCCCTTCACTGGCTCCCCATTGCCCAGCAAATTAACTTCAAAATACTAACAAATACATACAAGGCCGTCCACAACCTGTCTCCTCCCTACATCTCTGAGCTACTTTCCCGATACATCCCCACACGCAATCTACGATCCTCACAAGACCTCCTTCTCTCCTCTCCTCTTATCACCTCTTCCCACAATCGCCTCCAAGATTTTTCCCATGCATCCCCCACACTCTGGAACTCGCTACCCCAACATATCAGACTCTCACCTACAGTGGAATCCTTCAAAAGAAACCTAAAAACCCACCTCTTCAGACAAGCCTACAACCAGTGACCCTGCTGCCTCTATACCGCCATGACCAACTTCACCCTCTCCTACTGTGTCCTTCTCCCATACCATGTAGATTGTAAGCCCTCACGGGCAGGGCCCTCTCTCCTTCTGTACCAGTTTGTAACTTGTCTTGTTTATGCTTAGTGCAATTGTCTGTATTATGTATGTTTACCCCTTTTCATATGTACAGCGCTATGGAATGAATGGCTCTTTAATAATAAATAATAATAATAATTGACTTCCTCACGACACCGATACAGTCGAATACTGTGGTGCAGGTGGCAGTATTTTGTGCTGCACGGTGGTATTTGGTTCAGCTGGGGTGGTATATTGCTCTGTACTACGGCATTGCTGGCTCTGCCTACTTCTGTTGTCCTTGCCTAATTATGTTGCCCCGTCTTGTGTCAATTTGGACTCACCTGCAACATGGGGCCACTTTTACCTTTTTTCCAAGGCCACTTTTAGTTTCCAGTCCGCCCATGGCTGAAGGGGTGACATAATACTGTAAATACAGTAAATGATAAATTATTCTTTTTTGCCCTCCTTTCCCGACCTATGGCGTGTATACTCATCATGGAGCACTGCTACTTAGCGCTCCATGACGAGAATACAGGTCATGGCATTAAACTGTCACCATGTCTGCAGACATGGTGACAGCGCTGAGACCCCGGCTGTTACACACAGCCAGGCACCTTGGGTCAATGCCGAGGGGGGTCCTGTGACCCCCCCGTATCGGCGATCGCTGCAAACCGCAGGTCAATTCAGACCTGCGGTTTGCAGCGCTTTCTGCAGTTTCTGATCCCCGCGGTCGCTGACCGTGGGGATCAGAAACTTTAAAATTCTGAAAATAAAGATTGGTGGGTGGTGCAGGCGGTGCGGGCGGTGCGGGAGGCGGGCGGTGCGGCAGGCGGATCGCGATCCCCCGCCCGCCTCCTCTTGACACTCTGCTATAAACGACTGACATCTGTGCTGTGATGTCAGCCGTTTAACCCTTTCCTTACCGCGGTCCGTACGGACCGCTCTATGGAAGAGGTTAACAGTCAGGGAGCTCCCTCCCTCTCCCATCGGGGGGCTGCTGTGCCCTTGCAGCCACCCGACAGGAAGAGATCACAGAGGGAGGGCCCCCCCCTCCTTCCCCATCACCCGCTGCTCTGTTCTGGCAGCGGGTGATGGTTACCATGGCAACAGGCGTCCTGTTGCCGTGGTAGTGGCAAGTGTGAACTGACTTCTGCTAAAGGCAGAAGTCTGTTCACACTAAGTGTAAAGTAAAAAATACAGTACAGTACACTATATAGTGTATTGTACTGTATTATGCAGACATAAAACCCACTGGATCTTCAAGAACCATGTGGGTCTGGGTCAAAAAAATGTAAAAAAAAGTGAAAAAAAGTAAAGATAAAAAAAAACATTTATCACTGAATAAAAATTTAATACAATACACATATTAGGTATCGCCGTGTCCGTAACGACCTGATCTATAACACGGCTATGTTACTTTCCCCGCACGGTGAACGCCATATAAAGGAAAAAATAAAAACTATTAGGAAATTGAAATGTTGCCCACCTTACTTCCCAAAAAAGGTAATAAAAGTGATCAAAAAAGTCGCATGTACGCCAAAATAGTACCGATCAAACCGTCACCTCATCCCGCAAAAAATGAGCCCCTACATGAGACAATGGCCCAAAAAATTTAAAAAACTATGGGTCTCAGACTATGGAGACACTAAAACATGATTTTTTTTTGTTTCAAAAATTATATTATTGTGTAAAACCTAAATAAAATAAAAAAAAGTATATATATTAGGTATCGCCGCATCCGTAAGAACCTGCTCTATTAAAATAGCACATGATCTAACCTGTCAGATGAACGTTGTAAATAATAAAAAATTAACAGCTATTTTTTGGCAAATTCTCCATTTTAATCTATTTTTTCCCATAACAAAGCAAGGGTTAACAGCCAAACAAAACTTAATATTTATTGCCCTGATACTGTAGTTTATAGAATTTCCCCATATGTGCTCGTAAACTGCTGTATGGCGACACGGCAGGGCGCAGAAGGAAAGGAGCGCCATATGGTTTTTGGAAGGCAGTTTTTGCTGGACTGGTTTTTTGACACCATGTCCCATTTGAAGCCCCCCCTGATGCACCCCTAGAGTAGGGTTTTGGAAATGTTCTGAAAAATTTCAAGATTTGCTTCTAAACTTCTAAGCCTTGTAACGTCCCCAATAAAATAAAATGTCATTCCCAAAATGATCCAAACAAGAAGTAGACATATGGAGAATGTAAAGTAATAACTATTTTTGGAGGTATTACTATGTATTATAGAAGTAGAGAAAATGAAACTTGGAAACTTGCAAATTTTTCAAAATTATTGGTAAATTTGGTATTTTTTTTATAAATAAAAATGAATTTTTGGACTCCATTTTACCAGTGTCATGAAGTACAATATGTGATGAAAAAACTATCTCAGAACGACCTGGATAAGTAAAAGCGTTTTAAAGTTATTCATACATAAAGTGACACTGGTCAGATTTGCAAAAAATAGCCTGGTCCTTAAGGTGAAAAATGGCTTGGTTCTGAAAGGGTTAAAGGACATACAATTTCAGCTCAAAATTTATATAGTAAGTAAACTATGTAATTATGTAACAGTGTGAACAGGACTTTAGTCACAAAGTCACTCAGGCTTCATAGAAATATAGCCCCTACCTTTGGCTTCCTTCTCATGTTCCCGTCTCCTCACTGCATGGCAATTTCTTTTAGCTTTTCTATGTAGTTCATAACCTATGGCCACCTAAAAATGAAAAGAAGTAAATTTGCTTAAGATATTAGATTTAGATCACGCAGAGTAAATAATTTCAATAATTGGTCAATTGGCAATTTTATTTTTAATGAGAACTATGGAACGAGATATAACATAAGCCCACAGTTTAGGAATATACTTTGCCCTTATTGTGCCTTACAGAGGTTGTATATGTAAGTAGCTACGATAGCTTGTTTGACCGGTTCTGACATACAGTATCTAATGCCCAGTACTATATAGAATTCAGAGTATAACATGTGTGGTGGGCTATTTGTGTCATTAGTTAACAGACCTCTTCATTAACCTCCTTCATCTTTCCCCTTGTATATACTGAAACAATACTTGCAGCCTAACCTATTTCTACGGTCCCAGAGTACCAAGAAGGCCTAGGGCCTACAAATCGTACCTGATGCCCAGAGGCAGCCTTGGGAAATCGGAGTGATTTGGTGATGCTCAGTGTGTTCCACTCTTTTCATCCCTGTTTAACAAGACTGATCAATTGCACAGATATTTGGGTCGGAGCCAAGTGAACCTTCTACTTGACAGCCAATAAAATTAAAGTCTTGTGTGGGTTTTAATAAAGTGTTTGCTGGCGACTTTCCAGTGTTGCATCATCTTTCCGTTATGGGAGGGCAATGGAATTATGGGAATTGGATTTTAATTATTCTTTGCTAGCAGTGTGAAAGAAGTGCTGTGACTTTAATGAGGCTTTCCCAGAGTTGGACATTTAGGGGAACATTTATTAAGACCGGCGTTTTAGACGCCGGTCTTAATAAAGGCCCATAGCTGGCGGAGGATCTGCCGAAGTTATGAAGAGTTGCCGGCATCTCCATAACGTCCGCGCATCCCGCGCCAGTTCTAAATGTAAGACGGCATCCTTGCTGTCTTACATATAGACCATTTTCTACTACTAAAACAGGCTTAGAAAATGATGAATTGAGACAGGCCTGTCCGCCCATCCTCGCCCACCCCACACCCACAATTTTAGACCTGGCGTGAGCAGGGCGAAGTCGCAGATAACGGTGCAACTAACCGTTGCGCTGCCATCGGCGCCTGAAATACGCCTAATTTAGGCGTATTTAAGATTAGTAAATCACCCCCTTATTGCATTATCTACAGGATTGGAGATAAGTGTCTAATTGCTGGGAGTCTGACCTCTGGGACCTGAACTGATCATGAGGCTTCTCTAACCCCTGTTTGAATGTTGTGGCGCTAGACCATGCGCTTTGCTGCTCCAGTCAAAGTTTATGGGACTGATGAAGATAGCTGTGAGCTGTACATGGCTATCTCCCAGTCCCATGCTCGACTGCAGAACCTCATTCTTGTGATAGGTGGGGGTCAAAGCGGTGATCTGGGAAAAGTGCCAGATAGTGGGGTATAAACAGGATGGACCATTGAGTGTTAAAGAACTGAACCTGGAAAATGTACAGTATATTGCTATGATTGTTAGAAAATAAAATGTCTTTCCTTTTCTGTATAAATTGCGGTTTTAGTGGTGTTTTTTTGCACCTGCGGGTTCTGGTGCTTTTTATTGCTATAAAATGCCAACTTCAAGTGATAACTGAAAGTCTGTGGGAAATATGAAACGCAGGATACACAAGTGTTCTTTTGCTAATGGCATTTTTGTTTATTCAGTGTCTTTTTTGGGGTTTCGTTTCTTGGTTTAAAAAAATGCAGAATGCTGAAGCTTTTGATGGCTTTTTTCTTTCTTGCGTTTTGGCATCTCATTTTTCTATAGGGCTCCCATAGTCATTAGGAAAAAAGCACTGCAACCACCCCTATACAATTGCATGAAGTATGGAATGTTTGGTAGGGACTCTTACCATTTGCTATCTTGGGCCTTAATCACCCAAACATTTTAAGCAATATTTGGCATGTTTTGGTCAAATAGTTTAAACTTTTTGCTTAAAGGGATTCTGTCACTTCAGCAAATAGCCTTTATTAGGTAGCGAAAGTATTTATTTTGCTTCCTTCGATGGCTGGATTAATTTTTCCATCACATTATACACTGTTCATTTCCATAGTTATGACCACCCTGCAATCCAGCAGTGGTGGTCGTTCTTACACACTATAGGAAAAAACACCAGCCTTTGTGCGCTCCCGCGGTCTCAGACATCAAAGAGGCCAGCCCTTTTTCCTATAGTGTGCAAGCACGACCACCACTGATGGATTGTAGGGTGGTCATAACTATGGAAATGAGCAGTGTATAATGTGATGGAAAAATGAATCCAGCCAGCAAAGGAGGCAATATGGATAATAACAATACATTAGTAAGGTAATTTCACACTAGCGTTTCTATTTTCCGGTATTGAGATCCGTCATAGGGTCTCAATATCCTAAAAAACGCTTCAGTTTTGTCCCCATTCATTGTCAATGGGGACAAAATGTAACTCAACAGAACGGAGTGCTCCAAAATGCATTACGTTCTGTTTGGTTGCGTTCTCATACCGAAGAGCAAACTGCGGTTTTCTTTCCATCGTGGGATGTGGAGCAAAACGCTGACACAATCGAAAATGTATCCGTCCCCCATTGACTTTCAATGGAGTTTATGACGGATCCGTCTTGGATCCAGTAAAAACGCGAGTGTGAAAGTAGCCTAAGTGCCTGGAATTAACTTTTTCTCCATAATAAATGCCACTTACTGAAGTGACACAAGCCCTTTAAGCGATTTTGGTATTTACTTTTTTACCACTTTGCGATAAAATACAAGTCAATTTTTAACATATTGCTCTTTTGTGTGAACTGTAACTTAAAATTGCATATATTTAATCACAATGAAACACCTAAAATAGAAAACATTTTTAATCCCATTTAGTCTGACCTACAGTAGCATGCATTAGTTAGGGTTCCTGCATCAGGGACAAGGACTAGTTAAGATAATTATTCTTGTTACTACTAGGATTTACTTGTCTACATTTATTTATTTATGTATTTATTTGTTTAACTTTTACTTTATTTTTTATGACGTTTTCCCCAAAACAGCAGAAAATATTTTTGGGGGAATTATTTTATCATTTGTTTATTTTCCCCTACATCAACGGCAAAGGAAACAGTTAAAGGGGTTATCTAGGAACAGATACTGATGACTTATCCCCAGGATAGGCCATCAATATCAGATCTGCAGGTATCTGACACCTGGGACCCCCCCAGATCAGCTGTTATGAAAAGGCCGGGCTCTCTGTAAGTGCTGCGGCCTCTTCCTGGGCCAGCGACTTTACCGTACATTGATCAAAAGGCCTAGTTGCAGCTCAGCTCCATTCAAGTCAATAGGGCTAAGCTGCAATACCAAGCACTGCCACTATACAATGTACAACGCTCTGCTTGGAAAGATGCCAGGAGCCCGCAGCGCTCACTAGTACGGAGTACGGTGGCTCCCTGAGACAACTGATTGGCGGAGGTGCCCCCGCCGACGTTAAAATGATGACCTTTCCTTGGATAGGTCAGCATTATCTTTTCCAGGATAACCCCTTTTAAAGTCTAAATAGACCCAGCATATTGGTCAGATGACCAATCTCCCAGTGACTATGTGATTGCAAATGTCCTGTTACCTCCGTTGCATACACAGCGCTCGTTTAAGCATTTCATATGTTGCAGTCATAAAGGCAGAAATAGGATCTGTCTCCTCATGTAGGTTCCTGACTGTGTCTATTAGCCAAGCTCCTGTACCTACAGCTGCATGATCTTCTATGGTCATTATTCTAGGGCATGGTAAAAATTCTGTTTTTATGGAATAAGCTCACTCAATGACAGCCGTTAAAAAGTTGTATAGGTGGTCCATGGGTTGTACATATGTTCCCCTAAAATAGATCCACCTTTGCATATTATTTTCCCATGGACAATTTCCAGTCTCCATGCCCAGCTGGTACCTCCCTCTAGTACCAACCGTAAGCTCCATCTGAGGCATCTCACTCACCAGGCCAAAACCTTACTCTGTACTGATGAGGGGCAAACCCCCCATAACTGCTGTCTGAGGATAGATATACTTCTTGCCCAAATACTCTTGTGATCTAAAGCTTGATAAAAATTCGGACATGGAGTCATAGAGAGTCAGTTTGAGAAGTTGGCAGTAGTGAGATGGTTCTTTTTCTTTATGAGATGTCTCTTTCCATATTATTTTCCCATGGAGCATTGTCACTTAGGGGGTCATTTATTTATTAAGTCCAGTGTTTTAGACGCCGGTCTTAATATCCCCTATAGCTGACAGTGGACCCAGCCTCTACATAACTTTGACGGATCCACCTCCGTTTCTAAATGTAAGACAGCTTCCGAACTGTTTTACATTTAGACCATTTTCTACACCTAAACCAGGCATAGAAAATGATGAATGAGACGGGCCTACCAACTCGTCCCCTTCCCCGCCCACGCCATGCCCACTTTTTTAGACCTGGCGTGAGTGGGGAAACGTCGCAGATTGTGGTGCAAAGGACTGTGCCAGAAATACGCAATCTGTGCCAGAAATACGCCTAATATAGGCATATTTCTGGTTAGTAAATGACCTCCTTAGTCTCTGTACACAACTGGTCTCCATAAGAATAGACAGTACCTCACCCCCCACCAAGACCCAAAATTAGAAAAATCCATAAATGTATCTAGTCACAATTGGCAAGATCAGCAAATCTGGTTAGTTCTGTGGAGGTGTAGGGATGGATAATAGATGACTCAGGGGTGGACTGGCGAACTTAAAGTGGCCCTGGGAAAAAAACTAAAAGTGGCCTCATTTTGTAGGCAGGTCCAAATTAATAGATAGCGGGATTACACATGTAGGCGGGGCCAACAATACCATAGTACAAAATACCGGCCCAGCAGAACCAAACACCACAGTGCAGCACAATATACTGCCCCAAAAGCTGGCCCTCTGTGGTGGCCTTCAATCGCTTCCATCTTCTGTGCTCCTCCTCCAGTTGTCTATGGAGTAAGGGGCTTAGGAGGTGAGGTGTGGGGCGCAGCAGTTGAATTCAGGAGGACATGTATAGTCGCTGGCCAGGTACATGGGCACCTGATTCTCATAGCATTAATTACTGCTAAGTGCTCATTATGTACCCGGCCAGCGAGAGGAGAGGAGGGCGTGGTCGGCCCGCCAGGAAATTTCCCTGTAGGGTCTATGGCCAATCCGCCCCTGGGATCACTGGATAAAGAGGAAGATTCTTGTATTTTAGATTTTGGAAGACAGACACTTTTTTAATAACTGAAAGAAAGAAGACGACTCTCCTAGAAGGAAATGTATGTTGTGATGCATGTTCTGTTTCCGCGTACTGTAGCTATTATTAGTTGCAGTGAAGGATGTATTTTTGGGGTTACTATTTTTAGAATCACTGATGCTTTTTCTCGCTGAACTGCTCCCTTCCTGCACCTTGTTCAGGCCTGACATCACATCAGCGGTTTTACAGAAGGTACACATCAAAGTGCCATCGAACATGTTTCAGATAACACGCTGGGTTTCCGTATCAAAGTATATTTCCACTGAAAAACAGAAAAAAAATCTACAACCCTTTAACTTATCCAGATTGGGTCACAAATAGCAGTTGTAGGCAAGACTCAAACAGCAGTAAAAAAGGCGCTTTAAATTTCTAAGTTAAAAAAAAAGTTAGTTTTTTCGTTTTTTATTTCACACAACCGCATCCTAACGGAATGGTTGCATGCTGATGTGCAAAATCAAAATGGATCCGTTTAATTCCGGTATTGAGATCCTCCGCTTGATGTCAATATCGGAATTAAAAACGCAAGTGTGAAAGTAGCCTAACCCCTTCCAATGAAGACATTTGTAAGGAACCAATAAAAGCTTCAAAGTAGTGAACACAAAGATTTCACGGCTCCTGCAGTCAGAGGTTTGAGGTTTCTACATTGTGGATGGCATCTAACTGAAAAGGACATGTAGGAGGAGCATTGGGAGGAGAGCCATGTCTATCAGCCAATCAATACAGTTAAAAACACTCCAATGTCCTTTTCAGCTGGATGACAGCCAATTTCTAATCAGACTCTGTTTCAGGGAGCTTTTCGTATTCACTAATTTAACTCTGTATGGGCATTTTATAAATACCCTGCTATTGGCTGCAGTGATCACGTGTCCTTACTGAGAGGAAGAAGAGGCTGTCACACGTCTTTTCCCACTTATTTTTCATGGCTGGACAACCCCTTTAACTATTGTAGACCAGCAGCTCTCAGCGTACTATACATATACTGGCGCTCAGTAAGTCCAAGGACTTGATACTGATCTACTGCTCTTTGTAGGTTTAGAGAACCCACCCCTTGGTGCATACGGCATGCTGGTAGCAGTAGTTCTGTATTACTATACGTGGTAAGAGATGCATCATTTGTATCGTGTTTGTGAATGTACAGTACTAGTCACTTGGGTCGGTGGAGATCATTCCCATTAAGGGTCTCAGTGATCCTGCAGTAACTTTTTCCCCGCAGCATCTGTCGGGATCAGTGCTCCGCTATGCATGTGAACTTTTGTGATTGTATTTTTGTACAAAGACTTGCCGATTCTATATTTACCATTTCTTCAACTGAGTCTTTAATTGTCACAAATACTGGGGTCTGGAGCTACATAATTATTTTTTTGGCAGTTTAAGAGCTATTTGTCTATATTTGCCACAGACCCAGTGCATCTGTTCTTTAGAATATTGGCAGATAGCAAGGAGGAACATGCAAAAAGTGTAGCTAGCACAAAGTTGAAGCTTGGAACGGGGATTTAAATAGAGTGAAGCGGTAATGCTGCGTTAGTGATGATTTACAATTGATATTTCATATTTCAAACTGAGGACTTAACTCTTTATAACACTCCGCGTATCATATTGAAAGATACGGCACATACTTAATGTATTGAATTGGGAGTTTGCATCATCGTACCCATGTCACCTAACTGGTACATTTGAAGGATCGCACCAAATCTATGCTTTTCGTGGAATTTCAAAGTATTTGTCATGAGACTAAAGCAGTTTTTTTTAAGGCCATCTGTCAGCAGATTTGTACCTATGACACTGGCTGACCTGTTCCATGTGCACTTGGCAGCTGAAGGCATCTGTGTTGGTCCCATGTTCATATGTGCGCGCATTGCTGAGAAATATGAAGTTTTAATATATGCAAATGAGCCTCTAGGAGCAACGGGGGCGTTGCCATTACACCTAGAGGCTCTTCTCTCTCTGCAACTGCTGCGCCCTCTGCTCTGTACTTGACAGGGACAGGAAGGAGTGATCACATTAACACTGCCTAGCCCTGTCAATCAAAGTGCAGAGGGTGCAGCAGTTGCAGAGAGAGATGAGCTTCTAGGTGTAATGGTAACGCCCCCGTTGCTCCTAGAGGCTCATTTGCATATATTAAAACTTCATATTTCTCAGCAATGCGAGCACGTATGAACATGGGACCAACACAATGTTTTCAGCTGCCAAGCACACATGTAACATGTCAGCCAGTGTCATAGGTACAGATGTGCCGACAGATGCCCTTTAACATAACTATAAAGTGCTAGGGTTCAGTACCTATCATTTAGCTGAAAAGGACATTGAAGAGGAGCATTGGAAGCTGCTGTCTATGATTCAGGAGTATTTACATCATGCTGATCGTGCAAAAACAATTGACAGACATGGATGGTTTTACAGTGCTCCTCTCTGATGTCCTTTTCAGCTGGATGCTAGGCACAGTATATACAGTAGATCCCAAATTTAGATTTTAGGTGCTGTATAATCTTTGTATAATATGCATGAAGTAAACTCTCTACATTTCTCATGAGACAGATACACTTTAGAAAATGAATCTCTAATGGCTGAATTTCTGCTGAGTGCAGCAATCAGAAGCTGGGATGAGGGGGCCCAGGCTCGGACACAACATGGGACCCCAAAGGCCCAGCTGTTTGACCTTATTGGTACATTTTCCATGTGCAATGATAACAATTGTGCATCAGATTCTAAAGAAAATGGTCATTCACATGTTCTGTATGGTCAGAGATTGGATCCTCAGAATTATTTCCTTTTCGGGGGAAGGAGGGGTGCTAACAAACCCCCATCCGACACTGCCTGATGTTATATACGTATACCCTGAGGCCTTTTTTTCTCTCTTTCTCTCTCCTTTGAACATGTCGTAACAGTGCAGTGTATGGCAAATAGAGCTCTGCACCTGTGCCATTGACCAGGAGAGAAAACCGCCATCCTGCAACAATGAGCCCGACAATTATAATGACAAAAGGAAACTATGTAGAAGGTCAGGGAGAGCAGAGCAGCTTGTAGCCCCGAGATCCAGTCTCTTTTTTTTGCTTGACATTAACACATACAAGAGGTCGTGCTGAGAGGGAAGGTGTTATCAGGGAAGGACCTATTGTTCAAATCAAAGTGAAATGTTAAAGATGTCTATCTATTATCTATCTATTATCTATTATCTATTTATTATCTATTTATTATCTATCTATTATCTATTATCTATTATCTATCTATTATCATCTATCTATTATCTATTATCTATTATCTATCTATTATCATCTATCTATTATCTATTATCTATTATCTATTTATTATCTATCTATTATCTATTATCTATTATCTATTATCTATCTATTATCATCTATCTATTATCTATTATCTATTATCTATTATCTATTTATTATCTATTATCTATTTATCTATTTATTATCTATCTATTATCTATCTATCTATCTATCTATCTATTATCTATTATCTATCTATTATCTATCTATCTATCTATCTATCTATCTATCTATCTATCTATCTATCTATCTATCTATCTATCTATTATCTATTATCTATCTATCATTTATCTATCTATCTATATATTATCTATCTATTATTTATTATCTATCTATCTATTATCTATCTATCTATCTATCTATCTATCTATCTATCTATCTATCTATTATCTATCTATATATTATCTATCTATTATTTATTATCTATTATTTATTATCTATCTATTTATCTATCTATCTATTATCTATCTATCATCTATCTATCTATCTATCTATCTATCTATTATCTATCTATCTATTATCTATCTATTATCTATCTATTATCTATCTATCTATCTATCTATCATCTATCTATCTATCTATCTATCTCGTGTATCTATCTATTATCTATCTATCTACCTATCTATCTACCTATCATCTATCTACTATCTATCTATCATCTATTATCTATCTATCTATTATCTATTATCTATCTATCTATCATCTAATCTGTCAGTCTGTATATATATATATATATATATATATATATATATATATATAGATATAGATATATTTTGCATGTCTATATATATAAAAAATCCTAAAATCCTTCATTTCTTCGCACTGGCCACTAGGCCTAATAATATGTCAAGATTCCTGTTCTTTGCGAGTAGCCACATAGGCCATAGATGGCTGACCTCATTGACTATTATGGGAGAATTTTCTAGGCATGCTCTGTGACCTGTGCAGAGGTCAGGAGGGAGAAGATAAGTTGTTATATCACCTATTGAAAATGGTGGATCCGGTGTGATCACCATGCAGATGATATCTGTCACTGTAATTCTTTCTGTGATGATAATGAGATGGCTACTGAAAAGTTACCTGTACAGAGCAGGACGTTCTGACATATTTTACGCCTGCACAATTTTACGCATTTTTTTAAAATATAGATGCAAATTACAAAAATTACCAAAAATTCTAAATAAAAATATGATTTAAACAACAGATCATTTTCTGATGACACAGTCCTTTTAAAGTAAACAAAATCCTGCTATGTATTAAAACAGCTTTCATCAAATATAACAATTTACAGCCAGTTTACGAATAAGAACCAACAAAAGAACCAAATAGAAAATCCAAAGCCTGAAAAATACCAGGTTCTCCAGCGCTGCGTGTATTCCCTAATGCATACCATGTCATCCCGACCCAACTGCTATTGATATGGTTCTTGCTCTGGTGCCAAGTTTCAGGAATTCTATGGCATTGCTGATTTCACTGGTATACAATAGTTTTTGCAGCTGCCACATGCAGGGGGTCCGCGAGCCGCATGTAGCACCGCAGCTACTGTTTGGGGAACAGATTTATAAGGTCCATATGTTTGTTTCCATAGAACGATATTGTATATTATTCATAGATCTGTTTGGCTCATTCTGTATACTTCGGATTGTTAAAAACTACTAAGGAGTCATAATAAGTATAATTACATACAAATAAAAGAAAACCAGAAGAGAACGGTCATTAAGAGGTATGAGTAGTCATTGTAAAGTTCTCCAAAGAGCAGCTTGTACGGAGACCACTTGTCTGATCCCGGTGTGTGGCCGCCACTTGCTGTTTTAGATGTTTAGAAGAAACATATTTTTCTTTTTGTCAATGTTCTTGTTCTGCTCATCTGTTCCCTCATAAATGTCATAACCAGTCCAAAAGTACATGCTTAAGAGGCAAGGAACCATGAAGGTCAAGGTAGCAGAAGACGCCTTTATCACAGCAGATCTGACAGTCACCCCCATCAACAATATTGTTTATGTTACATTGTAGATTTACCAGTAGTGCAGTTCTTTTCCATGACCCTCATAACTATACACACACGTGACACCTGGAGGCTGGAAATGAAATGCATTTAATATAACTGAGACAATGGAATATTTAACAAAATATTTATCAATGGAATAATTATCAAAAAGGTTGAATCTGATTGGTTGCAATAGGTAACTAAATCTCTCCTTTACTAATAGTATCTTTAAAATATGTGGTTTACACAGGGGTGCGCCTAGCCTTTCTGTTGCCTGAGGCGAAAACTGAATCGGCGCCCCCCCACCCCCCACCCCGCCCCAATGCCAATTTCCTAACCTAGCCCATTTGCCATAATGAAAGCGCTCATTGCCCATGGCCCTTCCGCTGCCCCCCTCTTGCCCCTACCTGGTGTTGCCCGAGGCGATCGCCTCACCTGCCCTCATTGGTGGTGCACCCCTGGGTTTACATTATGCTTATCCATTCTTCAAATCCTCCCTCTCCCGCACAGAAAAGTGACCCTTGGATGTTTCCTATAGTGAACGGGTACCAGGAAGGCATTTGTTATCAATAATTTCAATTTAGTAACCTTTTATAGACAGACCCCATTTATGGAGATGTTTGATCATTTAAGACTGTGATGCACTTTTGGCTATTAAGAGGACAAATGTTCTTTAAGGGGTTGTCTGGCCTTGGAGCCGACAAACTCTTTGATCCGGGCCCCTGAACATAAAAAAAAAGAAGATTCACCTGTCTCTAGACCCACATCTGCTCTTTTCTCAGCGCTTCGGGTCTCTGCAGGACCAAGAATCAGCTGGGTCCGTGACTGCTGTGGCCAATCACAGGCTTCTACAGTCACAGCGGCTTGAACTCTAAGTCACAGCAGTAATGTACTGTTCAAGCCTCTGTGACCGCTCAGGCCTATGATTGGCTGCAGAATTGACAGGACTCAGCAGCTTCTTGGTCCTGTGGGGGAACAGAGCAGCAATAGGACTGCATAATCGGTGGGACCGTTATAATGCCCTTCCTGGCAGTTCCCTCTGTAGTTATAATGCCTCCGCCATAGTGTCCCAGTATTTATAATGGCCCCCCACAGTGACTCCTGTAGTTATAATGTCCCCTGTAGTGCTCCCAGTATTCATAACTCCCTTATGCAGTTATAATGCTCCCCCTGTAGTGTCCCCAGTAGTTAGAATGCCCCCTGTAGTGACCCTTGTAGTTATAATATCCCCCTTGTAGTGCCCTCAGTATTTATAATACCTCTCTGGAATGCCTCCTGTATTTCTATTGAACCCATGCAGTGCCCCCTATTGCTCAAATGCTCCATGCAGTGCCCCATTTAGTTATAATGCCCCCTGTAGTGTCAGTATGTATAATGTCTGCTCCTCCACCCCACAGTGCCAACAGATATAAAAAAAAATACTTACCTGACTCTCGTTCCATGCCGTTGTCTGTGATGCATGGGACTGGCCCGTGCCTGAATTGCCACATCGCAGTTCTGGAAATCTCAATGACATCGTCACAACCTACTTCACCATTCTACTGCCTCATAGGCGCCGTTCCTAGCGGCCTGCGGCCTATGAGGCGATACAGAAGGTATTGAAGAGACAGGCTCCTGTGCACACCTGTAAGCTGCTGACCTCTCACAGGTAGGTTGCCTGGTGCCTGAGGCAAGATACTCATCTTGCCTCCTGGCAGATGCGGTCCTGGCTGAACAATGCATTAGGCTATTTCTGGCAGTCCTATAGAGAATGAATGAAGGGGCAGTGCTCAACTGCTGCTCCTTTCATGTAGGGGAATAGAAGCTCCTGTTCTCAGAATAAGTGGGCGTCCCAGCGGTCAGGTTCTCATTGATGAGATGCTTATTCTATATGCTGCTGATAAGGAACATGTTTGGATCTTGGTGCAAACTTTTTAAATAGATGGTTATTTAACCAAAAATACTGAAATCTGAAAACCTACCTCGCCTGTGCTGCTCCTCATTTATTTTTTATATACATTTCTAAATTGACATACATAACTAAGTTTAAATGGCCTTTTAATATTTAACAATGGTGCTTTATCAATGTTAATCTTTAACAATATTAACAAGGATTGTTTTTCCAAAACCAAATAACAGAAACTGCATATAATTCACTTTGTAGCCTGAAGTGTACATAGAAGAGAAGGGCTTCATAACAATGTTTAACAGGGGTCTCGATTAGGGTCAAGGGCTTGGTCTTTCTTACCCTCCTCAATGCTCCTTACACGATTCCTGGGCCAATTCCTGAATCCCTTGATTGCTAATAAAATAATGCTATTCTTCTGTAGAAGGCAGCCCAGCAGGAGATCTCACCACCTAATAAGAAAGGAAATGGAACCAACCATGCCTGGGTCCCTTTTCCATAGCAGCCCCTTCATCTGCCTGTATAGTACATATGTCCTTGTCAGCAGTCTCTTGGGTAGGTCTCATTGCTTGAAGCTTTTACTGCTTCTCATTATGCGTTCATCCCTGGAACAGAAATTCAGGCATTAGTGGCAGGACAGGTGTACAAATCCATCCATCCATCGTACTATACATATTTATCCTGCTAGCAACAAAACAATTTTGCTGTTCTAATAAGAACCAGTTGACTTGTAGACATATATACCCCAAACAGCTAAGCTGAACTTTTATAATGCAATCCTTTTGTTCTGCATCACATTATAAAAGATTTTGTTATTTTCGGAGTTACTGTACACAACCTATTCTAAAGAATAAAGGAAAAAGGCAATACAGGCACTCACTATCTGAGAGCAATGTAAAAAATTGATGTATTTAATCATTAAAACTGAATAACGTAGGGTAAAATATCAAGTATCAGTTGGTGGAGACAAATAATATCAAAATTGAATAATAGATATCAATAATAAATATCAATAATAAATAATCAATAATAATTCATAGAGATGTGGTAGAAAAGTAATAAACGAGTGGTAGTGAAATTGTGGTAAAATAGAGTAGTAGTAAAAATAAAATTAAAAAAAATATAAAATATATAAAAAGGTAAAAGTCTCTTAGGTCCTTGGTACGGTGCAAAAATTAATGTCTCTTATTTATTTAATATTCTTTTGATATTGTGCAATCTGCAGAAAAAGTGCACCAAAATGCAGTGCACGAAAAATAAAGTGCAAAGTTAGTATGGTTCCAATGTAGATTATAGTCACTTTTCATAGATAGTTCAATAGTGAACAAAACACTTGAATAATTATGGCAGTTGAAAATATGGTGCAAATAATCACAATATAGCACTTGAGAGGTCACTTACAGTAAAAGTTCTTGACAAGGTGCTTTAAATATCAATTCGGAAGAGAATGACTTATAGTAATACTTTGCGCGGTAATCCGAAAAGAAGAAAAGGGGGGTCCCATCCAATGACGCCAGACGCGTTTCGAGGTGTACTGCCTCTTCCTCAGTGAAATGTAGAAATACAAAAAGAGGATTACGGTACAATTTGAACTCCCTGGTTTTGGAAGCAGACCAGGAGTCGCAAAATGGGTACCTAGAGTAGAGGCTATCAGAGGCGCCAGGGGGCGGAGGTGAGTTCTATACAGAACAATATATATATATATATATATATGTATATATATATATATATATATATATATATATATGTATATATGGAGTTATGCTCGTCTGCAATTATGGAACAAGATAGGCAGCTCAAGTGTTTCAGTGGGTCAAGGATTACCCTTGCCCACTATAGAAGAGATATAGGCGGTGTGGAGAGGAAAAAGGAGGAAAAACCTGTGTGTCTTGAGTTTATCCTGGTGACTGCCCCCCCTGTGAAGTGAGTGCATTTGATTTTATTATTATTATTATTTTATGATCTCCAACATCACCACTATAGAGCTGAGGTGTTTTTCCTAAACTCCGAGCTCTTCAAATAGACCTAGGTGAAGGTCTTCTTTATATTCTATACACAAATAAGAATCAATCTGTATCTTCTTCACGACTAATGACCGAGTGATCTGGCACCTGGTACGTGTTTCAAACTTTTTTCTCCACGGGTGTGAAAGGTTTTTCCTCCTTTTTCCTCTCCACACCGCCTATATCTCTTCCTCAGTGGCCACTAAGGAAGAGGCAGTACACCTCGAAACGCACGGAGGAAGAAGCAGTACACCTCGAAACGCGTCTGGCGTCATTGAATGGGGCCCCCCTTTTCTTCTTTTCGGATTACAGCAAATTCAACACAGCAGCATAATTCGGGAGTATACGAATAATCTGCAAAAAACGTTTTTTCGTTGCAACGAGAATCGATTCATCAATGCTACAAGGAAATTCAGCCCAATTCGGAACATTACGAATATTTACCATATAATCACATACATTTGAATAAACATGTGACAAGCCGGGCGATCACGTGCACGACCCACAATCACGTGAGACGCCGGCTACACGAAAACTCTCATCGGCACAAGCACAGGAAGAACATAGACGCAACAGGACGGGTGAGTGGCTGAGGAACAGGTGGGACGCCCCCGATCACAGCCGTATCCAATCACAGCCGTATCCAACTAAGTCTCCTGTAAGTAGAGACAAGCATATGTTGCATCCTCTACTATAAGTCATTCTCTTCCGAATTGATATTTAAAGCACCTTGTCAAGAACTTTTAAGTGACCTCTCAAGTGCTATATTGCGATTATTTGCACCATATTTTCAACTGCCATAATTATTCAAGTGTTTTGTTCACTATTGAACTATTTATGAAAAGTGACTATAATCTACATTGGAACCATACAAACTTTGCACTATTTTTCGTGCACTGCATTTTGGTGCACTTTTTCTGAAGATTGCACAATATCAAAAGAATATTAAATAAATAAGAGACATTAATTTTTGCACCGTACCAAGGACCTAAGAGAATTTTACTTTTTTATATATTTTTTATATTTTTCTAATTTTATTTTTACTACTACTCTATTTTACCACAATTTCACTACCACTCGTTTATTACTTTTTTACCACATCTCTATGAATTATTATTAATTATTTATTATTGATATTTATTATTGATATCTATTATTCAATTTTGATATTATCTGTCTCCACCAACTGATACTTAATATTTTACCCTACGTTATTCAGTTTTAATTATTAAAAACATCCATTTTTTACATTGCTCTCAGATGGTAAGTGCCTGTATTGCCTTTTTCCTTTGATCTTTTAAACATTTTGTGACGAGGTGAGTCACACAACACAGAGCACCTTCACCAATTCTGATAAGGAGGGAGAGCCACCACAAACAGTTTTTTATTCTAAAGAATAAACTTCCAGAAATAAAAAGCTGTAGATCATGTTCTATCCTGACACTGAACCAGAAACCGAACCACTCAAACCAAAGACCCTCTACAAACAGCATCTTTAACCTTGGAGGACCTGATGTATCTATGCATCACACAGACGGAACATTGTTTTAAAGTGAAACAACCTAATACCACATTTCCCCTTTAGAGGCACTGCAGGAAAATTGAACATTTACTTCCAGCGGGGGCGGACTGGGAACTTAAAGTGGCCATGGAAAACCTAAAAATGACCCCATGTTGTAGGGCAAATTTGACGGAAGGTGGAACAACAGAAGTAGGCAGGGCCAGCAATACCGTATTGCAGAACAAAATACCGCCCCAGCAAAACCAAATACCACAATGCAGCACGAAATACCACCCCAGCAAAACCAAATGCCACAATGCAGCACGAAATACTACCCCAGCAGTACCAAATACCACAGTACAGAGCAGACTGCCCGAACCCCTGAAGACGCCAAGCTATTGGCGAAACATGTCGGGGGGCAGAGTGCTATAGAGCATGTTTTTTGACAGCTTATGCCTGCGTTTTACTAAGCACTAATCTAGAAGAAGCGCTAGTTAGATAGGGAGGCTCTGCTTAGTGAGTGTTCACCCGCTACCCTATGCGACTCTGCACTGTGGAGTAACAGTGCCGGCATTAGAAACCATCTGTAGTGGCTGCTAAATATAAAGCAGCACAGCAGAGTAAGGAAGCAGGGTAGTTATTAGAACCTCCAAGCCTACCCCAGGGCGCTAATATATTTAAGAACGGTCAACGACCTATACTGCAGGGATAGCTGAGAATTTTAAGTGTGAGTCTACTGTAGTGTTTTATACATACTAATAATAAACGTTACGTTTTAGCCTAGATTACAATCACACGTGTTAACCCAGAGACAACTATTGGTCTCACTAACCATTTGTAAATAAAAATTAATACTGTTTCTCAACACGTTGTAAAGGGTCAACTCGGAAAAACCACAGTACAGCACAAAATACTGCCCCAGCAAAACCAAATACCACAATGCAGCACAAAATACTGCCCTAGCAGAACCAGATACCACAGTACAGCACAAAATACTGCCACATGCTCCACAGTATAAAACTGTATCATCTTCCTCAGGATGGCAATATATTTGAATTCAGGAGGGCACTTGCGGCTTCTGGCTTGATGCTCCTACATTAATTAAGGCTAAGAGCATCAGATCTTTATGTAACTGGCTGGCGGGCAAGAAGAGGGCATGAGTGACCCTCTGGGCATCAGCACACTAGGAATTTTCCCATGTAGCCCATGGCCCAGTTCCTCTTACAGTAGTGACCAGAACGTTATTTATTCTTCTTGTATTCCACATTCAGTTTTCTAATATAACATTTTACATATGTCAAACTCCTCCCTTATACATTGTAAGGTACATTTAATACAAATTGGTAGAATGGAAAGAAATCCCAATTCATATACTAAAGCTGTAATGACCGACCCAGTACTGGGGGGAATGTATGATTAAAGATGATATATTAGATCTGCAAAGTAGAACTGGTTCAGTTGCCCATAGCAATCCAGATTCCACCTTTCATTTTTGACAGCTCCTTTGAAAAAATGAAAGATGCAATCTGATTGGTTGCTATGGGCAACTAAGCCAGTTCTAATTTACACCAGTTTAATAAATGACCCCAGGTGTGTCTATTCATATAAAAGTCATAAAATATTGTAAATTTCACTACTAAAACATACACAACAGGCAAATATTTTTTGATTGTTGCAGCTAAATATTCAACTCTGCTGTGTTGCCTGGGACAGAATGTGTAGATGGTGGGTGCTGTCACCTCTGGGGACTTTACTGCAGACCTCTCAGCATAGCCGTACTCATGGGGGGAATCGTACTTACCTGATTCTAGCGTTCCAGCTCTATCACTAGCCCACCGACTTTGCAAGTCCTGAGTCTCCCCGCATCAACCTCTGATTTGAAATGAGTCACGTGGGTGCTGCAGCCAATGACTGGTGACAACTGTCATGTGTCACCCATAATGTGACCCTATGACATGGATGACATGTCACCTCTTTGGCCAGTCATTGGCTGCAGGGGCCCAATGACCTACTCAAAACGAATGTTGATGTGTGGAGACCCGAGATCTGTAGACGGGGACCAACAGATCCAGAACACAACAGTGGATATGGGGTATGCAGGGGCATTGCTAAGTTAAAAAATTCAGGGCCTGGGCCCCTGATGTTTTGTCCCGGGCCCCGAATGTCCTGCCTGCCAGCTAGATAAAACTGTATGAACTCAGGACGGCAATACAATTGAATCTAATGCACTTGAAGAGCTGAAGGACCTGTGATGACATCACAGGTCATGTGACCAGTAAAACAGGCAGTGGTTGAGAAGGACCTGCGATGATGTTACCATCATGTGACCAGTGCAGTGAGGACGGCAGTGAAGAGGAGAAGTCCTGGGGGAAGAAGCTGTGGTGATGTGTGCTACACGAGAAGAGGTGAGTGAAGGGAGAGGCAGAGCAATTGTGGGAGTTGTGGTTATTTAACTGGGACTGTATGTTAGAGCTAAAGGGAGGGATATTATTTACATGGGACTGTATGTTGATGGCGGCTGTGGGAGGGAGTGATGTTATTTACATGGGACTGTATGTTGGAGGGGGCTGGGGCAGGGTGATGTTATTTACATGGGACTGTATGTTGAAGGCAGCTGTGGGAGGAGATTATGTTATTTACATGGGACTGTATGTTGAAGGCGGATGTGGGAGGGATGTTATTTACATGAGACTGTATGTTGATAGTGGCTGTGGGAGGGAGTGATGTTATTTACATGGGACTGGATGTTGAGGGGGTGATGTTTACATGGGATTGCATGTTGGAGGCTGCTGGAAAGGGGGTGATGTTATTTACATGGGACTGTATTTTGGAGGGGTTTGGAGAGATGGTGTGATGTTATTTACATGGGACTCTATGGCAGAGGGAAGGAAATAGTGTTATTTACATAGGACTGTATATTGGAGGGGGCTGGAGAGATCATGTGATGTTATTTACATGGGACTCTATGGCAGAGGGAAGCAATAGTGTTATTTACATGGGACTGTATGTTGGAGGGGAGTGATGTTATTTACATGGGACTGTATTTTGGAGGGGTTTGGAGAGATGGTGTGATGTTATTTACATGGGACTCTATGGCAGAGGGAAGGAAATAGTGTTATTTACATAGGACTGTATATTGGAGGGGGCTGGAGAGATCATGTGATGTTATTTACATGGGACTCTATGGCAGAGGGAAGCAATAGTGTTATTTACATGGGACTGTATGTTGGAGGGGAGTGATGTTATTTACATGGGACTGTATTTTGGAGGGGGCAGGAGAGATGGTGTGATGTTATTTACATGGGACTGTATGGTGGAGAGAGGAATATAACTACAGGGGGCACTGCAGGGGACATCATAAATACTGGGGCACATCAGGGTGAGCATTATAACAGTAGGGGGCAGTATAAATACTGGGGGCACTCTAGGGGTATTATAAATCCAGGGAACACTATAGGCATTCTTATTACTACTGGGGGCTCTATAGGAGGGACTTATAGATCCGCCTTATACTAAGAGCACTATGGGGGCTTTATTACTACTGAGGGGTCTGTAGAGAGCTTTATTACCACTGGGGGAACAATAGGGGGCCTTATTTCTACTAAGGGCTCTGTGAGGGTATTATTAAAAGGGTATTCCGGTTACCATAAATATAACTTATGTTTTAGACTAATTCATCATCAATAATTACCTAATATAATGTAAATTTCACATATTTACTGTTCAGCAGTTATAACAGTAGTTTTCTTCCTCTGCTACCCTCTGTCTTTCCTCATAAATTACCACGGCATCGACCTGTAGTTCTGAGCCTTTGTTAGGTCGAGCATGCTCAGTGTGTTGCTATCAGTTCTCTAGCTAAATGTCTTGTGAAACAAAGGGCGTGTTAGTGTGCTGGTGATTACTGAGTAGAGGGGGCGTGACGGGACTGTATATCAGACAGCCAATCAGTAAACATCAACACTCACAGCAGGAAAGCTAGGGATTGTGGGGATTGTCGTTTTGTGAGCGAAGATCAGGCGCCATGATACTCTCAGTGTGTTGCGGGCTCCAATAGCAGCTGGACAAATAGATTTTAAGGTAAATTGAACCTCTGGTTATATGTATAGGTATGGGTTCTGGTTGGGTCAGAGCTTGCAGCCTTAATGCCGTTTTTTCAAAAATTAAGTTACCTTACCGGAATACCCCTTTAATACTGGAGGGCTCTTCTACCAATGGAGGCACTCTTGGGGAGCATTTTTTTACTGTTGGGGGCACTGTAGGGGGCAGTATTACCAATGGGGGCATTCTTGGAGAGTGTTATCACGGTTGGGGGCACTGTAGGGGGCAGTATTACTAATGGGGGCATTCTTGGGGAGTGTAATCACGGTTGGGGGCACTGTAGGGGGCGGTATTACTAATGGAGGCATTCTAGAAAGAAATTACTATTGGTGGGACTATGATGGGCACTGATATTTCTTCAGGATAGTATTTGGGGTATTGGGGGGCACAGAGAGCAGCAGGATAACACTGTGGGGACACCAGGTTGGGGGATGATGATAGAAATGTGAGGAAGTGAAGATGTCTGTGTGTCACACTCTGCACAGATGAGGCGACTGAGAGAAGGTGTCCGGACCAAATGGAGAAGATGATGAGAAGATCTACATTGGATGAAACGTCATCTGGGAGGCCCTGGATGTGACAGGTATGTGCTGCTGTATAGTGAGTACAGGAAAGTGCGAAAGGAGGGTCAATTTAGAGAATTGGGCCATTTTCATTGGGGCTTGGACCACGGATCTTTTGAGACCCTAGCAACGCCCCTGGGGGTACGTATTGATTACTACTATGGATCTGGCCACGCTGGGGGGAGGGTCTAAAGAAAAGGCCCCCAGGGGTGAACAAACCCTTCAATTAATTGTAGCTACTATAAAGCATGTGTACCCTGCTGCCCTTTCTATACAGACAATACAGGAAGGGAGGATATGTATTCATTATGGGCACTCCCAGAGAAATTTTTAAAACATATATTGCTAGAACATTTGACAAAAGAGAGCTGACATATAATTTCTCTTCTACAGACATACATCTGATGATACTAAAATTAAAAACATGGGACATTCCCTTTAAAAAGCAATTACCAGGATCATTCCTTATTAGCTTTGATCTATGTGGGGCAATTGGGGTTTCCTATTTTAGAGCTTACAACAATCATTTGGCCCTAGATATAATGGACATCAGCTCTCCATGCAGTATGCATGGAGCAGGACATTTTTTAAGACAACTGGAAAAACAGCTATGCCTGATTCATGATATAGAAAGAATACTAAAAATAACATAAAACTAAAAGCAGGAAATGTAAAAATGAGACTGAAAATAAGAGTCTCAGTTGAAATTGTAGTAAATTTGCAATTTCATTAACCACGATCACTTTCAAGTACAGCTAGAAAGTATACACTTTTAAGGAAAAATAATTACACAGTTACTTGTAATATATTGATCCCTGTGTTTGTATTCACTATTCACCATTCCCAGCCATATTAATGTCTTTTAGGGACAGTGGAGTGAGTGAGAAGAAGATGTATTAGTCAGATAGATGGAATTAATAGATAGAAAAGTCAGGGTTTTATAAGAAGAGAGGGAGAGTATAGGGGCATTGTACTGTGTGTATGTATTACAGTGAGGGCAGCTGAAGCTGTCCATGTAATGAACTGCAATCACACAAATCCTGTAGTGCCTGTACAATGATTTTTTTTTTGTACATGAGTAACCAGCCTGAACCCCCACCCCTCAAAACATCACGCTTCAACAGTTCATAAGTATTTTATAGGCCTATTCCCACCACCCCTACCATAATACATTTTACCGGATACACTGCACAATTGCACCTTTTTCTTTCTAAAAACCATTTGCAATTTGCTATGTTTTAAAATTGTGCAGTTCAAAGCATTTTACTACATTAATATATCAGCTTAATTCAATACATTTTATTGCACCATATACTGCATCTGCCCTTGTTAAAGGGATTCTGTCACCAGGTTTTGGCCTATAGAGATACGGACATGCACGGCTAGATCGCCGCTAGCATGTCCGCAATATATCTGTCCTATAGGGCTGTGTCGTTTTAATTTCTTTAAAAAAGGATTTTATAGATATGTAAATGTGTCCAAGGGGCTGCACTAACCTTACTGGAGCCCAGCCGTGCCCAGCCACGCCCGCCTGTGAAGGAGCCCAGCACCGCCTATGTCCTCCGAATCTCCTTCTTTCATCAACGATAGATAGCCGTAATCTCGCGATGCGCAAGATCGCGCATGCGCAGTTCTTTCCCTGAGGCTGACGCCAGCACAGGGAAAGAACACTATACCTCATCGCGAGATTACGGCTATCTATCGTTGATGAAAGGAGGAGATTCGGAGGACATAGGCGGTGCTGGGCCCCTTCACAGGCGGGCGTGGCTGGGCACGGCTGGGCTCCAGTAAGGTTAGTGCAGCCCCTTGGACACATTCAAGACTCATTTACATATCTATAAAATCCTTTTGCAGAGAGCATTCCTCATGACTGAGGGCCCTTGTCTGTGTGGTAACGACTGGGTTTTTCAACCGGACAACGCTACAGTACACAATGCCCGCAGGCAGTACACAATGCCCGCAGGACAAGGGACTTCTTCAGGAGAATAACATCACTCTTTTGGCCCATCCTGCGTGTTCCCCTGATCTAAATCCAATTGAGATCCTTTGGGGATATATGGCAAGGGAAGTTTACAAAAATGGACAACAGTTCCAGACAGTTGATGGCCTTCGTGCGGCCGTCTTCACCACTTGGAGAAATGTTCCCACTCACCTCATGGAAACGCTTGCATCAAGCATGCCGAAACGAATTTTGGAAGTGATAAACAATAACGGCAGAGCTACTCATTACTGAGTTCATGTTTGGAAGTTGGATTTCTGTTTTGGGGGGGTTTAGTTTTTTTTGGAGGTGTGGTCCTAAACTTTTGATCAGCTGAAAAACAGCCTGTTTCAGTTTATTCATTGTTTTCATTTAAATTGAATGCTCAAAAAATGTTTTGTCTCACTCCCATTGCTTCTTGTTGCATGTTGAAGCTCTACTTGGAACCTTGTTAAGATCCAGCCATGCTAAATATGATTTTTTGCCATTTTTCAAGTGGTCTTAAACTTTTGATCAGGACTGTATCACCATAGAAAGTACCATAAAAAATGGTAAAAAACAAAAAACAAACAAAGAATTTTTAGGTTGGTGGGTGGAGATACACGTATACCCATCGCCCCTTTTCAAGAAGCATGTTGTTGGATGGCATCGCTTTATTGATGATGTTTTAATTTTTTGGCAGGGCACATGTGAAGAGTGTGATGATTTTGTGACAACTCTCAACAATAACTCTCTTAACCTCACATTGACTCACAGGATTTCAGATTTATCGATTGTCTTCTTGGATCTACGGATTCATTTGGATGGCACGGAGGTTCGGACATCATTGTTCTGTAAGGAAACAGCAACCAACAGTCTTTTGCATTATAACAGTTTCCATCCATATCATTTAAAAAAAGGAAAACCTAAGGGACAATTTATGAGACTTCGCCGTAATGTACAACTGTCCAAGATTTTTATGAAGCCTTAAGGGATTTGACCTCATGTTTTCGCTCTAGGAGAAAGTGGTGTCTCAGGCATTTCAAACAGCTTATAAAGCCAATCGTTTGGAACTTTTCAAACCCAAACATAGAACACAAAACAGAAAAGTTCAACTTATCACTAGATTTAACAACCAGGGGAATGATCTATATAAATTATTGAAAACACATTGGTATCTTCTACTTTCCGACTCCAAACTTTGAAATCATGTTGATTCACAACCTAAGATCATTGCACGCAGAGCTCCCAATTTACGTGACAAATTGGTGCGTAGCCTTTTTCAAAGACCTACCCAGAAGTTAAAGACAGCCACTAGACTACAGGGTACTTATCCCTGTGGCAACTGTAATATATGCCAGTTTATGATTGTCTCTGACTTTTTTTATTAATCTCAAACATTACATCAATTGTCGCACCCAAAATAGGCACCAAATGGGATGAATAAAGAATTCACTTTCACAGGCTTTTATGGGTAATTAAGTTTTTGTATATTATCACATTTATTATTACATGTAGTTTCTCACACACTTTTTCATAAGAATTTTTCACTTACATCTAATATTATATTTATATAAAATAGTTAATTTTTTTTTCATTAATGTTGTCTTCTTTTAGTTTTCGCAGGTACACGGTTTGCACTTTGAAGGACACCATCCCACTCTTCACAATCTACTTTCCTCACTATATAATGGATCCACTGGAGCCTCTTCTACATTCTGGTCTCCATGCTCTGGTCTATGGCTGTTCTCCACATATTATATACGAATTACAGCAGCTTAATAATATAATATTATTTTATATATTTTCCTTCTCCTGATTTTTTATTTTTTTTCCCTTCTCTTCTTCTTTTTGGTGTTGACTCCTGGCGTCCCAGGCTCTTCTCCGCATAGCATTTTTATGTATGAATTTTCGGGCATTTTTTATGTTACTTTCTATGGTGGTATAAGAATTAAATATATAATCCATTATATTGATTTATAAGTTTTTATTTATAGTATTTATTGGCCATTTTTCTTTTATAATTTTCATTTTTCATATTCATCTAATGTAATTATGAGTGAAATTGATTATATTAGTTGATGATATGGTGTTTTATTAATCATGTTTATTTATGATTGACATATGAAGCACCTTTTTTTTTCATAAACGTTTCTTCTATTATATCTCTAAGGTCTTGCACTTCCGATTATTTGGGGCGCGGGCACGTTCCATGACGAGCGCATGCACATTTTACTTTGAAAATGTTATGCTTTAAATAATTAATTAATTAATTATTGTATAATTCACATATCACGCTTTGATACCAATCTACAGATAATCATGAAATCTTTATTGTTATTAATTGAATCATTATAGTATATTACAATCATGTTTTTACTTAAGGATTGATTCCACATTTTAGGATTAATCATGTCAGTTTCATTATTTGGTATAAGTCATATCCGCTTTGTCATTGACTGTATTGTATTATTTTAAGGTGCAATTGCGCTCCATATGGAACGCATATGCGTTCCATTTCGGAAACGTGCATTTCCTGTTTGTGATCACATGTCTTATGACACTTCCGGTTTGCGGCCATCTTGAGCAGGCGCGGCACACAGATCTGGGACGCAACGAGCACACTACTGTTTCTCTTTCATACACAGGTGATTATTCTTAATTATTAGTCATTATTAATTACATAGGTATATATATATATATATATATATATATATACAGTACAGACCAAAAGTTTGGACACACCTTATCATTCAAAGAGTTTTCTTTATTTTCATGACTATAAAGGCATCAAAACTATAAATTAGCACATGTGGAATTATATACATAACAAACAAGTGTGAAACAACTGAAAATATGTAATATTCTAGGTTCTTCAAAGTAGCCACCTTTTGCTTTGATTACTGCTTTGCACACTCTTGGCATTCTCTTGATGCGCTTCAAGAGGTAGTCACCTGAAATGGTCTTCCAACAGTCTTGAAGGAGTTCCCAGAGATGCTTAGCACTTGTTGGCCCTTTTGCCTTCACTCTGCGGTCCAGCTCACCCCAAACCATCTCGATTGGGTTCAGGTCCGGTGACTGTGGAGGCCAGGTCATCTGGCGCAGCACCCCATCACTCTCCTTCATGGTCAAATAGCCCTTACTTTCAAAGTTTTCCCAATTTTTCGGCTGACTGACTGACCTTCATTTCTTAAAGTAATGATGGCCACTCGTTTTTCTTTACTTAGCTGCTTTTTTCTTGCCATAATACAAATTCTAACAGTCTATTCAGTAGGACTATCAGCTGTGTATCCACCTGACTTCTCCTCAACGCAACTGATGGTCCCAACCCCATTTATAAGGCAAGAAATCCCACTTATTAAACCTGACAGGGCACACCTGTGAAGTGAAAACAATTTCAGGGGACTACCTCTTGAAGCTCATCAAGAGAATGCCAAGAGTGTGCAAAGCAGTAATCAAAGCAAAAGGTGGCTACTTTGAAGAACCTAGAATATTACATATTTTCTGTTGTTTCACACTTGTTTGTTATGTATATAATTCCACATGTGTTAATTCATAGTTTTGATGCCTTCAGTGTGAATCTACAATTTTCATAGTCATGAAAATAAAGAAAACTCTTTGAATGAGAAGGTGTGTCCAAACTTTTGGTCTGTACTGTATATATATATATATATAGGACACTATCACATACAGACCTTTACCCCTGAGGTAGCTGGACTTTATCAGCGATACGCGTGGGGCTTTGTTTTATTGTCTCAGGTCCACCCTTATAGTCCGAACCTTATACATTATGCACTTCCATTTTTTTTAGGTATCATTTCATGTTATTTGATGCTATATTATTATTTATTTATTGTTGATTCTTTACTTGATATTGCATTGTATTTCATTTTGCCTCGGACTATACATATTGTGTCCTTATTTGTGGACTTTGATGGATGCTGTGTTTGTGATTGGTTTTATTCTTACCAGCACATGGTTTATTGTATACAATTTTTAAAACAAATGTCTGTATGTCTATGTAGTCTAATAAAATTGCCATACGGATTTTATACTTATGGATGTGCACATTATTACGGTTCTCTGGGACTTGTGGCTCTTTTGGGGTGTCACTGTTCCTGCTGTGACCACGTCCTGAGGAAGTCTTGACTCAGGTAAAAATCAATTTGGACCTGAATCAAATCTTTTGACACATCAGAATCATAAGAACTGTACTTGGAATGAATTTTAAAAAAAACGCTCATCTCTAATTTGCACCAGTAATGTGGAACACGCCATAAAATACTGTCAAGGTAGCTACTCAGAGTGCCAGAAACTCATATTAAATGTGTACTTCAACTATTGGTGCAATTTGTCTTCTGATGCTGTCACGGTAGGTAAGATAAGGGAAGGAAACAGAACACTGCAAAGCAAACAAAACAACTGACTAGGCCCCAAATGCTAGGGAACAAAGGGGTGACCTCCTAGCATTCCCTAAAACACTTTCCCTAAGCTGCTATGCCCATGTGCATATCTCGATGGTAGGTATGCACATGTCCACGTACCTAAGACTATAACACACTGAACCAAACCCTCAGCTGTAGGGAAGAGGGAAAGAGACACCCAGCTCCTTCTACAACGGAATGAGCTAGTGTCATCCTAGAGGCCTAGTGAAAACAGAAACAGAAGGAAATAGGGAAAAGGACTTATCTAGAGATGTGTTGGAGCAGATGATCCACCAAACTTCCAGAGCTCACACAAGACAGAACTATAACCCGCAAAGGCTATAGGGAGAGGGAGGAATAAATAGCCTCACCAATTACCTAAAGAACAACACCTGGGAGGAGGTGGGATTCTGTTCAAACCCACAACAAAACAAACTGTCAGATCGAGTCACGTGCAGCAACTCTGACAGATCTCCTCAGAACACCCGCAGGGCGTGACAGTACCTCCCTCTACGTGTGACCTCCGGACACCCAGTACGAACTTTATCCGGGTGTGCCCTGTGAAAGGCATTCACAAGGCGGCTAGCATCAACATCGGTAGCTGGAACCCACAATCTTTCCTCGGGACCGTATCCACTCCAGTGCACCAGGTACTGAAGGGAACCCCGAAGAACACGTGAGTTGAGAATTCTAGAGATCTGAAACTGCAGATTACCATCAACCAAAACAGGAGAAGGAGGCAAAGGTTCCACATATTTCTTCAAAAAGGACCTGCGAAACACATTATGGATCTTCCAGTTCCAGACGAAACGCCTACGGATTGACAATGGCTGAGATTTTGTAAGGGCCAATAAATCTTGGACCCAATTTCCAAGAGGGTACCTTCAGCTTAATGTTTTTAGTGGACAACCACACCAAATCACCTACACACAGGTCCAGACCAGTCATACGTCTCTTGTCAGCCATCCGTTTATACAGCCCTGATCAAAAGTTTAAGACCACTTGAAAAATGGCAAAAAATCATATTTAGCATGGCTGGATCTTAACAAGGTTCCAAGTAGAGCTTCAACATGCAACAAGAAGAAATGGAAGTAAATCAAAACATTTTTTGAGCATTCAATTTAATGAAAACAACGAATAAACTGAAACAGGCTGTTTTTCAGCTGATCAAAAGTTTAGGACCACACCTCCAAAAAAAAAATAAACCCCCCAGAACAGAAATCCAACTTCCAAACATGAACTCAGTAATGAGTAGCTCCGCCGTTATTGTTTATCACTTCCAAAATTCATTTCGGCATGCTTAATGCAAGCGTTTCCATGAGGTGAGTGGGAACATTTCTCCAAGTGGTGAAGACGGCCGCACGAAGGCCATCTACTGTATGGAACTGTTGTCCATTTTTGTAAACTTCCCTCGCCATTCATCCCCAAAGGTTCTCAATTGGATTTAGATCAGGGGAACACGCAGGATGGGCCAAAAGAGTGATGTTCTTCTCCTGGAAGAAGTCCCTTGTCCTGCGGGCATTGTGTACTGTAGCGTTGTCCTGTTGAAAAACCCAGTCGTTACCACACAGACGAGGGCCCTCAGTCATGAGGAATGCTCTCTGCAACATCTGGATATAGCCAGCACTTCCTGAAGCTCCATTGTTCCACTGAAGGAAAAAGCACCCCAGACCATTATGGCGCCCCCTCCACTGTGGTGCGTAGAAAACATCTCCGGTGGGATCTGCTTGTCAGGCCAGTAACGTTGGAAACCATCAGGACCATCGAGGTTAAATCTTTTCTCATCAGAGAATAAAACTTTCTTCCACCTTTGAATGTCCCATGTTTGGTGCTCTCTTGCAAAGTCCAAACGAGCAGTTCTGTGGCGTTCAAGGAGACGAGGTCTTTGAAGACGTTTTTTGTTTTTGAAGCCCTTGAGTCTCAGATGCCGTCTGATGGTTATGGGGCTGCAGTCAGCACCAGTAAGGGCCTTAATTTGGGTCGAGGATCGTCCAGTGTCTTGACGGACAGCCAATTGGATCCTCCGGCTCAGTGCTGATGAAATTTTTTTGGGTCTTCCACTTGACTTTTTTGTTCCATAACCCTCAGGATCATTTAAGAAATTCCAAATGACTGTCTTACTGCGTCCCACCTCAGCAGAGATGGCACGCTGGGAGAGACCCTGCTTATGCAGTTCAACAACCCGACCACGTTCAAAAAGGGAGAGTTTTTTTGCCTTTGCCATCACAACGTGTGACTACCTGACAGAAAATGACAATGAATCCACATCTTTGCACAGATTTGGCCTTTTAAAGGCATGTGGTCCTAAAATTTGGATCAGCTGAAAAACAGCCTGTTTTAGTTTAATCGTTATTTTCAATTAATTGAATGCTCAAAAAATGTTTAGTCTCACTCTCATTTCTTCTTGTTGCATGTTGAAGCTCTACTTGGAACCTTGTTAAGATCCAACAATGTAAAATTTTATTTTTTGCCATTTTCAAGTGGTCTTAGACTTTTGATCAGGACTGTATCTTTCACCCATTTTTTTCAAATTAACTTGAATCTTCCACCAGATAGATGACAAAGAGGAAGAGAATCTCTCCTCTTCCAGTATCCCAGAAGATTCGGTCCCAGGAAAAGTACCAAACTGAGGGTGAAAACCATATGCGCCAAAGAATTGGGACTTATCAGTTGACTCCTGCCTACAGTTATTCAAGGCAAACTCAGCTAAAGACAAGAACGAGGACCCCTCATCCTGATTCTCAGTGACAAAACACCTCAAATAGGTCTCCAGGTTTTGGTTAGTGCCCTCAGTTTGACTATTCGACTGAGGATAAAAAGCCAAAGAGAAAGACAACTGAATACCCAGACGAGAACAAAACGCCCTCCAAAACCTGGAAACAAATTGCGTCCCCCTATCAGACACCACATCAGAGGGAATGCCATGTAATTTCACAATGTTATCAATAAAAACCTGAGCGAGAGTTTTCGCATTGGGCAAACCTGATAATGGTACAAAGTGAGCCATCTTGCTGAAGCAGTCCACTACTACTAAAATCACACTTTTCCCAGAGGAACTCGGCAAATCAGTAATGAAGTCCATGGACAAATGCGTCCAAGGATGAGATGGGATTTACAAAGGAAGAAGAGATCCTGATGGCCGAGTGTGAGCCACCTTTGCGCGTGCACAGGTCTCACAAGCTGCTACATAACCCTCAACACTTTTACGCAATCCTGGCCACCAGAATCTCTGGGAAATAAAATCTACAGTGGATCTACTTCCAGGATGTCCCGGAAGGAGAGTATCATGATGTTCCTTGAACACCTTGTATCACAGTTCAGAAGGAACAAATAACTTGCCTGGAGGACAAGAATCAGGTGCCTCCTCTTGAGCCCCCAACACTTCCGTCTCCAGCTCGGGGTAAAGAGCGGAAACCACCACCCCATCAGCCAAAATCGGAGCGGGATCCTCCGAATCTCAACCCCCTAGGAAAGCTACCTGACAACGCATCCGCTTTTACGTTTTTAATCCCAGGGCGATAGGTGACCACAAAATTGAACCTGGTAAGAAACAATGACCATCTAGCCTGCCTAGGATTTAAACACTTTGCAGATTGCAGGTAAGCCAGATTCTTATGGTCATTAAATACCGTAATTGGATGGGTAGCCCCTTCTAGCCAATGATGCCACTCTTCAAAGGCCAATTTGATGGCCAACAACTCTCTATTCCCAACATCATAATTTCTTTCAGCGGCCGAGAGTCTCTTGGAGAAAAAAGCACACGGGCGCCATTTGCTAGGAGAGGGAACCTGCGACAAGACTGCTCCAACTCCCACTTCTGACACGTCAACCTCCACAATGAAGGTTTTGAGACACATCAGGTTGCATCAGAATGGGAGCAGAAGAAAAACACTTCTTAATAGCAGAAAAAGCCTGTAATGCCTCATCCGACCAAACAGAGAAGTCAGCGCCCTTCCTAGTCATATCTGTCAAAGGTTTGACAATGGTGGAATATTCAGGATGAATTTTCTGTAGTAATTAGTAAATTCTAAAAACCGCATCAGGGCTTTCTGATTCTCCGGCCGGTCCCATTCCAGTACCGCACTGATCTTTTCGGGATCCATACGAAAACCGGAGGCAGAAAGCAAGTATCCCAAAAATGGCAGCTCCTGAACAGCAAACACACATTTTTCCAACTTAGCATACATTTTATTCTCCCGAAGGATCAATAACATTTGTCTCAAATGATCCTGATGAGTCTTCATATCGGGTGAGTAAATTAGTATGTCATCGAGGTAAATAACAATGAACCTCCCCACCAAATGATGAAAAATGCCATTGATAAAGCGCTGAAAGACTGCTGGAGCATTAGTTAAACCAAAGGGAATGACTAGGTTCTCGAAGTGACCCTCGGGGGAATTGAAGGCCGTTTTCCATTCATCTCCTTCCCTGATTCTGATCAGATTATAAGCTCCTCTTAAATCCAACTTTGAAAACACCTTGGCTCCAACAATATGATCAAATAGATCCAGAATCAAGGGAAGGGGATCAGGATCATGAACAGTAATGAGATTCAGTTCCCGGAAATCTAGGCACGGTCTAAGGGATCCGTCCTTCTTCTTTACGAAAAAGAAGCCAGCGGCCATAGGAGACTTAGATGGTCTAATATGTCGCTTTGCCAAACTCCCGGCAATATACTCCCGCATAGCTACTCTTTCAGGTTGAGAAAGATTATATAACCTGAGCTCCACCCTCCGAGAATACGTCTGAAAAATCGGAAAGAAACTGAGGCAACACCTTAGTGGACACCCCCAAAATAAGGCATTAAGACAGTTGTTCACTCCAATTACTGATTTGTCTTGTTTGCCAGTCAAACCCAGAACCATCAGGGCAGGCAAACCTTTCATAACAAAACAAGAAATGAACTCAACATGAGAATCACCCACCCTCAAATGAATATCCTGAACAATATGAGTTAGACATCTTTACGAGAGGGGGCGGAATCCATAGCAAACACTGGTATCTCTTTGCTTAATGCACTAGTTTTAAAACCATGACTATGAACAAATTGAAAATCAATAAGATTAACCCCTGTGCCACTGTCAACAAATACCTTTAAAGAGGACCTTTCACCAATTATTACACTATGAACTAAGTATACAGACATGTAGAGCGGCGCCCGGGGATCTCACTGCACTTACTATTATCCCCGGGCACCGCTCCGTTCTCCTGCTATGCCCACCGGTATCTCCGCTCACTAAGTTATAGTAGGCGGAGATTTCAGTCACTAAGTTCTGGTAGGCGAAGTCAGCCCTTGTTCTGCTGTAGCGCTGGCCAATCGCAGCGCAGAGCTCACAGCCTGGGAGGTTATTTTCTCCCAGGCTGTGAGCTCTGCAATGCGATTGGCCAGCACTACAGAAGAGCAAGGGCAGACTCTGCCTACCATAACCTAGTGAACGGAGATACCGGAGGGCATAGCGGGAGAACGGAGCGGCGCCCTGGGATAATAGTAAGTGCAGGGAGATCCCCGGGCGCCGCTCTACATGTCTGTATACTTATTTCATAGTGTAATAATCGGTGAAAGGTCCTCTTTAACTCAAAATTTCTAGTCTAGCGCCACAAAATTTCTAGTCTAGCGCCAGGAGGAATCGGGAACTGCAGGTAGGATACGAATATGCCTGCTCTGAGTCCCCATTCACGCTACCAAGAGTAAGGTACTTTTTTTTTTTTTTTTAAGGAATCCCCTATTTGTTATTCATTACCACTTCGAAGTTTAATAAAAGGGCACACATTAACGAAATGACCTTCTTTACCACAGAAGTAACACAGTCTATTCAGCTTCCTAAAATTCCTATTACCAGAGCAAGAAGTAACCTGACCCAATTTCATAGGCTCCTCTCCAGCCCCTAATTCAAGTGTCATAGTACCCTGAGGGACAGGAGGGATTGATTCCCCACAAGACAGCACCCCCTGCCCGAGAGGAACCTTGCACCTCTCCCTAAGACGTCTATCAATCCGTACACCCAAAGACATGGCCACCTCCAAAGAATCTGGTTTTTCATGAAATGCAAGGGCATCTTTTAATCTCTCAGATAGCCCCTGACAGAACTGACTACGGAGTGCAGGATCATTCCACTCCGAATCAGTCGCCCATCTTCTAAATTCAGCACAATACGACTCAGCAGTACGTTATCCCTGGCACAAGCTGCGCAACTTAGATTCAGCCATAGAGACCCGGTCTGGGTCATCATAAACCAGGCCATGGGGTCCGAAAAATTCATCCACTGACCGGTGGGACTGTGAACTGGTCGGCAGAGAAAAATCCCAAGACTGACCGTCACCTTTTAGCAGAGAAATAATAATCCCTACTCTTTGGTTTTCATCTCCAGATGAAATCGAACACAGATGAAAATACAATTTACAGGACTCCCTGAACCGAACAAAGTTATCACTTCCCCCAGAAAACCTATCAGGGAGAGTGACCTTAGGTTCCAGGCAGACCTGGTTTCCCCCGGCAGTGCCAGATGCCAAAGTACTCTGACACCGTGCAACTGAATTGCGGAGGTCAGCTACCTCCAAAGACAAACCCTGCATGCGATCAACCAAAGCATCAATAGTTTCCATTTTGCAAACAGCAAGGGAAAAAATGACGGTAGGGCGGGTTATAATGTCACAGTAGGTAACAGAACACGGCAAAGCAAACAAAACAACTGACTAGGCCCCAAATGCTAGGGAACAAAGGGGTGACCTCCTAGCATTCCCTAAAACACTTTCCCTAAGCTGCTATGCCCATGTGCATATCTCGATGGTAGGTATGCACATGCCCACGTACCTAAGACTATAACACACTGAACCAAACGCTCAGCTGTAGAGAAGAGGGAAAGAGACACCAAGCTCCTTCTACAACGGAATGAGCTAGCGTCACCATAGAGGCCTAGTAAAAACAGACACAGAAGGAAATAGGGAAAAGGACTTATCTAGAGATGTGTTGGAGCAGATCCACTAAACTTCCAGAGCTTAGAAAAGGCAGAACTATAACCCGAAAAGGCTATAGGGAGAGGGAGGAATAAATAGCCTCACCAATTACCTAAAGAACAACCCCTTTATTGTGAAGAATAATTCGACAGGTAGTTTACTCGCCCTTCAATCACCACACTGTGAAAGTTCCGGTAACTTGTTTAATGTGTATGATCAAAAGAAGGTAAAACTGTGAATACAGACAAAGCATAGTATAAGACCATACATGCAATGCAGAGTGTGGATTAATACAATAAAGCATACATCAAAGAACAGTGATGCATAAGAATACACTGTGGAACATCTGACATAAAATGCTTCTGCAGATAAGGGAACTATGACATACCAACGATGCTTGGATTGACGTGGATGAAGGATAGATGCATGTGGATGCAACAGTACAGAGTGAATCTAGGAAATATGGCTGCTGGCATAAAGAACAATCTGCTTCCTGATCACAGAGCGTCTACTTCCTGCAGTGTCACATGACTTCAGGACAATACAGAAAAGAACAAATGCAGTGTTAAAGGTGTCCACTAGGGGGAGTAGAGTTTAACAATATAGATTAACATAATCGGCTGTGGACAGATAGCACAGGTGGGATTCTGTTCAAACCCACAACAAAACAAACTGTCAGATCGAGTCACGTGCAGCAAATCTGACAGATCTCCTCAGAACGCCCATAGGGCAGGGCGTGACAGATGCACTTTACAATTCCCCCACAATTTTTCTTACTTGTTGCCTCTTCAGAAAGAAGTGGATGGGCAGACATTGGTGAGGGATGTCACCAGTTGTACTTGCCCATTACAAACAGTAGGCTAAAATTCATGGCCACATTCCTTATAATTACTATTTTGTGGATTGAGCTTGTGGCTTTTAGCCGCTTGCACAATCCGACGGGAGATTGAAAGTCAGAGCTGAATGTAGCAATTCAGCCCTGAGATCACATTCAAAATGACAGTCCATCTGGACAGTTGTGTTAAACTACAGTCTATGTCTAGAGTTGGACTGGAGAACTTTGGAAATTAGGAAATTATTCTGAGGGTTGACTCTTTGTCTATAGATAAACATGTCCATTTTTAATTGCATCTTAATTTTTGTTGTTATCATAACACACATAGGTCAAGCCATGAGGAAGATCTAGGAGGTTATTTGTGAGTCAGCTCATAAGAACTAGACCCTAGTGGTAAGTGATTGGCTTTAGAAACAGCTCCAAATGGAGGTTGTCTTCTGCTGGATGTTTTGAAAACGTTATAGTGTGAGAGACCTGAACTTACAGCCAAATCCTCAGGTACTTTGGTTGGTCACATGGAATGGATACGATAGGCCTTTTTTTAAATTTTCCATAACTGCATAGAGTGGGACAAAAGAAAATAACAGGTCTCATTCACACGTCAGTGTTCGGTCAGTGTTTTGGTTAGTGATTTTGAGCCAAAACCAGGTACGGCTCTAAACACAGTACAGGTGCAGATCTTTTCGTTATACCTTATGTCTGTGGAGGCTCCAGTCCTGGTTTTGGTACACAATCACTGATGGAATTCACAGACCAAAACACTGACGTGTGAATGAGGCTTTTCTTGGGAAGATGGATATAAAATCAAATCACTTTGCATATTGATCAACTGAATCCTAAATACAAAAATGTTGAGGGCCATCTTGTGTTTACCATAAGATCATTTCAATGTTATTCAGACTATTTGGTAGCAAATTTGGAAGATAATAACTTGACAGTCTCCGACAAATTAATTGCACTAGGTTATTGCCCTGTGACATCCACATGATTAAGTCTATGGATTGTTCAAATTTTAAAAACAAAATTAGCTGAAGACTGAAAAATGTGACATTTGCTTTCAATTCATCTTCGGCTTCAAACAGATTTTTTTCGTGGTGTTTACAAAGAAGCAGCAAATTCTGTCCAACTACATTGACCTTGGAACCTCTTATCATAGTTACCTAAACAGGACCAGTAGGTTCTTAGTAGTGCAAGAAAGAAAATACCCTCAAAAGGTCATGGCTTTTGCTTGTGAGATGGCCCATTATCTGAGATTTAGGTAATTACCTTTAAATTCAAAGCATGCATTGTCTAAATATAAAGAGAGATAAGAAGGTGTTAAGTCATTTAAAGCTAACTAAAGTATTCAACCCAATCTATAAAAGTCATATAACAAGCTTAGGTAAGAAATAATTACTAGTTAATCTGTAACTAAACTGAGTATAAAACCCAGGTGGTTAAAAAAACGTGGCAATAAGAAAACCTGCTAAAAGGGTAATATAAAAAAAGAATGCAATTTATACCTTGGCATTGGTAGGATAATTCAATGGGTGGCCATGGGTTAGTTTTCCAAATAAGGCTGGTATTACACCAGCAGATGAGGCTGCCGAATGCAAAAAAGTTGCTCTCAGTGTAATTTTCACCATGTTTAACTTTTTAATTCACCTCAGCACTGGTCTCTTTACTTTCTGTGGGTGGGCAGCAGTCAGTCCCGTGTGACCAGCAACCACCTACATCTCCCAGGAGTGCATTGCATTCAGCTCTTGCTAACCCCTTCCCTGCATACACAGTAGTCCCTCACACATAGCCTCAGTGATTCCACTGAGTGATAGAACTATGGTATGTGATGCATCCCCAACAATTCCCTTCTCCACTGTGTAGAGAGAGATATAGCTATATATGTCTATGAAGTTAGAAGTAGGGATGAATGAATAAAATATATCTGGACCGCTTCATCTGCTTCACTATGAGATCACTACACCAGCACTAAGAAGAGAAAGGTAATAGGGAAGCTACTGAGCATGTTAGTCCACCTCTGCATGCAAGAGAATGTGGACCAGAAAGATAAACAGTGGGGGGCACTACTACAGTGAGCCCTTGAAGAGCCAGAGCAGAGGATGGGAGTGGTAGTGGCTTTGGCTATAGGATGTGTCACAGTGGTTTCCCTCAGGCCATTGCTCTCTAGGGCCACTTAAGTGAGAGACCCTTTTTCCTCTCAGCGCTCCCTGTAGTTGGGGCTCCTGCCTGATGGTAGTTTGGTGTGCCCTTGATGTGCAAGGCAGGGTGTATAGAGTGCAATGGTCAGCCTATGCTGTACTAAACATCAAGAAACTAGGCCATGTAGACAAATAAATGTCTCTTTTAAGTGGGTGTAAAATAGGAAGTGTAGTACACCCAACAATAATCTGTACACAGAGCAAATTCTTCTCCCAGATGGTCAGGCATGGAGGCTAAAAATGATATGCTGTCTTGCTAAAGTCTCTCACTCCAAATTCTCTGGCTAGCAACTGTAATCTGGCAATTATCGCTGCATTATCCACTGTGGGATTTTTATAGGCATGTCTGGCCAGTGGTTAAGCCCTTTAGCTGGCGGTGGATACACTGAAGTTATGAAGAGGTGCCGGCCTCTACATAACTTCGGCACATCCATCGCCAGTCTAAATGTAAACCAGCTTCCTTTCTACGCCTAAAACCGGTGTAGAAAATGATGAATGAGACATACTGCCGGCCTGTCCCCTTCCCCGCCTATGCCACACCCACTTTTTATTTAGACCTGGCATTTAGACCCCACTTTTTTAGACTGTGGGGGTCCCAGCCGTAGGAACCTGACAAATCTAACAGTTGTTCCTTATCCTGTGCATAGGGGATAACGTTAAACCACTGAAATACCCCTTAATGGTATAGTAAAATAAATTACATAAATGAATGGCTCGATATGTATTAAGCATACATAATAGGAAATAACAAAATTACATAACCTCATATTGAAATGAATAAATTCTGTAGCAGTAGTAATACATACAATTATATAGCCAGTAATGTATACTCAGCATGTTATTGATCAATCCCACCTATATAACATTTATTGAGTGAATGGAGTGCATCACAGGTCCTTTCATCTGGGGCGGGGATGGAGGACAAGGACCCTCGTTCTCCTGATTATGAGGACGCCTTAAATTACATCATGGGAATTCTGATGCATCTCTTGATGCTTTTTCTGCTCACCAAAGTGACTAGTTATAATTGGTTATATCACTAGTTATATCACTAGTGTGACATACAAACTTCTGAGGCCCTTTTAGAACAGCTGCAGTTATACTGAGAATAAATTCCGCACAGATGGACTGTATTTACTAATTGGATGACTACTGAAAAAAAATTGGTCACACTGGATTTTAATTAGGGGTATAAGAGTACAGGGGGATAAATACAAATGCATTAAAATTTTTGAAAACCATGTATCTTTTTTTTTTTTCACTTTACACCTACTTGCTACTTTATGTTGGTCTATCACATAAAATTCCAATAAAATACATTTTAGTTTGTGGGTGAAACGTCACAAAATGTGGAAAAGTTAAAGGGGTAGGAATACTTTTTCAAGGCACTCTATGAGCAGACTTATCCCTTCCTTAGAAAGATCTGTGATCTGAGACCAGTTGGAAAACCGCAACTTGGCTGTGCCTACATTGACAGTTATAGGACCATCAGCATATTATTTTGCAATGTATTATGGGCTCTTGTACTACATACGTTTCTAACTGGTCTATGGAGTATTACAACATCCCAGACAGACAGATATTAGGCACGTCATTGTGGGATAGATTAGACTGAGATCAACTGCCAAGCTCGATCCTCCCTGGAGGATTCCTCAGACAATCGCACTTGGTGAACAAATAAAAGTGATATTTAGTTATGCTCACTGGGTTTTCCCAAATTGCAAATGGAAACAAAATGTTTAGAAATTGTAACTTATATTTTTCCTCAGTGTATGTATGAGATTTGTGCACTGTAATTTCTCAAAATCTTATCTACTTTGCTGCTACTGAAATACAAAAATGTGAGTGGAACATCTACAGCATGTCCTCTGCATGTGGACACAGCCTAAGGGCTCACTCACACCGCTGTTGCCCACCCATGCCTGTATTGCGGCCCGCAAACAGTGGGTCCGCAATATACAGGCACCGTCCGTTTGTGCACCGCTTCATGGATGTCGACCCATTCACTTGAATGGGTGTGCAATCCGGAAGGTAGTTCCTCCCTAGGGTATCTCTCCGTGCCTCTGCAACACAAAAAAGTAGTGCATGCATCGGATCATCGGATGCGGATCGCAGACCCCATTCAAGGGAATGGGTCGTGCCTCCACATACGGCAGCCCTACCGTCAGTGCCCATGCATTGCGGACCACAATTTGCAGTCCACAGCATGGGCCCGATTGGCAGACATTCGTGTGCATGACCCCTAAATGTGAGTTTCCCCACTGCTATGAGTCTGCAGCGTTTTCTATAAGATATATACGTAGAATCGTGTAGATAACACAAGGGGTAATCTACTGATATCTTTCATCTTCGCTGGTGGCCAACTAAAGGAAAATAATAAAGAAGCGTAGCTTAACAATCTTTTTTCCATAAGGCAAACAGGACATAACAGGGAGGCTCATGCTCCGGTCACTTTTTTACAGCTTGTCCCAGGACAGTAAGGAGGAGGAGGAGGACATGACTGAATTCCTGGGACAAAGAGCGATTTATTCATATAATTTTCAGTTTTAATTGTAACAGGAGAGAAAATAAAAAAGAGGAGATAAAAGTTGGAAGTGCTGAGCCATTTTGGGGCATTTTCTGTATTTAGTGTTCATTTACAGGGAAACTTTACTCCTGAGGAATATATTTGCAACTGAGCACAATTCTATACATATCATCATGTAGGCTGCCTCCAAAACACAGTCAGAGTCTCTAAGCCAGGGATGGCCAACCTGAGGATCTCCAGCTGTTGCAAAACTACAACTCCCAACATGCCTACACTGCCAACAGCTATCAGCCTACAGCAGGGCAGGGTGGAAGTTGTAGCCTTACAACAGCTGTAGAGCCGTAGGTTGGCCAGCCCTGCCCTAAGCCCTCATCTTCAAGATCCAGTTCATAATGCTGTAAAAATATTAAAAGAGGCTGTATGACAGTAGATAAAAGGTAACGTTTTATTTCCAGAAACTTCATAACTCTTGCTCATGTCTGTGTCTGGTATAGAAGATTAAAGAGGTATTTCCAGAAGCTAGTGTTATGGCTTATCCGTAGGTGACAGTGCACTGTGCTTGCAGTCTGTATCACCCAAGGGGAGATGCCACCCAGTATTAATGTGCCCTGCCTCAACATATCAGCTGCTGCAGAAGTTCAGAACCCAAAATAAAGCGTGCACCACCTTGTGCGATCAAAGTTAATCTCAGCGCAATCACATGACGTTTTCCAGGTGATCTTTTTTCATTTTCTTGTATTGTAGAAGTGTATAACAGGAGACCTCTTTCCAGTATACACACAGTAAAATAATTCTTGCTCCGTACCTCTACATTCCTTCTATGTTCTCTATAGATCCGTGTCTATAGGAAACCATCATCTGTCTTAGAAGGAACACATAAACTTCTTGGCATTGCCGTTGAGGACGTTCTCGGTTAATAATCTGCACAGACCTGACTGTGAATTTATTTATGTTCCATATGCTCTTTGCAAGGAACTGACTATTCCTGCAGGGCTGAATGAGCAGAGCCTCCTAGCTCTAGTGAACTTGTTCAGACGAGTACATGGGAGCAGGGACTTGCCTGAACAGGTTGGGTAGACAGAACAGGTGTCTGCGATTACTCACCACAACGCGATGAGGGAAATGTCTACTCAGGGACTGTCCCTCTCAGACTGTTTCTTCTGTTATAATGTTGAAATAGTCAAAAGGATGTGTGTAACCTGTTAGTAATGCAGCAATCACTGGTGACATTTATTCATACAGCAGTTGTGGTCGTCTTCATTGAGGTCACTGTATTTTTTCTTGTAATTTTCACTGTAACATCTGGGCTTTTTACTACTGAATATGAAACTTCAGTTTAGGCTGAATCACCATAAACTCTCTTAATAATGTCAAGTCAACAGGATCAAATAGCGATGTGGAAAGTACGTGGTTGAAATAAAAATTATACATGTCAAGCAATAGTAGATATGAAAGCGAATTTGGTATACCCATACAGTCATCATCATTGGCATCATATTCATTGACATCAGAAGACCCGTGTTTGTGGCCTCCATTATTAAGAGGCCTCCACCACTATGTCCTCATCTGGTATATTCCTACCCAAATGTCTTAGGGTCCTTTTACAGCATGTCAATTGATGCTCGTTAAGTTCCATTTACATGTAGTAATTATTGTGAGGATGGAGACGAAAGGTCTTTGATAAGATCATTCTTCTCTATACGGTTTTTATTTGTCGGCAGAACATCCTGTTTACAATGGTTTTTAGCGGTAAATAAAAGATGCAATCTCCTGACAAACAAGCTCAACTGGGTAAAAGTTTGTTGCAAATTTATCTTATGGTGTTATTGCGTATGGTATTATTTCAGTACTATTATCACTGTTCCTTAGATGCTTTATGGTACTACTATGGTAGTAATGATTGTGTCAATACTATATCTGTACTGTTATCTGTAGACCATGGTGATATTATTTAGACACAGTGGGGAAGATCCTACTAAGGGCTCGTTCTCACGACCGTGTGAAGCCCGTGCCTGTATTGCGGACCAATTTCAATGGGTCCGCAAATCCGGAGATGCGGAACGGTGCGGAATGGAACCACGGAACGGAACACTACGGAAGCACTACAGAGTGCTTTCTGAGGTTCCGTTCCGTGCTTCCGCACCGCAAAAAGATTGAGCTTGCGGTTCACAGCACGGGCACTGGCTTCACACGGTCGTGTGAACAAGCCCTAATCCTATCTATTATTTAGAAAGTCAAATTATGTGCCAAATTTACCATAATGGTTCATGCTGGAAGATAAATTTGATGTGGTTGACTTACTTTGGACCTCATTAGAACATATCAAGCCACTACTCATTTGCTGTTACTTCACATCTGTTGTGAAATAGGGCACTAAAGGCATATACAGTAAAACACCTAATAACAGGGGTGCAGCTATAGGTGATGCAGAGGTAGCAGTCGCTACCAGGCCCAGGAGCCTGAGGGGGCACAACAACTCTTCTGCCACATAAGAAGACACCGGTATTATAGAAAGTGCATGCTGGTCAAGTTACACTTTTGGCTGGAGGGAAGGGGTTAGGTCAAGAATTCGGGATGGGGTGGGAGGTTGGGGTGCCAATTCAATTTTTGCCTCAGGCAACACAAAGGCAATGTGCTTCCTTGCCCCTGGCCACAAAACACTGAAGGAAGGGGGGCCCGGGCTGAACTATTGAACCAGGGCCCATGAGCCTTTAGCTACATGTCATCATGCTTTTTTGGCAGAAATTAAGCCACAATTTTTCCTATGAATCATGAAGCGTCATGATGTAGACATTTAAGCAGAGTACTAGTGAGGGAATGGTAAAATATAATGAGAAGCATTTAATTTAAAAAGTGTTGTGTTTATGGAAAACCCCTTTAATAAAGTGAGGAGAACATCTAGTGAATGTTGTATTGTCCCTATACCTCTGGACACTGTGCATATTGTAGTCTATTGAACAATGTCTATAGCAGAAATAATTCATTATACAGGGAGTGCAGAATTATTAGGCAAGTTGTATTTTTGAGGATTAATTTTATTATTGAACAACAACCATGTTCTCAATGAACCCAAAAAACTCATTAATTTCAAAGCTGAATATTTTTGGAAGTAGTTTTTAGTTTGTTTTTAGTTTTAGCTATTTTAGGGGGATATCTGTGTGTGCAGGTGACTATTACTGAGCATAATTATTAGGCAACTTAACAAAAAACAAATATATACCCATTTCAATTATTTATTTTTACCAGTGAAACCAATATAACATCTCAACATTCACAAATATACATTTCTGACATTCAAAAACAAAACAAAAACAAATCAGTGACCAATATAGCCACCTTTCTTTGCAAGGACACTCAAAAGCCTGCCATCCATGGATTCTGTCAGTGTTTTGATCTGTTCACCATCAACATTGCGTGCAGCAGCAACCACAGCCTCCCAGACACTGTTCAGAGAGGTGTACTGTTTTCCCTCCTTGTAAATCTCACATTTGATGATGGACCACAGGTTCTCAATGGGGTTCAGATCAGGTGAACAAGGAGGCCATGTCATTAGATTTTCTTCTTTTATACCCTTTCTTGCCAGCTACGCTGTGGAGTACTTGGACGCGTGTGATGGAGCATTGTCCTGCATGAAAATCATGTTTTTCTTGAAGGATGCAGACTTCTTCCTGTACCACTGCTTGAAGAAGGTGTCTTCCAGAAACTGGCAGTAGGACTGGGAGTTGAGCTTGACTCCATCCTCAACCCGAAAAGGCCCCACAAGCTCATCTTTGATGATACCAGCCCAAACCAGTACTCCACCTCCACCTTGCTGGCGTCTGAGTCAGACTGGAGCTCTCTGCCCTTTACCAATCCAGCCACGGGCCCATCCATCTGGCCCATCAAGACTCACTCTCATTTCATCAGTCCATAAAACCTTAGAAAAATCAGTCTTGAGATATTTCTTGGCCCAGTCTTGACGTTTCAGCTTGTGTGTCTTGTTCAGTGGTGGTCGTCTTTCAGCCTTTCTTACCTTGGCCATGTCTCTGAGTATTGCACACCTTGTGCTTTTGGGCACTCCAGTGATGTTGCAGCTCTGAAATATGGCCAAACTGGTGGCAAGTGGCATCTTGGCAGCTGCACGCTTGACTTTTCTCATTTCATGGGCAGTTATTTTGCGCCTTGGTTTTTCCACACGCTTCTTGCGACCCTGTTGACTATTTTGAATGAAACGCTTGATTGTTCGATGATCACGCTTCAGAAGCTTTGCAATTTTAAGAGTGCTGCATCCCTCTGCAAGATATCTCACTATTTTTGACTTTTCTGAGCCTGTCAAGTCCTTCTTTTGACCCATTTTGCCAAAGGAAAGGAAGTTGCCTAATAATTATGCACACCTGATATAGGGTGTTGATGTCATTAGACCACACCCCTTCTCATTACAGAGATGCACATCACCTAATATGCTTAATTGGTAGTAGGCTTTCGAGCCTATACAGCTTGGAGTAAGACAACATGCATAAAGAGGATGATGTGGTCAAAATACTCATTTGCCTAATAATTCTGCACGCAGTGTAGGTACAGAAATCTGTAGACAGATGCCCTAATGAAGGAAATTCAAATAATTCAATACATTACCATAGGCCAGCAAAGTCACTTTTATCAGCCACATGTCATCAGGGCAGCTCAGTCCCAATCATGCAAATGTGGCTGAGCTGCGATACCAAGCACTATACAAGGGATAGCACTCTCCTGTCGGTAACCCGGACATGCTGCGGGGGCCGCTACACTGCTGACCTGTCGCCCTTGATCATCATCTTGCTGCCCTGGCTCTTTCAAGCTCAGGTCTTCCTATTTCACCTCTTATCTCCTATATTGCACTTGCACTTTACCGCTTGTTACTTATAGCGGTATAGATACAATTGCACTTTTGGAAAGAGCCACACTTGAGGATTTATACCTTATGTCCCCTAGTCACAACTGAATATACGCACTTGCACTTTCATACTGAATGCATTTATTTGCACTGTGGACTTTTTTCAAGTGTAGCTCTTGTATAGGAGTCCTCTTTATATACAGGCATTTATATATATATATATATTTTTTGGTCGCTTACCTTATTACTCTATTATACTGAATTAACTCTCCCAGGATTGTACTGCACTATTTTGCACTTGTCTGTCATCTCTTTGTCTATGTTTTTAACCATATGTCTAATAAAAATATACCTTTTTAGCTTAATAGTTCTCAGTGTTGCTTTGTTGGTTATCTAATTATTTACTGAGTTAAGCTCTAGTTAGGGGCTTCATTAGTTTTCTATGCCACTCTTCATGTAACCTATTTTTGCACCAAGCTTGAAGCAAGCGGAGCTGAAGCCGCCTGCAACGCTGGGATAGGACGCGAAGCCTCGTGGATCGAGCGGCGTGTGTGCCAGCGCTTCTACTCCCCCCCCTTGAGGACGAGGTGAGATGTATCTACGCCTTTTGGAATATCGCTACTAACAAGCTGAGGTAACACTGGTAAAAGGGCACGGGCTAAAGGGGAGTTGAAAGGGGGCCATGAGACCTGGTTCTAAAGGTGCTTATGTGGAACCTGGGTGGCACCCCTACCCCTGAATGGCCCGTGTGAAACTTGGAAAAGGACAGAGAAGGAGAAAAGCTACCAGCTGTGGAAAAATAAAGTTAGGAGGCGTTTGGGCTTGGTATATTGATTGCTGGTCTGGACTAGGGGTTGGGGGGGGGGGGGGGTGAGTCTGAGACGGCTCTAATGAAGGGGGACTGAGGCGAGTGGCCTAAAGTACAGCCTTATTACCATCCCGTCCGTTTTAATGGAAGGAGAAAAGGAGGAAAATTGAGGAAAAAAGAAAAATTTGGGGAAATAAAATAAAATCTAGACCAGCGGGAGGTATATGAGGTGGAAACAGCCCGGGAGCTCGCTACCCTACACTTGAAGTGGAAAGAAGGATTGATATTGTATCATGTTATGAAGCAACTTTACTAACTTAATTAACTAACTATAGGTCATCACGGATATTATGAACTAACTGATTAACCAATGTCTACTAACTAAGTGTTTGCCACTGACTTTTTTGGTAATAATTGGTATTAACTGATTGGTTGCTGGTTTTACGAATGGGAAGTCTTGATACCAAATCAAATGTATTTTTATGTCTTAGGAGGGAGAACGAATATTAGTGGACTATGGACATATGAATTAGTACAGTTAACAAATTATCTATGTATACGAAAAATTGTTTGACGTATTGTTGTTTTTCGGGCCTGTATGCTGATCCTCCCTTGTTGTTGATTTAATTAAAGATATTGTGAGGTTGTCAAGGTAAGGCGGGTGGAGGAGGGGGGTAATTTTGGCAGTAAGAAAGTCCAGAGATGGCTAGACAGGGTGCGGGTAAAAAGGGCAGGGCACAAGTGGAGCTTAATACCTCAATTTCCCCAATGATTAAAAAATCTGAAAGATCAAAGCAGTTACTCCTGACCAATATGCGTGGACAGATCAGCCCGTCAAAAAAGAAGAAAGAGGATGAGTCCCTAGTACAAGAGGGCGAGTCTAATATAGAGGAAAATTCTGGATTCAAAACATCTGAGGTGAGTTTCCAGTCTGAGGAGAGCGTCAATAAACAATGGAGAGTGATAAAAGGAATTGCCTTAACAAAGGAGGAGCAGGTTCCTAGCCTGCAAGATATATTTCAAGAAATAAAAAAAAATTAATTTGGCAATACAGGATCTCTCTCTCCAGACTGGAAATATTAGGGAGTCTGTGGGGCTCCTCAGAGTGGACGTCCAAAAATATAAAGAAAGGCTAATAGAAATCGAGAAAAGAGTGTCTGACTCTGAGGACCTCCTGCAGACAATTGTTAAAGAAAATAATTCCCTAAAAGAGGAAAATAGGGAATTAAAAAGTAGACTACTGGAGTTGGAAAACAGGGCTAGAAGGTCTAATCTGAGATGTCTTGGAATCCCTGATGGCGCGGAGGGGCAGGACCTATGCGCCTTTATACAATCATGGCTTATGGAACAACTGGGCCAGGGCATCTCAGATTATAAAAATTTTGTGGAACGGGCCTATAGGATACCGTCTAAGCCACCGGTACTTGGAATGAGACTGAGACCTATATTCCTTAGTTTGCTATCGATTGGGATAAGCAGGAGATACTGCGCAGGTCAAGGAAAAAAGAGAAACTAGAATATTTGGGCGCAATAGTAATGCTATTCTCGGATTATGCAAAAGAGACGATAAAGGAAAGAAGTTGTTTTATTGAGGTGAAAAAAAACCTGCGTGCAAATAATGTCAAATATTCGATGATGTTCCCGGCTAAACTTAGGATTGAATGGGAAAGCAAAAAAGCTAGGTTTTTGACAAAGCAGGTGCGGTACAATTATGGATTAAAGAAAATATAAGAAGTTGAGGGGCATTCGGGCTGGGGGCTGGCGGGGAGGGGGAAATGCTAAGAGAGAGAACCAAGACTGAATTTAACCTGGCTCATTCAGAAGGGAATGGGGGTGGGTAAGGCAGTTATTTTGCTGTTCTGTTGTTTTTTTGTTGTTGTTTTTTTCTTCCCTGCCTTCTCTCCTCCCTTCCTCTTGGGGGTTCCAGCTATATTAGAACAAATAAATAGGTTTTTATGAGAATAATCTCTTGGAATATTAGGGGTTTGAGGAGGGGAGTAAAGAGGGTGGCGGTTTTTCATGCAATACACAGATCTCTACTTGCTATAATCTGTTTACAAGAGACGCATCTGACAAGCGAAACGATAAAGGGGCTGTTTAGACAATGGATACAGTACTCTTTTCATTCAGTTTATTCATCATATGCTAGAGGCGTGAGTATTTTAATACATCTTGATATTGATATTAAAATAGGGGAAACAGTCAAAGATGAGGAGGGCCGATATGTTCTGATTGATTGTTTGTTGGAAGGAAGACCATGGATAATAGCCAATGTATATATACCGCCACCTTTCAAAATAGATGTCCTATTAAAAATTCATGATTTTGTGCTCAAGGTAGGGGATAAACCCCTTTTAGTTATGGGGGATTTTAACAATATTAGGGATAGTAAAATACATAGATGTAGGGTAGGTAATGTTCAAAATCTTTGCACGGGATCTAAATTTAAAAATATCACGGAGGAAATGGGTTGGATTGATGTTTGGAGGGTAATGCACCCTAAACTAAAAAAATATTCATGTTTCTCAAAGACACATAGGAGTTTATACCGGATTGATTTAGTTTTCACAAACAACGAAGGTGTGTTGGATATTGAAGGGGTCAAATATGGACAACGTGGGATCTCGGACCATAATCCAATTATTCTAAATATAAAAACACAATTTATTTTTTTAAGGAGGATGCACATAAACATAGGGTGGATAAATATAATGGGGAACTACGATAAGATTTTAAAAGAGATAGTGGTGTTTTTTTAGATGAATGACGATTCAGCGGCAATTAATGTAATATGGGAGGCTGCGAAGGCCTATATAAGAGGGATTTTTATAAAGTACACGGTAATATATTAGAAGGGGATAAGGAAAAAAATAACCAATTTGCAACAAGAGGTGGAAAAATACGAGGAAAAATATATTAAAAACCCTACAGAAAGGAATTATGAGGATTAGTCAGAGAAAGTTTCAAAATTGGAAGATGAGCGACTTTTAATGGCAGAGCAACAGAAAGAAAATTATGTGAGGGACAACTATAGTTATGTGCATATACCGGGTAAAAAGTTCGAGGCCTTAGTAGCGACTCAGACAAAAAAAAAAAAAACTATATATATTGCCTATTAGATAAATCAGGAAATAAAACCACTGAACAAGCGGCGAAAATAGAATTGCTCCAAGAATATTTTAAAGATATATACAATAGCAAGATAAATAAGAATCTGGCGCAAATCCAACAGTTTCTGGAGACAATAACTATCTCTACGTTAACAGCAGAGCAAAGTGGAAAACTGGATGCCCCTTTGAATGCCTTGGAAGTAGACAAAATACTATCTAGTATCACGAAAAATAAATCTCCAGGAATAGACGGTATCCCGTTTGAAGTCTATGCTTAATATAAAGAAATATTAATCCCGAAACTATTGACAATGTGGGACGATTCGAGAAGGGCAGGGAAACTGCCAGACTCACTGAGAGAAGCACTAATTACATTGATTTTAAAGCCGGGGAAAGACCCAACCTTTCTGGACTCATATCGTCCCATTTCGTTAATTAACACTGACATTAAAATATTGGCTAAGATTTTGGCAACTAGACTTAGAAGTGTGGTGTCGGGATTGGTTCATGAGGATCAGACGGGGTTCATGTCAGGTAAGACCACAACGGATAATCTCATGCGCTATTTTGTGAACACCCAGCTTGAGCCCGTATATTGTGATGAACGATTGATTGTTACACTGGATGCCTCAAAGGCGTTTGATACTGTAGAATGGCCCTTCTTGATGGCAACATTGAAGAAGATGGGATTTGTAATTTATATCCTGGGTAAATCTGCTATATACGGGAATTTCAGCAAAAGTGATATTGAATGGGGAATATTCTGATAATATACATATCCGTAGGGGGGTTAGACAGGGATGCCCTTTCTCCCCCTTGCTTTTTGCTATAGCTATGGAGCCGTTAGCGGATATGATCAGGCAAGACGCAGCAATTGAGGGGTTCAGGTTTGGTGAACACGAGGAAAAAATTGCCTTATATGCGGATGACATTATGCTGTTTGTGGGCTCACACAGATCATTGGATAAGATCTTTCAGTTGTTTGATCAATATGGTAAATATTCTGGGCTCAGGATAAACTGGTCTAAGTCAGCATGCGTCCCGATTGATCCTCTGAACAACTTTATCCCAGGAGCATTGGAAATTAAGAAGATTAATGAACCCGTTAAATATTTAGGTATTCAAATAACCCCAAACCCTAAGGATTATATACAACTGAATGTGACCCCCAAAATAAAGGAAATGAAGAAAAAAATAGAGGTATGGAAAAGATTGCATGTCTCGGTGGCAGGTCGTATCTCCTTGGTGAAAATGTGCCTGCTACCATCCCTTAACTATGTCCTGTGGAATTCACAGATAATAATCCCCCCAAACAAATCTAAAATAATAACTAGCCCAGGCTCGGACTGGCCCACAGGGGTACAGGGGAATCCCCCGGTGGGACCCTGAGCAAGGTGGGCCCCTAGTCTCCCTCCCCCTGCACAAGTGGCACATAACACATTAGACTTACTGTACTACATACATATATTCAATGTACAGCACCTCAGCCAGCCTATGTTCATATAAAAAACTTATTAGATTATTTATTATATTTGAATGTATCCGTACTGTGGGCCCCCAAAATAAATTTTACTGGTGGGCCCTCGGTACCCCAGTCCGACACTGAACTAGCCTACTAATGGACCTGATCTGGCGAGGGAAAGAAACATGGATAAAAGCACTAATATTGTGTATTCAGAGAGGGAGGGCGGATTATTAGTTCCTGATGTGGAACTCTATTTTATTTCCGGCCAAATAAAAAATATGATAATGTGGAGTAATACGCAAAGATATAAGTCCATGATTGCAGGAATAAATAAAAGGCTAGAGAAATGCACTTTCAATTAATTGAAGCTGGGATTTTGGGACAACAGAGTAGTAATAAGATACCGCTCTTTGAGCTGATGGATACGGTTTGGAGACATGCAAGAAAACTGTGGAACCAGCTTGGACCCCATGGGGACACCATATTGTGGGGAAATACCCATCTTACTGAATTGAAGTTAATTGAACAGACAGTGTGGTGGAAACATGGAGTTTACAAACTGGGCCAGTTATGGAAGCAAGGTGATATAATAACATATGAAGATCTTAAAAAGGAGTATGAATTGGGCAATTTAGAAGTGAGATTCTTTTACCTGCAACTAAAATGTGCATTACGAAGGTTGGTAGGTAAAACTACACAAATAGATACCCTTTCGCAGACGCTGCTTAATATATCTAGGTTAACGGCAGGGGGGAAGTTAGTTTCAAAAATATACGAATGCTTGTGTATATTGGAGAGAGGTCATAAACCCCCAGCAAGAAGAGCTTTGGGTATCGGCAATACAGGAAAAAAATAGAGACTCAAAGAATTTTTCATACAGGATTACCCAATTTTATATACTATACCGTCTCTACTACTCCCCTGAGAAACTAATGAACTATTATAAACCTAAAGTGTTTAGCTGCTTAAAATGCGGGGAGGTAGGGTTGGACGATATCCATATACTTTGGACGTGCAGAATGATTCAGGAGTTTTGGGGACAGGTTAAGGATACAATAGAGCAATATCATCAGTTTACAGTACCCAATAAATTTGAGATATGTGTATTGGGGGTGATGGACAAAACGGACACCCCCCAACATCAAGAAATAGCATCCAAACTCCTTTTCCAAGCAAGGAAATGTATTATGGGACATTGGGGAGGTAGGGCTCTCCCTTCGATCAAAGAATGGGAGAGGCTCACTAGAATTTCACTCGATAGAGAAGAATTCCATTTGGTAAATGTCAAGAAAAAAAAAAGATTTGTTAAATTATGGCAGATATGGCTAACGTAAGGATTTTTTTTTTTCCTTCTGGAGATAATGGCCAGTACGGGCTGGGACCTCGGGAGGCAGGGAGAGAGAAAATGCAGGGAGGGGCTTTATTAGTATAATTATTATTATTTTATTTTTTCAGGCAGCAAATTGGGTGTGTGTTGGGGGGGTTATATACAAGGTTTTGTAATTTAAAGTTGTTATAATACTATTGTGTGATGTAAAAAAAAATACAATAAAGATTATAAAATAAAAAGTAATATGTATCTGGTTAGCTTGATCTGGATAACTGGAGAATGTTCTTCATTAAATGTACTATAGCTTACCTATAGAGGCCTTGAGAAACCATTTTCATTCTTTTCCAGGAGAGAGATCTTGCATTATAATGATGTCTGCCTTAAAGGAACCTGTCATCAATGTTCTGCTGCCTTCATTAGGGGCAGCATAAAATAGGGGCACATATGCTGATTTCATAGATCTAGAAGAAAATTTGGGTCAGCAGCAGCTCAACTAGGAAGGTCCAGGCTTGAAGGTAAGTTTATAGCTTTTATTAATTCATAGTTTCCATAGATTACTCATTTCTGGGCTGGAATGGTCCCTTCTTCAGATCAAGAAAATATTTATTGATCTGCAGAAGGGACCGTTACGGCACAGAAACACGTAATACGTGAAAACTATGAATAAATACAAACTATAAACTTACCTTCAAGCCTGGACCTTGCTGGTTGTGCCGCTGTTGATCCGAATTTTCTTCTACATTTTCTGCCTGGCATGCTGTGCCTTGAGGGAAGAAGCTTGGCTTCATCAGCTACCGCTATCCACCGCACGATTGGGTGTTACGCTCTGAGCATAACCCATCCAGATGAGCCTTTTTCACAATCAGATTAAACTATCTGTCAAAACGGTCCCACCAATGAGCACTGCTCCCCCTCTGCTTTTCTTTCAGATTTCATAGATCTGTCACTCATGTTCCAAAGGTAAGTGATTCCCAAGAACCAGCATTATAATAATCACAGCCTAGAATAGAGTCATGGCTACCTAAGAAGAGTCACAGTTATTCATGAGCTCCTGCTCTCCCTGCCCACCAGCTGATGATTGACAATTTTCTCCTAGGTAAAAAAAAAATTCAATCATCAGCATGTAAACAGGGAGAGCAGGAGCTCCTGAAGAAGCATGACTCTTCTCTGGCATCCATGACTCTTTTCTAGGCCTGGGTTGCCATTATTATAAATCTGGTTAGCTCATGAGTGACAGACCTCTGCTACTACTTTGCACCACCCTCAGTGAGGTGAGCATAAAATTGATGACATGTTCCCTTTAAGTTTCTCTTCTTGAATGCTATGCAACATATTTACATTATATATTTGTGTCTGTGGCATTGTTTTATATTTATATTGAATTTCACTTTGGTGCAATTTACATAAACAATATAGCACTTCTTATACAAATGCAGCTACATTTTTACCGTCTATTTTGTGATTAATTCAGAGCGGTGTTAATTTGTAGGGACTGGGCTTGATACCCCATAGATTTGTATTGAGACGACCTATGTTTTAATACAATCTTATAAGGATTTGTATAAGTTTGTTTTAATAGGTGTTTTATTGTGTGCTCTAACATGTATTGACTGTGGATAGTAAAGGTATACTTTCTATATATACCTTGTGGTCTCCCTACTAGATGCCAATTTCTTAGCAATTTAGACATCTCCTTAAGAATTATTTAGTACTTAAATCCGCATTAAAATTTTGTGGTGCGTGTCTGTATTGTTTGGGCCATGTTAGGTCCATGTGACCATTACCTTGACATTTTCACAATTGCACTTCCCATAGTAATTTTATGAATATCCTATGGTTTTAAATAATATAGAATATTTAATTAGGGATAAGCAAATCAATTCTAAATGAATTGGATTCATAAAAAAAAAATCATATTTTATGTATGAATAGGTAGCCAGATTTTTTTTTTTTTTAACATTTCAACAGTTCATAGACCCATTGCCAGCACCCCAATAGCATACATTCTGCTGCAAAGGCTGAACAATTGCACATTTTTTTCTGTAAAAATCTGTTTAAATTTACCATTTGTAATAGTGCATTCAGTGCATTATACCTGTGTTTCTGAACATGTCTTATATTACTGCAAGATAACAGGCTGTTATAGCAAACCCATTTTATTGCAGTAACATTAATTGTATGTGGCCTGCTCCATGCAATTCTCACTGTGTGGTAAGGTGCAAGCCACTGTGAATACCTGGAGCAGCTGTTACAGGCAGTGGCAGTATATGTCTTTAACAGCCCACTAGGTCAGTTTTTTGCAGCAACACGACAGCGCCACAGCATCAAGGCCGGGTCCTATGGACTCCTCCACCTCGGTCCGGTTCTCATACCAGGCGCCTATGCACCTCCTCCACATCCTCTGACATGGACATCCTCCTGTCCCCAACAGAAGCAGGGCAGGTCATCTCTCCGGTTTCCCCTCCCTCTTATCATATGTGTAAAGTGAAGCGTTGCCATGCCATGTTAAAATAGACATGCAGCCTATCACTTACTAAGATGCATCAAGCAGCAAACATCCTGCTGGCTGTCCCCCTGACAATTCCAAGTGACCAAGGTGATCAGATGCAATGACAGGAACATCATGGCCATACTGCATTGGGGGGGGGGGGGCACATGCTCCCTTTATGTCAACCATGTGTTTACCCATAGCTATAAATAAATGTCAATATCACGTTTACATTATTTGCTATAGCTGTCATTGTGTTAAAGAGCTTAAAAGGGAGGAAGAATGGGGGGAGAGCAAAAATTTAAAATGTCTGTGAAGATTCTCATTTATCCAGGTCATGGTATATCTGTAAAGAATAAATCAAGGCAACTGGACTTACTGTAGATTTCTTGAAAACGTTTCACTCGTTCTTCCAACGAGCTTTCTCAATTCTGAGGTTCAGATAAAAATTTAAAATAAAAAATTGATTACGAAAAGATAAAATAAAAATCTAAGTCTTAAGAGACCGTAGCGAGTTATATATATATATATATATATATATATATATACATTACAGTACTTTTGATACACGTAGAGTCGATTTGGCCACAAATCGAATTTCAAAAAGTTTGTGCATCTCTATATTTAATAAATGCTGTGGTGTTTTTTAACCCCTTTTTCTTACTGTCATTATTTACACAGTTTATGGGGGTACAGGGAGAATTTAAGGAGTAGGGGATGTTTTGTCCTGGTATCCAGCTGTTGGTGTGTTGAAATGGGATTTCACAAGCACTTGTATATATCATTTTTAGCAGACGGTGTCTGCGTTTGACTGCGGATGGTATGTTGTTGGAGGTGCAGAAAAAGGTCCAGGACAAAGTAGTAGAAGTGCAGATGTACTGTGACCCTAACATGGGTGGATCTTAGGTCTCTAGTCATGTTTGTAGGACAATGGAGGCACACTGCGCACGTGTGTGTGTAGCCAGTGTTGTACTGGGGTTCCTTGGGCCCGCAGAAGGAAATTATTCTCAGAGTTTAACCACTATATCCACATTACTGTCTAATAGGTTTTGAATCAAAGATGTAGACTCTAGTGATTATCTTCAGACAACTTCCGATGTTATTTTTTTTGCTCCTGGAACATTGGGGTCCACTTGTACATTAAAGCCTGGGTCCACTGAAGGAATCTCTGGTACTCTAATGGGCCAGTCCAACCTGGTGCATAGCTATGTGTCCACTTGGGAGGAATCCAGGGTGTGATGAGATGTGACAAGGCTCTGCATTCTTCGTTTTGCCATAATCTGAATTCCCTACCCCGTGCGGGAGTCAGTACCGTCTAACCTGCTTAGTACCGAAAAATTGAGTGCCAAAGTTTAACTGGCGTTTATATGCAGGTGAAACTCGAAAAATTAGAATATTGGGCAAAAATCCATTTATTTCAGTAATGCAAATTAAAACAAATTGCATTAATGCAGCTTAAAATGAGAATTTTGTGAAAAGATTCAATATTCTAGGCTCAAAGTGTCACACTGTAGTCAGCTAATTAATCCATACCCCCTGAGCAAAGGGTACCTCAAAATTGGGACTTTGGGGTTTCATAAGCTATAAGCCATAATCATCCAAATCATGACAAATAAAGGCTTGAAATGTAATAAGTCTATATCATGTGTTAGTTTCACCTTTTAAGTTGCATTACTGAAATAAATGAACTTTGCACAATATTCAAATTTTTTCGAGTTTCACCTGTATTGTTAATTGTGGCACCAACTGCATATGATCACTGGTAAAATTGTGTAAGCTGTCCCTAGATATCTCTAGTTGTAAAAAAAAGAAAATGCGATGGTGTGAAAGTACTGAAGTTTTCTCTTAAGTGACATCAGAATCTTTAGAAATAATAGAATTAAATTCAGCTTTCACATTTAAAAATATTCGAATGGAGAAGACAATATTTTCTTTCTGAAAATTGAGCAGATTTTTATAGCCGTGCTGTTAAGAAAGTACCTTGTTGTGTTTACATCCAGACATGCAACTTGAGGGACAGATGTGACAGGCAGGCATGAGTAACCGCAAGAGGACAGCAGGACAGATGTCAAGAAACTTTTTTCCCCCTCTTTTTAAAAGATTGCCAAACAACCTGCGTAGTGCACATATGCTTCAGTATGCAAAGCCAAATATATCACAGCCAAGTCAACATAATGCTGCTGAATGCCTCCAAGCCGTGAATTAGCACAAGTGCACTTTCCTGCACAGAACTTCTTTGGAAGAGAGAAACTATTTTTTGATTGTGCAAGTCAGATAACAGTTTTTTTTTAGCAAATACCCTTTTATTCCATTATATTGTGCATATACTGTATTTTCCTTCTAACGGAAAATAACGGAATTCATAAGATGGAATGCAAAACGGAAACCTTTAGAGCCATTTCGTTTTGATCCGTTATAATAGAGGTCTATGGGTAAGCAGAACGGATCTGTCTGGTTTCCATTATGCAGGACGGAAAAGAAAGTCCTGTCGACAGGACTGCCAAAAGTGAGGTTTATTCATATTTCTCTGCCTAATTTTATAGCAAAATGCAGAATTCGTTTTTTATTCTTCAAGGTATTAAATTCACCTCTATGGACACCTTTGACATGGAATAATGATTTTGTATACAGTACGTTAGTTGTTACCTTGAGTAAAAAGAACAGATGTTGCACTAAGTTTCAATGTACAATTGTCATTCCTTCATTTATTTCCAACCCCCTGCTTGTTTCAGACTTCTCATTTGGGAGTATGCCTTGCAGTTATACATTTTCGATGTAAGATCTGTGTGTCCAGGATGCTGCTGTCATCCCCTCCCCATATTCTATGTGCTTTCCTTTCTTTCTGCATACAGCCTGTGTGAGCTTCCCCTATTGTATCTTCTTCTTCCTCTCCACTGTCTACAACTTTTTGCTGCTCTAAGGCTTTAAGCACACGACAGTATGTATTTTGTGGTCTGCAAAAAACAGATCCGCAAAAAATACGGATGACGTCCGTGTGCATTGCGTATATTGCGGAACAGAACAGCTGGCCCCTAATAGAACAGTACTATCCTGGTCCGTAATGCGGACAATAATAGGACATGTTCTATTTTTTTGCAGAAAGGAAATACGGACTTACGGAAACGGAATGCACACGGAGTAACTTCAGTTTTTTTGCAGACCCATTGAAATCAATGGTTCCGTATACTGTCCGCGAAAAAAACAGAACGGACACGAAAAGAAAATACGTTCGTGTGCAAGAGGCCTAAGACTGAGATAAGGGAGGGGGAGAGCGGAGAGCCATAAGAAAAAGGGGCAGTGCTTTGAAGGTAAAGGACATACATACACTTTGCAAAAGCAACATATTAAGACATTTTAATAAAGATTTAATATTTGCCTAGTTTTGCATTTAGGAAGCAAATGACCGATAAAAAATAAAATAAAATAAAAGTGTTCATAGACTGAAGGGTACTGTACTTAGGAAAACGTACTTAATGGATTACAGCTTTTCTTAGGCATGTTTCTTCGGGATCAAATTGGCTGGCCCGTGTCTGTGATCATTATATATAATTACCTTAGGTTTCCTGTAGGTTCTCTTGCATTCTTTCACACCCCAAACATACTTAGATTTTTGGGCTCTTATGATATTGCCCATTGCATTTTCATGGTATAGATAGAGAAATTATACTAGAACATATTCCCAATGTTTATATCGTGGTTTCTTCAGATGAGTACTGTAGACATTATAAACGGTCGCATCACATTATTATGACCACCAGCTAATATCCAGAGTAACCTCCGTGTGCGGCATGGACAGCAGCTAGACGAGCTGGAAGTGACTCAGTAAGGTCCTGGTAGGTGGCCACAGGTATCTGGAGCCATGCTGAGTGCAGTCCATCCCACAACTGCTGGAGGGTGTGTGTGGTAGAGTCCATAGAGCGAATACGGCGATTGAGGTGGTCCTACAGATGCTCAGTTGGGTTCATGTATGGAGAATTAGAAGGCCAGGGTAGTACTTCAAAGCCTTGGTCATGCGCTTCCAACCAATGTCAGAAATGTCTAGCCCTGTGACATGTCGCATTGTCCTGCTAGAAGATCCCATCCGCCCCATGGAAGACATGTTGTTTTACACACACATCTGGTAACTGTGGCGTAACTAGAAATGACCCACAGCAAATTTTTTAATGTGTCACCCCCCCAGCAACTACTTCTTCGCAACCCCCTCCTCTCATGCAACCCCTCCTCCTGTGGCTAGTCAAGATAGCTTTCTCAGACCAGGCCCAGCAGCCACTCTGTCTGTTTCCTACACGTACAGTATATACTGTATGTCATGTCACTGCATATAATGTCATTGTATGATACTGTTGAGGGGCCCTAACAATAAAATCTTCCAGTCCTCCTCCTGGGTGGGCCCCTTGTGAGCTCAGACCCCATAGCAGCCACTTCTCCTGTCTCCACTATAGCTACGCCCCTGTCTGAAAGCCACCTGGTTCATTTTGGTAGTGAGCGAGTCCACCGTAACGTGTCGGTTCACCCTAGCGCACCTTTGTATCCGACGTTCACCTCTCACATCAATAGCACGTGGTCCTCTGCAGTTTCCATGTCGGAGTGGTGCCATTTGTCTTCTCACCATACACTTTCACCACAGCAGCACGTGAACAGTTCACACTGCGCAGGTTCAGAAATACTGACACCCTTGGCCCGAAAGCCAATAATCATCCCTTTTTAAAACTCTGACAAATCGCCCCTTTTACCCATGAAACCAACGAGGGACGTGTGTGCAGACAGTCTATCGCACACCGTATATACCCACCAAGTCAGCTCACCACACTGTATATACCCACCAAGTCAGCTCACCACACCGTATATACCCACCAAGTCAGCTCACCACACCGTATATACCCACCAAGTCAGCTCACCACACCGTATATACCCACCAAGTCAGCTCACCACACCGTATATACCCACCAAGTCAGCTCACCACACTGTATATACCCACCAAGTCAGCTCACCACACCGTATATACCCACCAAGTCAGCTCACCACACCGTATATACCCACCAAGTCAGCTCACCACACCGAATATACCCACCAAGTCAGCTCACCACACCGTATATACCCACCAAGTCAGCTCACCACACTGTATATACCCACCAAGTCAGCTCACTACACCGTATATACCCACCAAGTCAGCTCACCACACCGTATATACCCACCAAGTCAGCTCACCACACCGTATATACCCACCAAGTCAGCTCACCACACCGTATATACCCACCAAGTCAGCTCACCACACTGTATATACCCACCAAGTCAGCTCACCACACCGTATATACCCACCAAGTCAGCTCACCACACCGTATATACCCACCAAGTCAGCTCACCACACTGTATATACCCACCAAGTCAGCTCACCACACCGTATATACCCACCAAGTCAGCTCACCACACCGTATATACCCACCAAGTCAGCTCACCACACGAGCTACATGCTGCTGATGTCAAAAGTAGCAAGTGGTCATAATAATGTGACTCCACTGTGTGCAGTAGTTTCTTGGATGAGCAGCTATTACTATCATTAACATTATAATTAGGAAAAGACATTTGTTCTCTCTCATATAGGAGGCAGATAAAGTGGTGACATCATCATTAGAGTTGAGCGAACACCTGGATGTTCGGGTTCGACGAGTTCGGCCGAACTTTCGAAAAATGTTCGGGTTCGGGATCCGAACTCGACCCGAACTTCATCCCGAACCCGAACCCCATAGAAGTCAATGGGGACCCGAACTTTTGGGCACTAAAAAGGCTGTAAAACACACCCGGAAAGGGCTAGAGGGCTGCAAAAGGCAGCAAAATGTAGTTAAATCCCCTGCAAACAAATGTAGATAGGGAAATGATGAGTTAACATAAAATAAATAAAAATTAAACAATATTAATTGGAGTGAGGTCCCATAGCACAGAATCAGGCTTCAAGTCACCCACCAATGGAGAAGGTCACTTACTATTATTTTGACCACAGCACCCAGACAAAGGAGAGAGGTCCCACAGCAGAGAACCAGGCATCATATCACCCACCACAGGAGTAGGCCACCATTTAGTTACTTTGACCCCTACACCCAGACGGAGGAGAGAGGTTACACAGCAGAGAATCAGGCATTTAGATCACCCACCACAGGAGTAGGCCACCATTGAATCAGACCCCGGCAACCATGTCAGATGGCACAAGCATAAGCTTTATATCAATCAGCACAGGAGAAGGCGACTTTGACAGACTTTGACCCCTACACCCGGACGGAGGAGAGAGGTTTCAAAGCAGAGAATCAGGCATTTAGATCACCCACCACAGGAGTAGGCCCCAATTTAATGGGACCCCGGCAACCATGTCAGATGGCACAACCATCAGCTTCATATCAATCAGCACAGGAGAAGGCGACTTTGAAAGACTTTGACCCCTACACCCAGACGGAGGAGAGAGGGTTCACAGCAGAGAATCAGGCATTTAGATCACCCACCACAGGAGTAGGCCCCCATTGAATCAGACCCTGGCAACCATGTCAGATGGCACAACCATCAGCTTTATATCAATCAGCACAGGAGAAGGCGACTTTGAAAGACTTTGACCCCTACACCCAGATGGAGGAGAGAGGTTTCACAGCAGAGAATCAGGCATCATATCAACCACCACAGGAGAAGCCACCATTTAGTTACTTTGACCCCTGCACCCAGGAAGAGGAGAGAGGCACCACAGCACATATTCTGGCATCATATCAGCCACCACAGGAGAAGCCACCATTGAGTTACTTTGACCCCCGCACCCAGGAAGAGGAGAGAGGCACCACAGCACATATTCTGGCATCATATCAGCCACCACAGGAGAAGCCACCATTGAGTTACTTTGACCCCCGCACCCAGGAAGAGGAGAGAGGCACCACAGCACATATTCTGGCATCATATCAGCCACCACAGGAGAAGCCACCATTGAGTTACTTTGACCCCTGCACCCAGGAAGAGGAGAGAGGCCCCACAGCACATATTCTGGCATCATATCAGCCACCACAGGAGAAGCCACCATTTAGTTACTTTGACCCCTTCACCCAAACAGAGGAGAGAGGTTCCACATCAGAGAATCAGGCATCATATCAACCACCACAGGAGTAGGCCACAATTTAATGGGACCCCGGCAACCATGTCAGATGGCACAACCATCAGCTTCATATCAATCAGCACAGGAGAAGGCGACTTTGAAAGACTTTGACCCCTACACCCAGACGGAGGAGAGAGGTTTCACAGCAGAGAATCAGGCATTTAGATCACCCACCACAGGAGTAGGCCCCCATTGAATCAGACCCTGGCAACCATGTCAGATGGCACAACCATCAGCTTTATATCAATCAGCACAGGAGAAGCCACCATTGAGTTACTTTGACCCCTGCACCCAGGAAGAGGAGAGAGGCCCCACAGCACATATTCTGGCATCATATCAGCCACCACAGGAGAAGCCACCATTGAGTTACTTTGACCCCCGCACCCAGGAAGAGGAGAGAGGCACCACAGCACATATTCTGGCATCATATCAGCCACCACAGGAGAAGCCACCATTGAGTTACTTTGACCCCTGCACCCAGGAAGAGGAGAGAGGCCCCACAGCACATATTCTGGCATCATACTAACCACCACAGGAGAAGCCACCATTGAGTTACTTTGACCCCTGCACCCAGGAAGAGGAGAGAGGCCCCACAGCACATATTCTGGCATCATATCAGCCACCACAGGAGAAGCCACCATTGAGTTACTTTGACCCCCGCACCCAGGAAGAGGAGAGCGGCACCACAGCACATATTCTGGCATCATATCAGCCACCACAGGAGAAGCCACCATTGAGTTACTTTGACCCCTGCACCCAGGAAGAGGAGAGAGGCCCCACAGCACATATTCTGGCATCATACTAACCACCACAGGAGAAGCCACCATTGAGTTACTTTGACCCCTGCACCCAGGAAGAGGAGAGAGGCCCCACAGCACATATTCTGGCATCATATCAGCCACCACAGGAGAAGCCACCATTGAGTTACTTTGACCCCCGCACCCAGGAAGAGGAGAGAGGCACCACAGCACATATTCTGGCATCATATCAGCCACCACAGGAGAAGCCACCATTGAGTTACTTTGACCCCCGCACCCAGGAAGAGGAGAGAGGCACCACAGCACATATTCAGGCATCATATCACACACCACAGGAGAAGGCCTCTTTCAGTGATTTAGGCCTTTGGACCCAGACAGAGGAGAGAGGCACCACAGCACATATTCTGGCATCATATCAGCCACCACAGGAGAAGCCACCATTGAGTTACTTTGACCCCTGCACCCAGGAAGAGGAGAGAGGCCCCACAGCACATATTCTGGCATCATATCAGCCACCACAGGAGAAGCCACCATTTAGTTACTTTGACCCCTGCACCCAGGAAGAGGAGAGAGGCACCACAGCACATATTCTGGCATCATATCAGCCACCACAGGAGAAGCCACCATTGAGTTACTTTGACCCCTGCACCCAGGAAGAGGAGAGAGGCCCCACAGCACATATTCTGGCATCATACTAACCACCACAGGAGAAGCCACCATTGAGTTACTTTGACCCCTGCACCCAGGAAGAGGAGAGAGGCCCCACAGCACATATTCTGGCATCATATCAGCCACCACAGGAGAAGCCACCATTGAGTTACTTTGACCCCCGCACCGAGGAAGAGGAGAGAGGCACCACAGCACATATTCTGGCATCATATCAGCCACCACAGGAGAAGCCACCATTGAGTTACTTTGACCCCCGCACCCAGGAAGAGGAGAGAGGCACCACAGCACATATTCAGGCATCATATCACACACCACAGGAGAAGGCCTCTTTCAGTGATTTAGGCCTTTGGACCCAGACAGAGGAGAGAGGCACCACAGCACATATTCTGGCATCATATCAGCCACCACAGGAGAAGCCACCATTGAGTTACTTTGACCCCTGCACCCAGGAAGAGGAGAGAGGCCCCACAGCACATATTCTGGCATCATATCAGCCACCACAGGAGAAGCCACCATTTAGTTACTTTGACCCCTGCACCCAGGAAGAGGAGAGAGGCACCACAGCACATATTCTGGCATCATATCAGCCACCACAGGAGAAGCCACCATTTAGTTACTTTGACCCCTTCACCCAAACAGAGGAGAGAGGTTCCACATCAGAGAATCAGGCATCATATCAACCACCACAGGAGTAGGCCACAATTTAATGGGACCCCGGCAACCATGTCAGATGGCACAACCATCAGCTTCATATCAATCAGCACAGGAGAAGGCGACTTTGAAAGACTTTGACCCCTACACCCAGACGGAGGAGAGAGGTTTCACAGCAGAGAATCAGGCATTTAGATCACCCACCACAGGAGTAGGCCCCCATTGGATCAGACCCTGGCAACCATGTCAGATGGCACAACCATCAGCTTTATATCAATCAGCACAGGAGAAGACACCATTGAGTTACTTTGACCCCTGCACCCAGGAAGAGGAGAGAGGCCCCACAGCACATATTCTGGCATCATATCAGCCACCACAGGAGAAGCCACCATTGAGTTACTTTGACCCCCGCACCCAGGAAGAGGAGAGAGGCACCACAGCACATATTCTGGCATCATATCAGCCACCACAGGAGAAGCCACCATTGAGTTACTTTGACCCCCGCACCCAGGAAGAGGAGAGAGGCACCACAGCACATATTCAGGCATCATATCACACACCACAGGAGAAGGCCTCTTTCAGTGATTTAGGCCTTTGGACCCAGACAGAGGAGAGAGGCACCACAGCACATATTCTGGCATCATATCAGCCACCACAGGAGAAGCCACCATTGAGTTACTTTGACCCCTGCACCCAGGAAGAGGAGAGAGGCCCCACAGCACATATTCTGGCATCATATCAGCCACCACAGGAGAAGCCACCATTGAGTTACTTTGACCCCCGCACCCAGGAAGAGGAGAGAGGCACCACAGCACATATTCTGGCATCATATCAGCCACCACAGGAGAAGCCACCATTTAGTTACTTTGACCCCTTCACCCAAACAGAGGAGAGAGGTTCCACATCAGAGAATCAGGCATCATATCAACCACCACAGGAGTAGGCCACAATTTAGTTTATTTGACCCCTGCACCCAGGAAGAGGAGAGAGGCCCCACAGCACATATTCTGGCATCATATCACACACCACAGGAGAAGGCCTCTTTCAGTGATTTAGGCCTTTGGACCCAGACAGAGGAGAGAGGTCAGAGATTAGCTTCATATCCCCCAGCACAGCAGAAGACCGCTTTATTTGACTTAGGCCTCAGCACCCAGACAGAAGACAGAGGTAGCATGGCAGAGGTTATGGCTTCATGTCACCCGTTAGTTTAACCGGCCACTTTCATCTGGTTAGGCCCCGGCGCCCAGACAGAGAAGAGTTTCATTCAACTGTGGGTTTCATAAAATTTGTATCAAATAAAGAAGTGGCCCATAGCACAACAAGACATGTTTTAGGCAGTTAATAAGGACTACTCTGCACAAGGGAGGGACAGGTCCTGTGGGATCCATGCCTGGTTCATCTTTATGAAGGTCAGCTTGTCCACGTTGGCTGTGGACAAGCGGCTGCGCTTGTCAGTAATGACGCCCCCTGCCGTGCTGAATACGCGTTCAGATAAAACGCTGGCCGCCGGGCAGGAAAGCACCTCCAAGGCATAACATGCTAACTCTGGCCACGTGGACAATTTCGAAACCCAGTAGTTGAATGGGGCCGAACCATCCGTCAGGATGTGGAGGGGTGTGCAGACATACTGTTCAACCATGTTAGTGAAATGCTGCCTCCTGCTAACACGTTCCGTATCAGGTGTCGGTGCAGATAGCTGTGGCGTGGAGACAAAACTTTTCCACATTTCTGCCATGCTAACCCTGCCCTCAGATGAGCTGGCCGTGACACAGCTGCGTTGGCGACCTCTTGCCACTCCTCTGCCTTCACCTTCCACCTGTTCCCCTGTGACATGTGGGAATGCTCTCAAGAGCGCCTCTATCAGCGTGCGCTTGTACTCGCGCATCTTACGGTCGCGCTCCAGTTCAGGAATTAAAGTGGGCACATTGTCTTTATACCGGGGATCCAGCAGGGTGGCCACCCAGTAGTCTGCACACGTTAAAACGTGGGCAACTCTGCTGTCGTTGCGCAGGCATTGGAGCATATATTCGCTCATGTGGGCCAGGCTACCCATGGGTAAGGACAAGCTGTCCTCTGTGGGAGGCGTATCGTCATCGTCCACCGTATCCCCCCAGCCACGCACCAGTGATGGGCCTGGGCTGCCACCCCGCTGTGAACTTGCGTCATCCTCGTCCCCCTCCACCTCCTCATCCTCCTCGTCCTCCAGTACAGTGCCTTGGCTGGCGACTTGTGAACCTGTCCTCTGCTGCTTAAACAAACCTCCCTCTGAGATAAAAAGAAAAAGAAAACAAAACGAGCGGCACTCACCGTTGATAGGCAGGTAACTTTATTCCATGGCAGGAGGGGGGTGCAAGGGTTGCAGATACAGCAGCAAGTAAGCAACAGCCGTTTCGCGCGTGTATGCGCTTCTTCTGGCTTTCCAACAAAAACCAGAAGAAGCGCATACACGCGCGAAACGGCTGTTGCTTACTTGCTGCTGTATCTGCAACCCTTGCACCCCCCTCCTGCCATGGAATAAAGTTACCTGCCTATCAACGGTGAGTGCCGCTCGTTTTGTTTTCTTTTTCTTTTTATCACATATGCTCACTGCAGCTACAAGCTGAGCACCTCCGTGAGGCACCACTCCTCGGCAGTCGCATCCTGACAATTTTAGGTTTGCTGTAGTGCCACTGGTTATCTGCTCTACATTTTACACAAACCTCCCTCTGAGCCACTTCGAACAGACTGGCCCGAAAGTGTTAGAAACGAGCCCTCATCCTCCTCCTCCTCCTCCACCTGGGCCACCTCCTCTAACATCATTGCCCTAAGTGTTTTCTCAAGGAGACATAGAAGTGGTATTGTAACGCTGATAACAGTGTCATCGCCACTGGCCATGTTGGTGGAGTACTCGAAACAGCGCAGCAGGGCACACAGGTCTCGCATGGAGGCCCAATCATTGGTGGTGAAGTGGTGCTGTTCGGCAGTACGACTGACGCGAGCGTGCTGCAGCTGAAACTCCACTATGGCCTGCTGCTGCTCGCACAGTCTCTCCAGCATGTGCAAGGTGGAGTTCCACCGGGTGGGCACGTCGCATATGAGGCGGTGAGCGGGAAGGCCGAAGTTCCGCTGTAGCGCAGACAGGCGAGCAGCGGCAGGATGTGAACGGCGGAAGCGCGCACAGACGGCCCGCACTTTATGCAGCAGCTCTGACATGTTGGGGTAGTGGTGAATGAACCTCTGCACCACCAAGTTCAGCACATGCGCCAGGCAAGGGATGTGCGTCAAACCGGCTAGTCCCAGAGCTGCCACGAGATTTCGCCCATTATCGCATACCACCAGGCCTGGCTTGAGGCCCACCGGCAGAAACCACTCGTCGGTCTGTTGTTCAATACCCCGCCACAACTCCTTTGCGCTGTGGGGCCTGTCCCCCAAACATATGAGTTTCAGAATGGCCTGCTGACGTTTACCCCGGGCTGTGCTGAAGTTGGTGGTGAAGGTGTGTGGCTGACCGGATGAGCTGGTGGAAGCAGTGGAGGAGGAAGCCGAGTAGGAGGAGGAGGCTACAGGAGGCAGAGAATGATGCCCTGCGATCCTAGGGGGCGGAAGGACGTGCGCCAAGGAACTGTCCGCCGGGGGCCCAGCCGCCACTACATTCTTCTAGTGTGCAGTTAGTGAGATATAGCGTCCCTGGCCATGCTTACTGGTCCACGTATCTGTGGTTAGGTTGACCTTGCCACAAATGGCGTTGCGCAGTGCACACTTGATTTTATCGGACACTTGCATGTGCAGGGAAGGCACGGCTGTCTTGGAGAAGTAGTGGCGGCTGGGAACCACATACTGCGGGACAGCCATGGCCATCAGCTGTTTGAAGCTGTCTGTGTCCACCAGCCGGAATGACAGCATTTCAAAGGCCAGCAGTTTAGAAATGCTGGCGTTCAGGCCAAGGGCTCGAGGGTGACTCGGGGGGAATTTGCGCTTCCTCTCTAAGGTTTGAGATATTGAGAGCTGAACGCTGCTGTGTGATATAGTGGAGACGCTAGTTGACGGTGGCGGTGGTGGTGGTGTCGGTGGCACATCCTCTGTTTGCTGCTCAGCAGGTGGCAACATTCCTCTCGAGGCGGAAGCCGAGGCAGCAGCGGTAGAGGGAGCAGGGGGAGCCTCAGCGAGTGCCTGGTTTTTAAGGTGTGTACCCCACTGCAGTTCATGCTTTGCATGTAGATGCCTGGTCATGCAGGTTGTGCTGAGGTTCAGAACGTTAATGCCTCGCCTCAGGCTCTGATGGCAGAGCGTGCAAGTCACTCGGGTCTTGTCGGTAGGACATTGTTTAAAGAAGTGCCATGCCAGGGAACTCTTTGAAGCTGCCTTTGTGGGGCTGGGTCCCTGTTGGCGATGTCCAGTAGCAGGCGAACTCTGGGGGCGGCGGCTCGTCTGCTTTGGCCCCCTGCTCCCTCTTTGGCTTCGCTGTTGTCTCGGTCTCACCACTACCTCTTCCTCTGAACTGTGAAAGTCATCGCCACGACCTTCAGTCCATGTGGGGTCTAAGACCTCATCGTCCTCTGCATCGTCTTCCACCCAGTCTCCCTCCCTGACCTCCTCCTGTTCAGTCTGCACACTGCAAAAAGACGCGGCAGTGGGCACCTGTGTTTCGTCATCATCAGAGAGTCGGTGACTCTGCTGTGGTGGTATTCCCATGTCCTCTTCATCTGGAGACATAAGTGGTTGTGCGTCAGTGCATGGTATGTCTTCCTCCACTGGGGAAGGGCTAGGTGGACGCCCCTGGGAAACCCTGGAAGCAGAGTCTTCAAACAGAAGAAGAGACTGCTGCATAACTTGTGGCTCAGACCGTTTCCCTGATATGCTTGGGGGTGATGTGACAGACTGATGGGCTTGGTTTTCAGGTGCCACCTGTGCGCTTTCCGCAGAAGACTGGGTGGAAGACCATGTGGTGAACGTGCTGGAAGCACTGTCGGCCACCCAATCGATTAATGCCTGTACCTGCTCAGGCCTTACCATCCTAAGAGCGGCATTGGGCCCCACGAGATATTGCGGTACATTCTGCCGGCTAGTTGAGGGAGTTCGTTCCCTACTGTGTGCGCCTGGGGCCGAACGGCCACGTCCTCTACCAGCAACAGAGGCTCCACGGACACCACCACGACCGCGTCCTCGTCCCTTAATAGTATTTTTCTTCATTGTTGCGATTCAACTCGCACCACAATGAAATATATTATTTTTTATAAGCAAAATCCCCTCACTGGAATACTTTCAGTCTTTTGACTGTATGGATTACAGATGGAATGACTGTTATATGTGAGTACCGCTTTCTTTGACAGATTCTAGTATGGGTACATATATGTTTTCCCAACCCCAGCACATTAGTTTGCTAATTCCAGATGTATAAAACGCAGGCCTAACTGTATCTAGTATATTGAACGCCAGATAAACTAACTTGGCCTTTTTTAAATAAAAAAAAAATTCCCTCACTGGAATACTTTGTCTTTTGACTGTATGGATTACAGATGGAATGACTGTTATATGTGAGTACCGCTTTCTTTGACAGATTCTAGTATGGGTACATATATGTTTTCCCAACCCCAGCACATTAGTTTGCTAATTCCAGATGTATGAAACGCAGGCCTAACTGTATCTAGTATATTGAACGCCAGATAAACTAACTTGGCCTTTTTTAAATAAAAAAAAAATTCCCTCACTGGAATACTTTCAGTCTTTTGACTGTATGGATTACAGATGGAATGACTGTTATATGTGAGTACCGCTTTCTTTGACAGATTCTAGTATGGGTACATATATGTTTTCCCAACCCCAGCACATTAGTTTGCTAATTCCAGATGTATGAAACGCAGGCCTAACTGTATCTAGTATATTGAACGCCAGATAAACTAACTTGGCCTTTTTTAAATAAAAAAAATTCCCTCACTGGAATACTTTCAGTCTTTTGACTGTATGGATTACAGATGGAATGACTGTTATATGTGAGTACAGCTTTCTTTGACAGATTCTAGTATGGGTACATATATGTTTTCCCAGCCCCAGCACATTAGTTTGCTAATTCCAGATGTATGAAACGCAGGCCTAACTGTATCTAGTATATTGAACGCCAGATAAACTAACTTGGCCTTTTTTAAATAAAAAAAATCCCCTCACTGGAATACTTTCAGTCTTTTGACTGTATGGATTACAGATGGAATGACTGTTATATGTGAGTACCGCTTTCTTTGACAGATTCTAGTATGGGTACATATATGTTTTCCCAACCCCAGCACATTAGTTTGCTAATTCCAGATGTATGAAACGCAGGCCTAACTGTATCTAGTATATTGAACGCCAGATAAACTAACTTGGCCTTTTTTAAATAAAAAAAATCCCCTCACTGGAATACTTTCAGTCTTTTGACTGTATGGATTACAGATGGAATGACTGTTATATGTGAGTACCGCTTTCTTTGACAGATTCTAGTATGGGTACATATATGTTTTCCCAACCCCAGCACATTAGTTTGCTAATTCCAGATGTATGAAACGCAGGCCTAACTGTATCTAGTATATTGAACGCCAGATAAACTAACTTGGCCTTTTTTAAATAAAAAAAATCCCTCACTGGAATACTTTCAGTCTTTTGACTGTATGGATTACAGATGGAATGACTGTTATATGTGAGTACCGCTTTCTTTGACAGATTCTAGTATGGGTACATATATGTTTTCCCAACCCCAGCACATTAGTTTGCTAATTCCAGATGTATGAAACGCAGGCCTAACTGTATCTAGTATATTGAACGCCAGATAAACTAACTTGGCCTTTTTTAAATAAAAAAAAAATTCCCTCACTGGAATACTTTATGGCTTTTCACTGTATGGATTACAGGTGGACTGGTATTAGTAGGGGTGACACAAGCACACCCAAGTCCCTGATGTAGGATTTCTATGGCACAGACCACTATTACAAGTGATTAATGGACGTTGGGAGAGATTGTGCTGCAGCACTAGTCCCAAGATGGCCGCCGCCTATCAGCCCAGTAACATGTGCCACAAAATGGTCTGCACAACCTTTAAAAAAAATAGCCTTGGACTGTGCTGCTAAATCGCTATTGGTCTGAATCCCAGGTGTAGATGTCTGACTTGTTTGGAGCTTTGGAATGCACACTGTGGCAGCTTCTGCTGCAGCACTACAAGTCGCAAAATGGCGGCCGGCGGTCAGCCCAGGTACATGTGGATGGAAAAATCACTCTGGCCACTCTAAAAATAGCCAATCCCTATCAAAAAAGCAGCTCAGCTGCAGTTGTTCAGATGAATCACAGGTGGAGGAGAGAAATTTGCTTCCAGTTATTCAATTATCCCTGCCTATTCTCGCCCTAGCATCAGCTGCGTCTATCCCTGTTCTATTCACATCGGGAGTGAGCACGTCCCGACGTGCGCACAAGCTTATAAGAGGCTGAGTCACATGCTGCACTTGGCCAATCACAGCCTTGCCAATAGTAGGCATGGCTGCGATGGCATCTTAGGGCAAGTAGTATGATGCATGTTGATTGGCTGCTTTGCAGCCTTTCAAAATGCGCCAAAATACATGCCGAACGACGAACCCGAACCCGAACTTTTACGAAAAAGTTCGGGTTCGGGTCCGTGTCACGAACACCCCAAAATTCGGTACGGACCCGAACTATGCTCGAACTGTTCGCTCAACACTAATCATCATGTGAAGTGGTATTTTGGCTTCAGCAAATAAAGGTAATTCTTTGCATAAATAAAAGTGATATGATTTTCCAATACAATCCCTTCATTGGTTACTTTCAATAGATGTCCTGTCATGTGATGGATACACAGATGCACTTATCATTACAGTACACAGCTCTGGTAACTCTGCTGTAAAGCTATGTTCACACAGGATGGATACAGTGCGGATTTTACGCTGTTGAATTGCGGCAAATAATCGCCAGTATTTACAGTAGCAGAAAGGTGGATGAGATTTTACAAAGTGCGGTATCGGCTCAGAAATTGACCTGTGGTTTAAAATCTGCACCAAGCAGGGATGGACTGCCCTAGAGAAAAACCTAAAAGTGGCCCCATGTTATAGGTGGGTACAAATTGACACCTAGTCAAGGACAACAGAAGTAGGCGGGGCCAGTAACATCAATGCAGCAGAAAATACCGCCCCCGCAGAACCAAATAACAGTACAGCACAAAATACCGCAGTGTTCATCTGACACAGTTGAATTCAGGAGGGCACATGGCTCCACTGGTCAGATGCATAAGTACCTGATGCTCCTAGCATTAAATAAAGGGATTTTCCCATCTCAGACAATGGCGACATATCGCTAAGATATGACCCCATTGTCTGATAGGTGCGGGTCCCACCTCTGAGACCTGCACCTATCTCAAAAACTGAGCCTTGAAAGTCATGGAGGGCCATTCATTTCTATGGGGCCACTGAAAACTTCTTCTCCCCATAGAAATTAATTTGAGCGGTGGCTGCGCAAGCGCTGTGCCCTCTCATTCATTTCTATGGGGCTGACAGAAATAGACGAGCCAGCGCTCGGCTATTTTCGGCGGCCCCATAGAAATGAATGGAGAGTGGCCGTGCATGCTGTTACGAAACAGGCGCAGGTCCCAGAGGTGGGAACCGCACCTATCAGAAAATGGGGGCATATTTTAGCGATATGCCCCCATTGACTGAGATGGGAATACCCCCTGAATGCTGAGAGCCTCAGATCGTTATGTACCTGGCTGGCGGCCATGAGGAGGGCTCCAGTTACCTCCTGGGCATATGCCCATCATGAAGTTTCCCTGTGGGGTCTATGGCCAGTCCACCCCTGGCACCAAGTAAACTTATGGCGAGGACTGTATAGAGTGAGGTGATCAATCTACACTAAGTAATTCTTTTTCTGCCGCAGAGATTACATCTCCTATGAATGTACTCTAACTGTAATCAAAGCTGCACCGTTGTGGTCACGTGAGGTCAGAACAGATTTTTATCCTCTGGAATTGATTGACAGCAAGCAGAGCTCTTGAAAATCATAGGAAATTGATGCAGAAAGTGTATTCATCAGACAAACAATCAGGTTTATTTGCTGAAAATAAAAGACGACGGCTTCTGTTTGTTTTGCCATCTTTTTACAGTTTGTCCAAAGTTTCATGCCTGAAAATCTGTCGCAGTAAGTTTTGTTTTTCTGGAAAGAAAACTCGAATATTCTTGTTAACGTGCGGTATGATGTCATCTGAATTGTTGTATTCTATGGAAATAATCTCAGGCTCTGCTGTGGCTGTTTATTGCCTATTACAATCTGCCGACATTGCTTCACTTCCTGCATTACGTCCAATCTTTTTTGACCGCTGCAGCTGAACACCTGAGATGAAAGATCAGGGTCACGGGATGTGCTTTTATCCAGGAAACTATTTGCTAATGCTAATACCAGCAATGTGAAATAGCCCTGGCGGCATTCATATCAAAGAAATAAAAAACCGAAGACACTTCTGAGGATACAAGGATTGTAAACCACTGAAGGAAGTCTGCTTTCTTTTTCCCAGGAACAGCGCCACTCTTGTCTATAGGCTGTGAATGGTACTACAACTCAGCCCTTGCAATGTATTAAAACTGTCGTGAATATATGAACTCAGGATACTAAAGGAGATTTTTAAGGGGATATGTGGGTGGTACTGTGGCTTTTTTGGAAGTATCGAGGGCAGACACTGTCATGAGGGCACTATGGGTGACAGTGTTATGGGCAAATCTTATGGTTAGCACATACCGGGGGGCTCGGCTTGAATTTAAAGAGGAGCTGTCACCATTCCTGACATGTCTGTTTTAGTAGCTATTTGCATTCCCCATGTAATAACAATTCTGGAACATCTATTCTCATGACTCTATGATGTTTCCTTCCTCTATTATTCCTCCTAAAAGTTATGAATGAAATGCCAGCAGCTTGCAGTAAAGGTACAGATGGGTGTTACCATTTGTAGGGGGGGTGTCCCTGTACAGTCTGACACTAGCAGCACTGATTGGACAAAGTGAGACACACCCACTACTGGTAACACCCAGCGGTATCTTTACTGCAGACTGCTGGCAACTTATTGGTAAACTTCTAGAAGGAATAATACTGGAATGGCATAACACAGAGTCATAAGAATAAATGCTCCAGAATTGTTATTACATGGGGAATGAAAGTGTTTACTAAAACTGACATGTCAGGAGAGGGGACAGCTACTCTTTAAGGGCTCATGCACATGAAAGTGTGCGGCCCATGACTGTATTGTGTTTCCGCAATATACGGGCACTGGTTGTGTGCACTCCGTATAACGTATTCACTTGAACAGGTCCACAATCCACAAGATATGGAGTGGTGCGGAGCGGAGGCACAGAGCGGAAGCACTGCGTAGATTTCAACCCGTGCCTCAGTACTGCAAAAAAATAGAACATGGTCTATGTTCTTGTGGATTGCGAACCCATTCAAGTGAATGGATCTGCCTCTGCAAAGGGCAGGTACACGGACAGTGCCTGTGCATTTCGGACCACATTCGTGTGCATGAGCCCTATGGCCTCTTTTACACGGGCGTCACGTTTTGGCTCAGGATGCGTACAGGGTGCATTGCGGCAAACCCACGCGAGTAGGTAGGCAATTTCAGTCAGTTTTGACTGCGATTGCGTTCCGTTGTTCAGTTTTTATCGCGCGGGTGCAATGTGTTTTGCACGCGCGTGATAAAAAACTTAATGTGGTACCCAGACCCGAACTTCTTCACTGAAGTTCAGGTTTGGGTTCAAGGTTGTGTAGATGTAATTATAGCATTCTTAATACAGAATGCATAGTACAATAGCGCTGGAGGGGTAAAAATAAAAAAATAAAAAAATTTAACTCACCTTAATCCACTTGTTCGCGCAGCCCGGTTTCTCTTCTGTCTTCTTTCTTCAGGACCTGGGTAAAGGACCTTTGATGACATCACTGCGCTCATCACATGGTCCATCACATGATCCATCACCATGGTGATTGTTCATGTGACGGACCATGTGATGAGTGCAGTGACGTCACTACAGGTCCTTTTCCTGTGCACAGCAAAGATGAAGACAGAAGAGAAGCTCTGCTGCGCGAACAAGTGGATTAAGGTGAGTTAAATTATTTTTTTATTTTTTTAACCCCTCCAGCCCTATTGTACTATGCATTCTGTATTAGGAATGCTATTATTTTCCCCTATAACCATGTTATAAGGGAAAATAATATAATAATCAGGTCCCCATCTCGATCGTCTCCTAGCAACCATGTGTGAAAATCGCACGGCATACGCTTGCGGCTGCTTGCGATTTTCACGCAGCCCCATTCATTTCTATGAGGCCTGCGCTGCGTGAAAAATACACAAAGTAGAGCATGCTGCGATTTTCACGCAACGCACAAGTGATGCGTGAAAATCTCCGCTCATGTGCACAGCCCCATGAATGGGTCCGGATTCAGGGAGGGTGCAATGCGTTAACCTCACGCATTGCACCCGCACGGAAAACTCGCCCATGTGAAAGAGGCCTAAGTGGTATGCCCATCTGAAAAAGTGAGGGACAGTTCTAGAATAGGTCATCTTAACTCATCCCGAGAAAGAAGATGCTGGTTCAGTGCAGTAGACCCTTTACACACCAGACCCCAGCCACCTGCAAAGACAGATCTGATCAAGTGAATAGGGATGGCTGCAGTTCCCTGCAGTGGTTGTCCCCCCACTGATAATAATGTAATATGCTTGGAATATTCTATTATTGTATGAGATAGGTGTAACTTTTAGGACCCTTACATGGGCCGAGGATCCGATCAGTCATTCCCAATAACTGGCCGGAGTAAACTGCCGTTTGTTGGCTGCACACTGCCCTGTGTGTACAGGGGATGGTCTGTCGAGAAAATGCATCATAGTGATCATTCATACCCCACTCACTTTGCATATGTGAAAAGGCCCTTTAAACGAGCGCTGATCAGCTTGAATACCTTCGATCTGTGATGATTTGGGGGTTTATTAGAAGAAACCTTAGATCTTATAAAGATACCTGTGGTTGATGCCCTGGGGGAGAATTATTAATAATGTCACACCGGTTAAAGGCAATTTGAGGCTCTGCTTCCAAGTTATGATAATTTTTCTTAATATGTAAATTAGGCTTTGGTGCAATGAGGGCGTCACCATTGATCTTGTTTCACCCCAACTCCACTCTATTCTGTGATCAGCCCCTCCCACGCTGCTTTGCCACTGCCTGGGCCTGTCAATCAAAGCAGTGAGGGAGGGGCTGGTGTCAGATTAATGAAAGAAAACAAGGGTTTTAATCGGGTAAACCACAGCTATGTGCAGGGGTGCACCTAGCCTTTCTGCTGCCTGAGGCGAAACCAAATGGCGTCCCCCCTTCCCAATGCAAATTTCCTAACCTAACTCCTTCCCTTCAGCCCATGACCCTGCTGCTTGAGGTGATCGCCTCACCTGGCCTCATTGCTGGTGTTCCCCTGGCTATGTATCCATGCAAATGTCGCTGGTGACAGATTTCCTTTAAATACTAGTTTTTCCCTTTTATACAGCATGTGCCAAGTAGACTCGGAAATGTTTTCTGCACCTTTTCCAGCTAGAAAAAGTTTAAGAAAATCTTTAGAAGCCCTGACCATTATGTATGAGTCAAAATAAAGTGGCATCAGCCTTAGAAAAGGAGTGGACAAAATATTTTTCAATGGATTTACATAAAAAGATAAAAGCGCCAATGGATAAGTCAGATTGACCTTTGTCCAAGAGGCACTAAGCAAAATGTTTCACACATGTCATTTCATAGTGACACCTTTGGTGAAGGACTTAAAGGAAATGTGTCACCAAAAATTTTATCTGCCAGTTAAAACCAGATAGACACACAACTCCTTTTTTTGTAATCTGTTATTTATTTTCTGATTGCAGATTTATTTATTCTATTTCCTGAACATGATTATGGGGGCAGCCATCTTGCCTGAGCTGTTCTTAACAGCGTTAAGAAAACACTAAGAAAATTGCTTTATGGCAGCCCCATGGGACATAGACACAATGGTCTGGGGGGGACCTCATTGACTCCTATGGGGGAGCGCTCTAGGCATGCTCTGTGACCTGTGCAGAGGTCAGGAGGGAGGAGATATCCTATAATATCACCTATTGTGAATGGTGGACCCTGTCTTATCTATACATAGAGGTGATATCATTACAGGCAGGATTAGAATGACAGATAAGCAGATAACTACAGTAAAGTGATCTGTACAGGCCAAGAAGTGGAGACAATTATTAAACTTATTGGCCATTGTAAAAACTGCAACATTTTTGGTTTTAGTTTAAAAATAAAAAGTGGCATGGAAAATTTAAAATAACATCATCAAAAATTATTTTAAAATATGTTAAATGTTAAAAAGTGATCTAAACAGCAGGTAATTTTCTGATGGCACATTCCCTTTAATATTCCAGGGTTAGAGAGGAACTAATCAATTCTAAATGAATCAAATTAACTTTGTCTTCCAAACAAAGGCAACTTTCTTGCAGTTCAATTATGTATCGCTCAAAATGGTGTCTGCTATTTTACATATAACAGTACAGTAGGAAATATGAAGACGGGGCAGGGTTATGCCTGGCAGTCAGCCTCAGCCAATCAGGAGGGATGATACTGACACTTGTCATAGGTACTATGATCCCAAACAAGGACACTAGGTAGTGTTGATCGAGCACCAAAGTGCTCAGGGGTTCGAGTAGAACACTTCGGGATGCTCAGGTGCTTTAACAAGCACCCGAGCAAAATTGAAGTCAATGGGAGAACCCGAGCATTAAACCAGGCACCTCCTGCTCTGAAGAGGAGAGGGTGTCTGGTTTGCATGAAAAGGTCAGAAATTGATGGAAACACCACTGAAATGGTTCAGGAACAGCATGGGGAGGATGTCTGGAAGCATCTTGGACTCCAAGTTCGCTGCTGGGAACGATGTTGTCCGAGTAGTACGCCAATTTTACAGACTGACAATAATATGCACAAAACCGAAGATAAAATCGATTTTAGAGGAAAAATTATTAGGAAACATTTCTTTCCTGTATATTTACTTATAAAGTGCTGCCAAAAATTACAAGGAAGAGGCACTCCGATACAACCTGTATATCACATAAAGGAGGGCCTCATTCACATTGTGGTACAATTGTTCAGGTAGTGGGACTCCTACATTCATAAAGCCTATGCATTAAGTGAAAGGGCTGCCAAAAATTACAAAGAACCGGCACTCCAATACACCCTTTATTACACATAAAGGAGGGCATCATACACACCCTTGAAAAATTATGATTAATGGCCTGCTGGTGACCCTCAAAAACATTAGGAGCAAGGGCCTGCTGGCGACACTCTAAAACATTAGGGGCGAGGGCCTGCTGCTGATCTGACCATCTAAAACAATAGGGGTGAAGGTCTGCTGCTGAGCTGATCATCTAAAACATTATGGGCGAGGGCCTGCTGCCGAGCTGACCATCTAAAACATTATGGGCGAGGGCCTGCTGCTGAGCTGACCATCTAAAACATTAGGGGTGAGGGTCTGCTGCCGAGCTGACTCTCTAAAACATTAGTGGCGAGTGCCTGCTGCTGATCTGACCATGGAAAAAATTATGGACGAGGGCCTGCTGCTGAGCTGACTCTCTAAAACATTAGGGGCAAGGGCCTGCTGCTGAGCTGACCATCTAAAAAAGTATGGGCAAGGGCCTGCTGCTGAGCTGACCATCTAAATAAGTATGGGCAAGGGCCTGCTGCTGAGCTGACTATCTAAAACATTATGGGCGAGGACATGCTGCTGAGCTGACCATTTAAAACATTAGGGATGAGGGTCTGCTATCGAGCTGACCATATAAAACATTATGAGCAAGGGCCTGCTGCTGAGCTGACTCTCTAAAACATTAGGGGCGAGTGCCTTCTGCTGATCTGACCATGGAAAAAATTATGGGCGAGGGCCTGCTGCTGAGCTGACTCTCTAAAACATTTGGGGCGAGTGCCTGCTGCTGATCTGACCATAGAAAAAATTGTGGGCGAGGGCCTGCTGCTGAGCTGATCATCGAAAAAATTATGGTTGAGGGTTTGCTGCTGAGCTGACTCTCTAAAACATTAGGGATGAGGGTCTGCTGCCGAGCTGACTCTCTAAAACATTAGGGGCGAGTGCCTACTGCTCATCTGACCATGGAAAAAATTATGGGCGAGGGCCTGCTGCCGAGCTAACCATCTAAAATAAATATGGGCGAGGGCCTGCTGCTGAGCTGACCATCTAAAACATTCTGGGCAAGGGCCTGCTGCTGACCTGACTATCTAAAACATTATGGGCGAGGACGTGCTGCTGAGCTGACCATCTAAAACTTTAGGGATGAGGGTCTGCTATCGAGCTGACCATATAAAACATTATGGGCAAGGGCCTGCTGCTGAGCTGACCATGGAAAAAAGTATGGGCAAGGGCCTGCTGCTGAGCTGACTCTCTAAAACATTAGGGGCGAGTGCCTGCTGCTGATCTGACCATGGAAAAAATTATGGGCAAGGGCCTGCTGCTGAGCTGACTCTCTAAAACATTAGGGGCGAGTGCCTTCTGCTGATCTGACCATGGAAAAAATTTAGGGGCGAGGGCCTGCTGCTGAGCTGACTCTCTAAAACATTAGGAGCTTCGGGCAGCCTAATAAGCATGTTGATATGATGAAGGAGTAGGAGGGGGACGAGAAAAGGAAAATTGAACCATATACACTTTTTTTGTGGTGGAAGTGGTGCATGGGAATACAGTGTATTCAATACACCATAAAAGCCACATTTAAAGTGCCTTTATGTTCAGCCGCTTTCCTCTGGTGGAGTAGAGAAGTCAGGGGCAATCCAGGCCTTGTTCATTTTGATAAGAGTCAACCGGTCAGCATTTTCAGTTGACAGGCGGATGCATTTATCAGTTATTATGCCCCCAGCAGCACTAAATACCCGCTTTGACAAAATGCTGGTGGCAGGGCAGGTCAGCACCTCCAAGGTGTAGAGCGCCAGTTCATGCCACATGTCCAGCTTGGACATCCAATAGTTGTAAGGCACAGAGGGATCATTGAGGATGCAGACACGGTCTGCTATGTACTCCTTCACCATCTTCCAAAATTTTTCCGTCCTTGTGACAGTAGGTCACGCATCAGGGTGAGTGTGCTGGCGGGGTGTCATGAAACTTTCCCAGGCCTTGGAGAGTGTTGCCCTGCCTCGGTTGGAACTGCTGTGTGTTCCCCTCGTCTCCCCTCCTCGGTTGCCCAAGGAACTATGTACTCTGCTGTTAGCGTTGTCAGACGGAAATGTTTGGAGCAATTTTTCCACAAGGACCTTCTGGTATTTCACCATTTTGCTAGTCCTCTCCACCACAGGAATGAGAGATGAGAAGTTCTCGAGAAGGGTGAACAACCATAATCGGTGTTGGCCAAAATGCGTACGACGCGAGGGTCGCGGGAAAGGCAGCATAACATAAAGTCAGCCATGTGTGCCAGAGTCCCAACAGACAAAACTTCGCTGTCCTCATCAGGAAGATGACTCTCAATCTCCTCATCCTCTTCCTCCTCTTTTGCTCATCCACGCTGAACAGATGGAATAGACCTGCTATGAGTGCTACTTTCTGTAGTGGAGGCAACAGTCTCCTGCTCCTCCTCCTCCTCATCATCATCATCCAATTCACGCTGAGAAGACGAAATGAGGGTCGTCTGGCTATCACCCTGTGTACTGTCTTCCCCCATTTCCACCTCTTCCACATGCAAAGTGCCCGCCTTCATTGTGAGCAGCGAGCGTTTCAGTAGACACAGAAGTGGGATGGTTACGCTAATAATAGGGGCATCACCGCTCAACATCTGGGTTGATTCCTCAAAATAGCGTAAAACCTCATAGAGGTCAGACTTCCATGACCACTCATCGCTTTTTTAAACTCAGAAATAATTGAAGTATTTCAAGTATATATTTCACACTGACTAATGTTGCATAGGCCCCAGTTGGAGGGTATTGCCAAAAATGGGTGTTAAACCCAGAAACTTATTGCTGTATTTCAAGCTTGTATTTAACAATGACAGATGCAGCAAATGCCGCAAAATTTGGATTTTGCCCTAAATGGGTGTTTTTTTAATAACAGAATATGACACCAGTATATAACGCTTGAATTTCACACTGACAAATGCAGCAAGGGCTGTAAAATTTTGTATTTTGACCAAAAAGGGTGTTTTTCAAAACCCAGAAAATTATTGCTGTATTTCAAGCTTAAATTGCACACTGACAAAACCTGCATAAGCCCCAGAGGGAGGGTATTGCCAAAAATGGGTGTTAAACCCGGAAAATTATTGCTGTATTTCAAGCTTGTATTTAACAATGACAGATGCAGCAAACGCTGCAAAATTAGGATTTTGCCCTAAATGGGTGTTTTTTTAATAACAGAATATGACAGCAGTATATAACGCTTGAATTTCACACTGACAGATGCAGCAAGGGCTGTAAAATTTTGCCCAAAAAGGGTGTTTTTTGAAACCCAGAAAATGATTGCTGTATTTCAAGCTTAAAGGGATTCTGTCATCTCGTTTTAGGTTATAGAGCTGCGGACATGCACGGCTAGATCGCCGCTAGCATGTCCGCAATATACCTGTCCTATAGGGCTGTGTGCTTTTATTTTGTTTAAAAAATGATTTTAGAGATATGTAAATGAGACTTGTAAGGTGCCCAAGGGGCTGTTCGAACCATCCTGGTGCCCAGCCACGCCCCCCTGTGAAGGAGCCCAGCACCGCCTGCGTCCTCCGAATCTCCTCCTTTCATCACAGTTAGATTGCCGTAATCTCGCGATGCGAAAGCGCAGTGTCGGTATAGTGTTCCTTCCCTGTGCTGGTATCAGCCTCAGGGAAGGACCTGCGCATGCACGAGCTCGCGCATCGCGAGATTACGGCAATCTAACTGTGACGAAAGGAGAAGATTCGGAGGACATAGGCGGTGCTGGGCTCCTTCACAGGGGGGCGTGGCTGGGCACCAGGAAGGTTCGTACAGCCCCTTGGGTACGTTACAAGACTCATTTACATATCGCTAAAATAATTTTTTCAACAAAATAAAAGCACACAGCCCTATAGGACTGGTATATTGCGGACATGCTAGCGGCGATCTAGCCGTGCATGTCCGCAGCTCTATAACCGAAAATTAGTGGACAGAATCCCTTTAAATTGCACACTGACTAATGCGGCATAGGCCCCAGATGGAGGGTATTGCCAAAAATTTATGTTTCTTAAAACCAAGAAAATTATTGAAGTTTTTTAAGCTTGTATTTAACAATGACAGATGCAGCAAACGCAGCAAAATGAGGATTTTGCCCTAAATAGTTTTTTTTTTTAAATAACAGAATATGACAGCAGTATATAACGCATGTATTTCACACTGACAGATGCAGCAAGGGCTGTAAAATTTAGTATTTTGACCAAAAAGGGTGTTTTTTAAAACCCAGAAAATCATTGCTGTATTTCAAGCTTAAATTGCACACTGACTAATGCGGCATGGGCCCTAGATGGAGGGTATTGCCAAAAATGGGTGTTTTTTAAAACCCAGAAAATTATTGAAGTATTTCAAGCTAAAATTGGACACTGACAAAATGCTGCAAAGGCCGCAGATATAGGCTCTTGCCAAAAATGCGTGATTTTTTTAAACCCAGAATATAATTGCAGTATTTCAAGCTTCTATTTGACTGTAACAAATGCACATATGCTGTGCTGGTGCACAGAACTTGCATAAAATGGCCGCGCCCGCCCACCTAACTAACAGACGGATAAAAGTTATTTTTCTGGGTCACTGGGCTCAGGGCAGGGTAAAAAGATTGTGCACTGCACCCACAAAATAAAATCTAGGTAGATCGCTGAGTTAACAAGCACTTCAGATTAAAGATTCTGTCCTATTCTCTCCCTCACAGCAGCAGCATCCTATCCCTACACTAATCAGAGCAGAGTGACGTGCAGCGCTACTTGACTCCAGCTTATATAGAGGCTGGGTCACATGGTGCACTGGCCAATCACAGCCATGCCATTAGTAGGCATGGCTGTGATGGCTTCTAAGGGCACACAAGTTGAACGCTTGTTGATTGGCTGCTCTGCAGCCTTTCAAAAAGCGCCATTAACTCACCGAACCCGAACTTTTACTGAAAAGGGGGTCCAAAAATCCTAAAGTTCGGTACTTTACAGTTCGGGTTCGCTCAACCCTAGTCTTGACATATGACAGGGCCCAAACGTAAAGGAGCACCCAGTGGCTTTTAGAATACGAATTGGAAATGTTTTAGGCCCCATTGCACACTTGTAACGGTGTTGAGCTGCCTAAACATTAGAAAAACCCCATAAGTGACCTTATTTTGCAAACTAGACCCCTTAAGGTATTCATCTAGGGATGTAGTGAGTTTTTCTATTGCCCAGGTTTTAGAATTATTTTTTTTGCTAAACAGGTGAAAAAATAAATAAATTTTCATTTTTTTACACAAAAGTGTCATTTTAAAGATAATTTTTTGTAAAGAGCACTTGAAAATGAAGGCGTACACCCCAAATTGTATCACTCTGTTTCTTTTGAAATATCCCCAGTGTGTCCCTAATCTTATGTCTTAACATATGGCAGGGCCCAAACATTAAAGGGGTTCTGCAGGAATTAAAAAAATTTAAATACATAAAGTGGTTCTCCAGAAATTAAAAACATGAAAATACCTAAATATTATTTTATAATAAATATATTCACAAATACCTTTCATTACTTAGAATGGCTTGTTTTGTCTAGGGAGCAATCATCAGGGGAAATAAAATGGCTGCCGTCCTATTAGTACACACAAAACCTGTCCTTATAACACAGGAGGACAAGTTATTTTACCACAATAAGCTAAAGAACTGCCTCATCCTCCTCTCTGCTTGTCAGGAATCATGAAGGGTGAAGAGAATCAGAGAAGGGGGAGGTGTGGCTAATGAACAGCAGCACTTGTTTGCAGTCTCCATTACCCCAACAACACATTACCACAGCCTGTCCTGTCCGTCCTCTCTGTACTTCATGTCTCCACTCTCCTCATGAACTAAATTCCCAAGAGATTCAGCTAAAGTTCTTATCATCTGTATTCAGGATCATAATCCTTGACAAGTAGAGAGGAGGAGGAGGAGGAGGAAGCAGCTCTTTACCTCAGTGTTGTAAATTAACTTGTCCTCATGTGTGATCAGGACAGGTTTTGAACTAATAGGACAGCGGCCATTTTGTTTTCCCCGATTGCTCCCCAGACAAAACGAGCCATTAAAATAATGAAAGGTATTTGAGAATATACTTATAATAAAGTAATATTTAAGTATTTTTATTTTCTTAATTACCGGAGAACCCCTTTAAGGAGCACCCAGGGGCTTTCAGAATACAAATTGGAAATGTCTCTGGCTCTGTTGCACACTTGTAATGGCGTTGAGATGTCTAAACGATAGAAAAACCCCAGATATAGCCCCATTTTAAAAACTAGATCCCTTACAGCAGCCTCTAGTGGTGTTACGAGGATGGGGAGTGCAAAATTATTATACGATGAAATAATGGGTATACATTGGTGTTTTCAAAACATTTTTTATAACTTTTCATGGAAGCGGAGCTTGAGCCACCGCTGTCTGAATATATTTCTGCCTCTGAAGAACTGTTGGAGCATAAAAACTCATATGCCTGTTCCATACTATACACCCTATGAGCCATTTTTTTTAACGCTAAAGGTCCATTCACACGACTGTATGATCGCTGTGCCCGTGTTATGGACCGCAAAGATACAGCAAAAGATGTCCTATCTTTTGCAGTCTGGAGGCATGGACTCGGAATGCTCCACAAAAGATAGGAGGATCGTGGACCCATTCAAATCAATGTGTCTGCAATGCAATGCGGAGTTCACACAGCCAGTGTCTGTGTTTTTCGGTCCGCAAAATGGGCACGGCGACCATACGGTCATGTGAATGTACCCTAAGCCCAGTAGGGAAAAAAAAATTATATACATATACTGTGTGTGTATATATATATATTATAAAAATGAGTTTCTGTCTGTCTGTTCTTTATGTGTGACCAAACGACTGGACCGATCTTCACCAAATTTGGCACACAGGTACATCAGGTGTCTGGCAAGGTTTTAGACAGCTCTCTAGGACGTACCATTACTGAGATATTCCCCAAAAATGACCTGCATTAGCCAATACAAAACAACCCAGCCATTTTTCTTCACTGCTATAAGTCAGATTTAGGCTAGGGCTACACGACGACATGCACAGGTCAGCAGACAGTATCGCACAATAGACTTAGATACACAGCAGACAGTATCACACATGATAGGATTAGATACACAGCTCAACAGACAGTATCACACAGGATAGGATTAGATACACAGCTTAGCAGACAGTATCCCACAGGATAGGATTAGATACACAGCTCAGCAGACAGTATCACACAGGATAGGATTAGATACACGGCTCAGCAAGGATTAGATACACAGCTCAGCAGACAGTATCACACAGGATAGGATTAGATATACAGCTCAGCAAGGATTAGATACACAGCTCAGCAGACAGTATATAATTAGATACACAGCTCAGCAGACAGTATCACACAGCATAAGATTAGATACACAGTTCAGCAGACAGTATCACACAACATAAGATTAGATACACAGTTCAGCAGACAGCATCACACAGAATAGGATTAGATACACAGCTCAGCAGACAGTATCACACAGGATAGGATTAGATACACAGCTCAGCAGGCAGTATCACACAGGATAGGATTAGATACACAGCTCAGCAGGCAGTATCACACAACATAAGATTAGATACACAGCTCAGCAGGTAGTATCACACAGGATAGGATTAGATACACAGCTCAGCAGGTAGTATCACACAGGATAGGATTAGATACAAAGCTCAGCAGGTAGTATCACACAGGATAGGATTAGATACACTGCTCAGCAGACAGTATCACACAGGATAGGATTAGATACATAGCTCAGCAGACAGTATCACACAGGATAGGATTAGATACACAGCTCAGCAGACAGTATCACACAGGATAGGATTAGATACACGGCCCAGCAAGGATTAGATACACAGCTCAGCAGACAGTATCACACAGGATAGGATTAGATATACAGCTCAGCAAGGATTAGATACACAGCTCAGCAGACAGTATATAATTAGATACACAGCTCAGCAGACAGTATCACACAACATAAGATTAGATACACAATTCAGCAGACAGCATCACACAGAATAGGATTAGATACACAGCTCAGCAGGTAGTATCACACAGGATAGGATTAGATACACAGCTCAGCAGACAGCATCACACAGAATAGGATTAGATACACAGCTCAGCAGACAGTATCACACAGGATAGGATTAGATACACAGCTCAGCAGGCAGTATCACACAGGATAGGATTAGATACACAGCTCAGCAGGCAGTATCACACAACATAAGATTAGATACACAGCTCAGCAGACAGTATCACACAGGATAGGATTAGATACATAGCTCAGCAGACAGTATCACACAGGATAGGATTAGATACAAAGCTCAGCAGGTAGTATCACACAGGATAGGATTAGATACACTGCTCAGCAGACAGTATCACACAGGATAGGATTAGATACACAGCTCAGCAGACAGTGTCACACAGAATAAATTAGATACACATCTCAACAGACAGTATCACACAGCATAGGATTAGATACACAACTCAGCAGACAGTATCAAACAGGATAGGATTAGATACACAGCTCAGCAGACAGTATCACACAGGATAGGATTAGATACACAGCTCAGCAGACAGTATCACACAGCATAGGATTAGATACACAGCTCAGCAGACAGTATCACACAGGATAGGATTAGATACACGGCTCAGCAAGGATTAGATACACAGCTCAGCAGACAGTATCACACAGGATAGGATTAGATATACAGCTCAGCAAGGATTAGATACACAGCTCAGCAGACAGTATATAATTAGATACACAGCTCAGCAGACAGTATCACACAAGATAGGATTAGATACACAGCTCAGCAGACAGTATCACACAACATAAGATTAGATACACAGTTCAGCAGACAGCATCACGCAGAATAGGATTAGATACACAGCTCAGCAGACAGTATCACACAGGATAGGATTAGATACACAGCTCAGCAGGCAGTATCACACAGGATAGGATTAGATACACAGCTCAGCAGGCAGTATCACACAACATAAGATTAGATACACAGCTCAGCAGACAGTATCACACAGGATAGGATTAGATACACAGCTCAGCAGGTAGTATTACACAGGATAGGATTAGATACAAAGCTCAGCAGGTAGTATCACACAGGATAGGATTAGATACACTGCTCAGCAGACAGTATCACACAGGATAGGATTAGATACATAGCTCAGCAGACAGTATCACACAGGATAGGATTAGATACACAGCTCAGCAGACAGTATCACACAGGATAGGATTAGATACACGGCTCAGCAAGGATTAGATACACGGCTCAGCAAGGATTAGATACACAGCTCAGCAGACAGTATCACACAGGATAGGATTAGATATACAGCTCAGCAAGGATTAGATACACAGCTCAGCAGACAGTATATAATTAGATACACAGCTCAGCAGACAGTATCACACAGGATAGGATTAGATACACAGCTCAGCAGGCAGTATCACACAACATAAGATTAGATACACAGCTCAGCAGACAGTATCACACAGGATAGGATTAGATACACAGCTCAGCAGGTAGTATTACACAGGATAGGATTAGATACACAGCTCAGCAGGCAGTATCACACAACATAAGATTAGATACACAGCTCAGCAGACAGTATCACACAGGATAGGATTAGATACACAGCTCAGCAGGTAGTATTACACAGGATAGGATTAGATACAAAGCTCAGCAGGTAGTATCACACAGGATAGGATTAGATACACTGCTCAGCAGACAGTATCACACAGGATAGGATTAGATACATAGCTCAGCAGACAGTATCACACAGGATAGGATTAGATACACAGCTCAGCAGACAGTATCACACAGGATAGGATTAGATACACGGCTCAGCAAGGATTAGATACACAGCTCAGCAGACAGTATCACACAGGATAGGATTAGATATACAGCTCAGCAAGGATTAGATACACAGCTCAGCAGACAGTATATAATTAGATACACAGCTCAGCAGACAGTATCACACAACATAAGATTAGATACACAGTTCAGCAGACAGTATCACACAGGATAGGATTAGATACACAGCTCAGCAGGCAGTATCACACAGGATAGGATTAGATACACAGCTCAGCAGGCAGTATCACACAACATAAGATTAGATACACAGCTCAGCAGGCAGTATCACACAGGATAGGATTACATACACAGCTCAGCAGGTAGTATCACACAGGATAGGATTAGATACACAGCTCAGCAGGTAGTATCACACAGGATAGGATTACATACACTGCTCAGCAGACAGTATCAAACAGGATAGGATTAGATACACAGCTCAGCAGACAGTATCACACAGGATAGGATTAGATGCTCAGCAGACAGTATCACACAGCATAGGATTAGATACACAGCTCAGCAGACAGTATCACACAACATAAGATTAGATACACAGTTCAGCAGACAGCATCACGCAGAATAGGATTAGATACACAGTTCAGCAGACAGCATCACGCAGAATAGGATTAGATACACAGCTCAGCAGACAGTATCACACAGCATAGGATTAGATACACAGCTCAGCAGACAGTATCACACAGGATAGGATTAGATACACAGCTCAGCAGACAGTATCACACAGGATAGGATTAGATACACAGCTCAGCAGACAGTATCAAACAGGATAGGATTAGATACACAGCTCAGCAGACAGTGGGGTGGGGTGCTGTAGAGTTCACTGTTATGGAGGATACTGTCGATATCTTTTTAACGACACACAGAAACTTTAAATGAAATAGATTAAATATACCCATGCGAAGCCGGGACCTTCTGCTAGTCTCTTTATATATATATATATTAGGCTGTAATAAAAAAAGGGTCATGTTAGGTAGGGGTATTATCAGGGCTTTTTTTCTGGCGGAACCCACCGGGTTGCTGCGATGTATCAGCGGGCTGCGATGTATCAGCGGGGAGGGACTGGGAGGAGGAGCTGGGGGCCGGTGCGTTCACTGTGCTCCGGCCCCGCAGCTCCAGTAGAGACGTCACTGACTGACGTCACCTGCCTGGGCCGCCTGCTTCATTCATAAAGTAGGCGGCGCACTCACGTGACGTCAGTCAGTGACGCTGCCGCTCGTCTACCCGGCCGGCCTGGATTACGATGTCAGTAGCCGGCTGTGAGTACAAATACATTGAATGTTATACTACTGAGGGGCAGCAGGAATCATTATTCATTTCATTACACATTGTATAACTGTACTGGAGCGGCAATGGGGGGTCTGTGGATGACACTGTTATGGGGTGGGGGGGGTATATGGATGGCACTGTTATGGGGTGGGGGGGTCTGTGAATGGCACTGTTATGGGGTGGGGGGGGTCTGTGGATGGCACTGTTATGGGGTGGGGGGGGGTCTGTGGATGGCACTGTTATGGGGTGGGGGTGTCTGTGGATGGCACTGTTATGGGGTGGGGGGGTTTGTGGATGGCACTGTTATGGGGTGGGGGGGTCTCTGGATGGCACTGTTATGGGGGGGGGGTATATGGATGGCACTCTAATGGGGTGGGGGGGTCTGTGAATGGCACTGTTATGGGGTGGGGGGGGTCTGTGGATGGCACTGTTATGGGGTGGGGGGGGGTCTATGGATGGCACTGTTATGGGGTGGGGGGGGGGTCTGTGGATGGCACTGTTATGGGGTGGGGGTGTCTGTGGATGGCACTGTTATGGGGTGGGGGGGTTTGTGGATGGCACTGTTATGGGGTGAGGGGGTCTCTGGATGGCACTGTTATGGGGTGGGGGGGTCTGTGGATGGCACTGTTATGGGGTGGGGGTGTCTGTGGATGGCACTGTTATGGGGTGGGGGGGTTTGTGGATGGCACTGTTATGGGGTGGGGGTGTGTGTGGATGGCACTGTTATGGGGTGTGGGGGTGTGTGTGGATGGCACTGTTATGGGGTGGGGGGGGGTCTGTGGATGGCACTGTTATGGGGTGGGGGGTCTGTGGATGGCACTGTTATGGGGTGGGGGGGTCTGTGGATGGCACTGTTATAGGATGGGGGGGGGGTCTGTGGATGGCACTGTTATAGGATAGGGGTTCTGTGGATGCCATCCCCAGATCCTCCACCCCTTAACAGTGCCATCCTCAGATCCCCCCATTAACAGTGCCATCCCCAGATCCAGTGCCATCCCCATCTGGGGGGTTTCTTTGCTGGGCTGGACTTTTATAGCCCCCCCCCCCCCCAAATTTTACTTGCGGTCCTAGGGTTGGGTAGAGGGGGCATTCCTAGGGGTGGGTAGGGGCGGTCTTAGGAGCGGGTAGGGGGCGGTCCTAGGGTTGGGTACGGGGGTGGCCAGGGGAGGGGGGGTGAGTTCCACCACCTTTTCTCTGAGAAAAAAAGCCCTGGGTATTATATATATATATATATATATATACTTTACAAATGACGAAGCAGCACTTCCAGCTTTAAGGTGACAGGGTGAAGACCCCAAAAGACTTTAATCCGGCAACGTTTCGGCCTGCTCAATGAGGCCTTTATCAAGCTACTCATTGAGCAGGCCGAAACGTTGCCGGATTAAAGTCTTTTGGGGTCTTCACCCTGTCACCTTAAAGCTGGAAGTGCTGCCTCGTCATTTGTAAAGTATATATCTTGGAGGAGGGGCCGGCCTCTGTGAGGAATTGCACCCAGTGCACAACGTCTGACTGTGCTGCTGTAATATTTGTGATTTTATATATATATATATATATATATATATATATATATATATATATGTATATATAATATCCCAACCTAACATGACCCTTTTTTTATTTTACCTTTATAACAAAGAGGTATATAACCGATACTAATGGAATGATTGTAATAGATGCCTAGTGATGGACGGTCACTGGCTGATGGTAATGGGCGGACTGTAACAGACGCCCTTTGACTGACAGTTACGGACAGACACTATAGTGATGGAGACTGACTGACCGACAGTAACAGACAGACACTAATGGATGCCTAGTGACGGGCGCCCACTGACCGATCGTAACCGATTTGTGTTTGACATGGGGGATATTATTGCATTCCTAAGTACATGTCCAGGTTAATAAGCGACTGTAGTGTTCTCACACATACCTTGAATATGTCAGATTTCTTCCTACGAGACCTTTACTCATCCACCTGCACATTACAGCCCTAATAAATGTGTTATCAGCTCGTGAACATGGAGGTAAACATATAAGATCATTTCATAAACTGATATAATGCTTCACATAAAAACTCCTGTCAACAATCTGGTTTCGTTCACATGAGTAAAGCCATCTTTTCCAGCGGTCATATCTAGCTATTGTGTGTGTTACCTCATCCCTTCAGTGGGGTTTTTGGTGTTATATTTTCCCCAGGTGTACAAGACGGAAACAGCTCCTGACCTCTGGCAAGGTAACGTATGATAAGACAATCTCCACTTCACATTACAGATATGGGAATGGTTATGTAGAAATGTCACCTGGCATAATAGCACTGATGGTATACGGAAACGCCTTGACCTGAGAGCCAGTTTTACAGCTATAGCCCAAGCGTCGTATGTCCCAATATTGCCCATGCTTGTGTTTTCTGACAGTTTCTGCTGCTTTATGGTGCTTTTGACTTATATAAGGCCATGTAGAGATTTTATAAAAACTGCCATTTTTTTTACACCAGAAAACAAATACGCTTTTGCAAGATTGCACCAACTTTCTTAAGTAGGCTCATGTGCCAAAAGGATCTGACATAGATTTCTGGTGTAAGTTACATCAGTTTTGTGTTGCTGCATAGTCACTGTATTTGTTCTGGGGACGTGGTTGTCATTAATATGGTGGTAATGTAGCTGTCAAAGTTATATTGGTCCAAAGCCAATTTACTATTAAGGAGGGGCACTGTAAACATCACTGTCATGGAGGGGCATTGTAAACGTCAGTGTTATGGAGGGGCACTGTCACTGTTACTGTTAGGCCTAATGCACATGGCTGTTGCCCGGCCGTGGCCGTATTGCGGCCCACATACAGCGGGTCCGCAATACATGGTCACCGGCCGTGTGCACCCTGCATCATGGATCTGGTCCCATTCAATTGAATGGGTCCACAATCCTGGAGATGCAGTGCAGAACGGAAGCATGGGTCAGAAGACCACGGAAGCACTACAGAGGTGGTTTCCGTGGTGTTTCTGTCCATGCCGCTGTATGCCGTGTACCGGGGTGGGCTCTTCAGGATACAGTAAAGTCACGAACGAGGAAAGCAACACCAGCCAAAAACAGAATTTTACTTAAATGTGGCAATAAATACAACCACAAATGCTGGGAACATACAATAAATTTGCATACACCCAGCCCGAAGTCTGAGACCCTTGTGCTGCACAGCACGGCGCCCTCCGATGGATGCAGGAGGAAAGTGCAGTAATTTACCTACTGGCGGGCACAACTAAACTGCCACACCTTACCTGTTATTACCCTGAAAAAACAAGAACCACTATATGGGTGTATGGTACGGGCTAGCCTGCGGTGCAGCACAACAGCTTACAATCTTTCAAAGCTCTAAGGTATTCTCCCTCCCATAACTGGTCCTGTAGCACGTGCCTGAGTATTCCTCCTGAGCAAAACGCCAGCGTAGCTTGAGTTTGGGAATTTTTCAGCTCTCCAATGTGAAATGTCACTTTAATTTATGGAGTCCTTGCAATGAACAGCAGTAACACTTGTGGCCTGACACAAACAGAGACCCTATCTAACTAACTACAGGCTTGGTCTCAGTCTCTAGGCACCAACACTGTGATGAGGTGCGTGCACGATCTTACCGACCCAGGTCTGCTCTCCATCCGCTGGTAACTGTGAACAGAACAAATGCCTCTCCAACAAGCATGCGGTCCTGCAGTGTATGTAGCTTTGCTCCTCAGCTCTCATCAGCATTCCTGGAAGAAATCCTTGTTCCTCTGGATAGGATCAGTGTCTTGAACACGATCAGCTTCACTTAGCTGCAGCTTTGGTCACTGAGGGATGCTTTCACACCTGGATGCCGTCGGATTCTCTGCTCACACAGTTCCTCAGTCTCAGCTTCCTCTAAGATGGCTGCTTCCTTTTCTTCTTCAGGCTCTGAAACTCCACCTCTCATGAATATGAAAATATATGCAGTCTGTTAGCTGTGTTTTGGAATCAGCGGCATCTTGTGGCCAAACAGCAGAATGTCAGTCCAGATCATTTAATTTAATCTATACAAACAGTGTTTAGACAATGAGAGCTGTTTCCCCATCTCACACCGCCGCACCGCAAAAAAATAGAACATTTCCTATTTTTTTACGGTGCGGTCAGATCACGGACCCATTTAAGTTGAATGGGTCTCGAGCCGTCCCGGCCGCCGGATGTTGCCCGTGCATTGGGGACTGCAAATGCACGGAACGGTCGCACAACGGCCGTGTGCCTGACGCCTAATGGAGGGGCACTGTCACTGTTATGGAGGAGCACTGTAAATGTCACTGTTATGGAGGAGCACGGTCACTGTTATGGAGGAGCACTGTAAATGTCACTGTTATGGAGGAGCACGGTCACTGTTATGGAGGAGCACTGTAAATGTCACTGTTATGGAGGAGCACGGTCACTGTTATGGAGGAGCACTGTAAATGTCACTGTTATGAAGGGGCACTGTCACTGTTTATGGAGGAGCACTGTAAATGTCACTGTTATGGAGGGGCACTGTAAATGTCACTGTTATGGAGGGGCACTGTAACTGTAACAGAGGGGCACCATTACTGTCACTGTAGGGGTCATTCAGACGAATGTATAGGTCACCAATGCACAGGCACCGGCCGTGTGAATCCCATATTGCAATGCGGACTCATTGACTTGAATGGGTTCATGATTCGCAAAATACGGCAAAATAAAGAACATGTATATTTTGCTTTGGGGAAGCATTCTCCCGAAAGCATTTCGGAGTGTTTCCACGGCCTTCCGATATGTGCCCCCACTCCGCAAAATGTAGGAAAGCAAAGAAAAGGGGGTTAGTCAGCACATCCCAATGTGCAGGTGCACGCTGCCATGGCTAAAAACATAGAGAGAAAAAGACAATGCAACAGCCCTCTGCATACCAGATAGAGTACAATAATGCCATAGTCACAAAAAATATTATAGTGCTAGTGCTAAAGTGAGATGCTTGGCAAATGCATTTTGTACAAAATGTAGGATAGGCCTTATATTCCTAGTTATGTTGGAAGCCTGTTAAAAGGTCAGACTTTGACTCATAGGATAGCCTCATCCAATAGGTGGCCCTCTGGGTGGGTTCACATCACATTTTTGCCTTCTGTATTGTATGTCGGGAAAATAAGGATACAAAAGCCTAGCTTTTCCATCCTGCAGATTCCGGTAAAAAAAAAAAACATATTCGTTAACGTGTATGTTTTTTTTTTTTTTTTACAATGGAACTCTATGGTGATGGATGCCACAGTATGGCATCTGTCTGTGGCATCCGTTAACGTATATGTTTTTAGCATACGTTAAACGGTTGGCAAAAACATGATTTAAACCAAGCCTAAGGGCTCATGCACATGAACGTATTTTATTCTCGTGTCCGTTCAGTTTTTTTTTGTGGACCGTATACGCAACAATTCATTTCAATGGGTCCGCAAAAAAAAAAATGGAAGATACTCTGTGTGCATTCCATTTCTGTAGTTCCTTTCCGCAAAAAATAGAACATGTCCTATTATTGTCCGCATTACGGACAAGGATAGGACTGTTCTATTAGGACCAGCTGTTCCGTTCCGCAAAATACGGAATGCACACGGATGTCATCCGTATTTTTTGCAAATCTATTTTTTGCGGACTGCAAAATACATACGGTCGTGTGCATGAGACCTAAGAGACAGTTTTCCTTTCTCCTAGAGGAGAATTACTTTGTATACATTTTTCAAGGGAGCTTTGCCTGACCTATAAGATTCCCTAGGTCTGTGATGTCTAACCTCCAGCACTCCAGCTGTGGCAAAACTACGACTCCCAAGATGTACACTTGCGTGGCTGTTTTCAGAACTCCCATAGAAATAAATGGAGCATGCTGGGAGTCGTAGTTTCACCACAGCTGGGGTGCCGGAGGTTAGTCATCACTGGTCTAGGCCAACTTGTTGGTCTCCACAAGAAGAAACTTTTTCCGCTTAGACCTCTGTACAACCCTAACTAATGAATATGGCCTCCTTTACATCTGATTTTAAAAATCTGGATTAAAAAAAAAAATATGTTAACAAATGCCTCAAACCACCCATTCAGCTACGTCAACCCACGCTCCAACACTTTGTTTCTCAAATTGCTGCATTTTATTCGGGCAAAGGTAAGTTAAAAGACATGCAGAACTAAGTACACAGGACACCGCTCTAATTGGTATCTACAATTTTCCACTCAATGCATGCTCCAGTCTGTCACTGGGAGATAATTCTATGGCTTGCCAATCTCCAGCCAAATATTTAGCAGCCCTGTATTCATTTGACCATTTGCAGCTGACTGCAATAAGAAACCTAATGTACTTTCCATTCACATCCATGTACTTTCCATTACACCTGTTCCTTTGTTAATTTTCTCCTCCGCTCTTCCTCCCCACCTATCTGCCAGCAAAATCTACAGCGGCTCAGACCTTTCCACAGCCTTCCAATATATCCTCACTCTCGTTTTCTATTTAATCTTGCCTCCCTATTGTAGCTTTTCAAGCATTGAACTACCAATGTCACCTGCATAAATTGGGATTAAAAATAAAATGTAAAAAAAGGAAAATAATTTGCAACGGCAGAGTTGGAAGGGAGAAAAAAATGATCAAATATAATAATAAAAGTAATAATATTTATAATACTAATAATAATAACAGTAACAAAGTGAGAAAAAATGATCAAATATAATAACAGTAACAAAACCAAAAACATGATAAAAAATATTTATGATAACAATTATAAAAATAATAACAATAATAATTATAATTATATATATATGTATATATTTGATAGAGAAGAGATGCAACTGCAGCGCTCACCTGTATTCGTATCGGGAGGCACGGATTGAAGCCCAGACACGGCTTAACAATGTAGAAAAAAGAGGATGAAATCCAGCTTCCCATAAAACGATACTTTATTCTTGCAGCGGTAAAAAACATACATGGACACCACAGTCTACGCGTTTCAGACAATAAAATCTTAGTCCTTATTCATGCTCTGTCATGAATAAGGACTAATATTTTATTGTCTGAAACGCGTAGACTGTGGTGTCCATGTATGTTTTTTACCGCTACAAGAATAAAGTATCGTTTTATGGGAAGCTGGATTTCATCCTCTTTTTTTCTATCTATCTCTATATATATATATATATATATATATATATATATATATATATTATAATATTAATAAATTTAATAATAAAATTAACCATCACAGCTTTATTAACTGACCTAAGGTCCTCTCCAGATATTTTTGTGCTGGAGAATTTATGTAGGAAAGGGATCAGATTTAAATTTTCAATCCACACAGCTTTTCAACACTTTTATGCCATAGAAACGTAGCAACTTATGATGCACATATTATTTTTGAGTTTTCACCTCTATCACCAAGAAAAGTGGTTGGACTTTATCAGGGGGATGGGGGTGTCTTACTATCACGCCAGCAAATTATTAGGCGCCATTTAGACGTCTGAATGAATGGTCCGGATCAATTCCGCAATTATGCGGAACGGGTGCGGACCCATTCATTTTCAATGGGGCCGGAAAAGAAGCAGACAGCACACTGAGTGCTGTCCGCATCCGCACTTCCGTTCCACGGCCCCAAACTTCCACTCTGCCGCTCCGCAAAAAAATAGAACATGATCTATTCTTGTCCGCAATAGCGGACAAGAATAGGCATTTTCTATTATAGTGACGGCCACACAAATAGGAAGGGACATCAGGCCGGCACTATAATACAAAATGCCTATAATACAAAATGCCTATATATTGCGGACAAGAATAGGACATGTTATATTTTTTGGCGAAGCCGCTGACCGAAAGTTCGGGGCCGCGGAACGGAAGTGCAGATGCGGACAGCACACTGCGTGCTGTCCGCATCTTTTCCGGCCCCATTGAAAATTAATGAGTCCGCACCCGTTCCGCATAATTGCGGAATGGATCCGGACCATATTTATCATCTCTCGCCTGTGCCGCTCAGTGGCGGACTGGCCATAGACCCCACAGGGAAATTTCCTGGCAGACCGATGCCCAGGGGGCCGCCGCAGCCCTCCTCATGGCCAGGATACCTAACAATCTGATGCTCTCTGTAGTAATTAATACTAGAAGCAATAGGTACTTATGCATCTAGCTGGTAGCTGCAGGTGCCCTCCTGGATTCAACTGTATTGCCATCTTTGAGACATTGATACAGTTGAATACTGCAGTGGAGGGCAGTATTTAGTGCTGCACGGTGGTATTTAGTTCTGCTGGGGTGGCATTTTGTGCTGCACAAAGGTATCGCTGGCCCTGCCTATTTGTGTTTCCCCATCTTCTCTCAATTTGTACCCGCCTATAACATGGGGCCTCTTTTAGTTTTTTCCAGGACCACTTTAAGCTTCCATTCCTCCCCTGGTGCCGCTGCGCCGAGTAGCAGCGCATGGGCAGAGGCTTTCCTTCTGCTTCGGGAGCAGCGACTGTTCATGTGCAGTGAGTGGTGTGCTCTCTGTTTATGGCGGGGCCCTTATTTGACATAGGGATGAAACCCAGAGGTGGGACCCAGACCTATCAGACATTTATGGCATATCCTATTCATGTGTCATACCCATCCAGGTGAGATTTATTTTTAACCCCTCCTACCCCAGGCCAGTTTTCACTCTCCTGCCCAGGCCATTTTTAGCAAATCTGACATGTCACTTTATGTGGTAATAACTTTGGAACACTTTTATTTATCCAGGCCATTCTGAGATTGTTTTCTCTGGACACATTGTACTTCATGACAGTCATAAATTTGAGTCAATATATTTCCCCTTTATTCATGAAAAAATCCCAAATTTACCCAAAATCTAGAAAAATTTGCAATTTTCAAAATTTTAATTCCTCTGCTTTAAAAAAAGAAAGCGATAACTCATAAAATATTTATTACCTAGCATTCCCCATATGTCTACTTTATGTTGACACCATTTTGTAAATGTCATTTAATTTTTTTAGGACGTTAGAAGGCTTAGGCCCCTTGCAGACGAGCGTGTCCGGATTTGGTCCGGATGCATTGCGTCTGCGATCCGGGAAAATCGTGCTAGTAGGTACGCAATTGCAGTCAGTTTTTATCACGCGGGTTCAATTGTGTGGCGAAAATAACCTCGCCACTGGCTTTTGGAGGGGCCTGTTTGCCAGCCTCTTGCTTTAGGATTATGGCCCATATACTAACTTTGAAGGAGAAGACAGACCGGCCGCACAGCCTAAATCTGTGAACTGTTTTGGGCAGGAAAGCCATGCTTGCGGTCGGCCAAATGTGACTTCCATGGAATTCGGGAACTCCTGCTCGGATCTGGGTGATTTTTGGATATGTTGTTTTCCCAGATCAGAGCTATCCATGGATGTATAAATTATGGGGATATGTGAGGTTTTGAGGTGTTTTTTGTGTTTTGGGGAAAAATTTGTGTTTTCTGCCTGTGAGTGATTAAGTTAGCCCATTATGTTTGGTAATTGTATCACAGGCAGAGCCCAATGTGTTTTGGTAATTGTATTATGTTGATTGCGTCACAGGCAATGCCATTGTGTTTGTAAATTGCATAACAGACGAGGCAGTTGTGTTTGTTGAATGTATAGTTTTTGTGTTTAAACTGTAAACTGTAAAGGATTGGCTGCTATGTTATGTCCTCAGTTCCCAACCAGGTCCACGGGGGTGGTACCCTTGTTGGAAAATGTGCATATAAGTCAATGCTTGTGTGTTCAATAAAGAGTTCCTGTTTTACCCTTCATCATGTTGAGGCTGGTGTTTGGGTAACTGATCGACACTGGGGATTGCTATATGCTGAAGATTTTCTATACTCCCCTGGCTATAACTACTAGCTCTTGTAAGAGCTTGTTCATGGTTCCTACTATCTGGATTTAGGAGAGGCTCACCCACTGGAAGCTGAAGCCCGGTCTTGGGTCCAGCCTGGGTGGAGGATGGTGAAACCCCAACCAAGCTGCGGAGGTTCGTGGGGTCTGTGGTGGTTATGGTGTCAAGTTGAGTGCTTGGAGCCCCCGGGAAGCACTAGGAGCATCCATCAACGGAGGTACCCAGTCGGGGTGCCAGGAGATCCGTTACAAATGTGTTTTGCACGCGCGTGATAAAAAACTGACTGTGGTACCCAGACCCGAACCCGGACTTCTTCACTGAAATTCGGGTTTGGGTTGGGTGTTCTGTATATTTTATTATTTTCCCTTATAACATGGTTATAATGAAAAATAATAGCATTCTTAATACAGAATGCTTACTAAAATGTGGCTTTAGGGGTTAAAAAATAAACAAAAATTAACTCACCACATCCTGTTGTTCGCGCAGCCGACATCTTCTTCTTTCTTCTTCTTTCAGGACCTGCCAAAGGACCTTTGATGACGTTATTCCTGCTCACCACGTGGTGAGCGTGGTGACGTCAGCGCAGGTCCTGCTGAATAAAGATAAATAATACAGTAAATTGAATTTTATCAATTTACTTACATCATCTCCTAGCAACCATGCGTGAAAATTGCACCGCATCCACACTTGCTCGCGGATGCTTGCGATTTTCACGCAGACCCATTCATTACTATGGGGCCTGCGTTGCGTGAAAAACACAGAATATAGAACATGCTGCAATTTTCACGCAACGCACAAGTGATGCATGAAAATCACTGCTCATCTGAACAGCCCTATTAAAGTGAATAGGTCCGGATTCAGTGCGGGTGCAATGCGTTCACCTCACTCATTGCACCCGCACGGAATTCTCGCCCTTGTGAAAGGGGCCTTAGAATTTTTGAAGTAATTCTTAACATTTTTAAGAAAATTTCCCAAACACACTTTTTAAGGACCAGTTCAGTGCTGAAGTCACTTTGTGGGACTTACATAGTAGAACCCCCCCCCCCATAAGTGACCCCATTGTAGAAACTACACCCCTCAAGTTACTCAAAACTGATTTTACAAACTTTTTTAACCCTTTAGATGTATCACAAGAATTAAAGGAAAATGGAGAAGAAATTTCAAAATTTCACTTTTTTGGCAAATTTTTGATTTTATTCAATTTTTTTCTTTAACACATCAACACATCAAGGGTCAACAGCCAGACAAAACTCAATATTTATTACCCTGATTCTGCGGTTTACAGAAACACCCCATATGTGGTTGTAAACTGATGTAAGACAAAACCTTTTTGACCTTAAAGGACCCTCAGGATACTACAACAAAGTTTAACCATGGTCAATTGACCAAACAGTCCTTTTAGGAGTCCTAGGTGTGTATAAAAACTTTTAAACTATATTTTTTATCATTAAAACCAGTATTTAAAGGAGATAATGCCTAAGGCCGCTTTCACACGGGCGAGATTTCCGTGCGGGTGCAATGTGTGAGGTGAACGCATTGAACCCGTACTGAATCCGGACCCATTCATTTCTATGGGGCTGTGCACATGAGCGGTAATTTTCACGCATCACTTGTGCGTTGCGTGAAAATCGCAGCATGCTCTATTTTGTGCTTTTTTCACGCAACGCAGGCCCCATAGAAGTGAATGGGGCTGCGTGAAAATCGCAAGCATCCGCAAGCAAGTGCGGATGCGGTGCGATTTTCACGCACGGTTGCTAGGAGATGATCGGGATGGGGACCCGATCATTATTATTTTCCCTTATAACATCAATATAAAGGAAAATAATAGCATTCTTAATACAGAATGCTTAGTACAATAGGGCTGGAGGGATTAAAAAAATATAAAAAATAATTTAACTCACCTTAATCCACTTGATCGCGCAGCCCGGCTTCTCTTCTGTCTTCATCTTTGCTGTGCACAGGAAAAGGACCTGTGGTGATGTCACTGCGCTCATCACATGGTCCGTCACATGATCCATCACCATGGCAAAAGATCATGTGATGGACCATGTGATGAGCGCAGTGACATCATCAAAGGTCTTATTCTTCAAAGAAGAAGACAGAAGAGAAGCCGGGCTGCGCGAACAAGTGGATTAAGGTGAGTTAAATGATTTTAAATTTTTTTTAACCCCTCCATCACTATTTTACTAAGCATTCTGTATTAAGAATGCTATTATTTTCCCTTATAACCATGTTATAAGGGAAAATAATACAATGTACACAACACCTAACCCAAACCTGAACTTCTGTGAAGAAGTCCGGGTTCGGGTTTGGGTACCAAACATGCCGATTTTTCTCACGCGCGTTACAATGTTTTGCACTCGTGCGGAAAAATTGGGCATTTTCCCGCGACACACCCGCATCTTAGCCGGGCCAAAAACATGATGCCCGTGTGAAAGAGGCCTAAAGATAGTTGTTTAAAAATATCAGGCTGCAGATCTGGGCTGGCAGCAACGGCTAATTGTCTTGTTGTGGTCGCTGTCACTTATTCTGCAATCTGTCACGGAGGTGGTTTCTGTCACCAATACTCAGTGACGATTGCTTGCCCTTTGTCAGATATCTAGTGCACTGTGCCAAACCTCGTGTCAGCAGAGCAGCAGCACCGCTCCTATGGTGAGAGATAGCACTGCAGCTCACCAGACGCAGCATACAACTGTGTGCTCCAGATTGGTGAAATGGATGGTGCCCCTAAGGTCCTGTGGAACCAAGTACCTATTAACAGGAGGGATTTATTGTATTCCTGATTTAGGAGACATCCATCATTCATTCACACATCTATTATACCAGGAGACCTCTGCTGTTGGCCTCTGACACATGCACTCTATATCTGTAAGGCTGGACAGACTAATGACCCTACTAACTGCAAATTGCCATCCTGGTCTGCAACCTGTCTAAAATGAGTGCCCTATCACTACCCCACCCGACATGTTTCGCCGCTTGGCGGCTTCGTCAGGGTAGTTGGCTATTGGCTATTACCCCAACTCCCCTGACGAAGCCGCCAAGCGGCGAAACATGTCGGGTGGGGTAGTGATAGGGCACTCATTTTAGACAGGTGTTACACAAGCAGTAAATATTCCTAAAGGCTTCGTCGGCAGTGGTAAGTTATCAGCAATGACAGACTCACTCACTGCTGACTGAGGCTGGACATGCTGCTGACTGAGACTTTAGGAATATTTGCTTTACTGCTTGCTGTGTATTTCTCCTCTATATACATTACATTATATGTGGTAGCCTGATGTTAGGTATACTGGGGAGGGGGGTGTCTAAGGAATTCCCACACAAATAGGTTTGTTGCTCAATTTTTATTTTCCTATTAGTGGAGGCTGAGGGGGAGGCTGGGGGGATCCATCCCCAAAAACACCACACCATGCATTAGCCCTGCAGCTGCCCCTTCATGTTACTGCTGTGTGGTGTCAGTGGTCACACGTCACAGTGACTCACATCTCACACTGATGGCTGCCCTGCTCCTGGTTTCTTTGGCGCTCGGCTGTGTCTTCAGCTGCGCTCCCACTGCTGATCAGCTCCGCCCCTGCTGTGATCACATGCACGTTCCTCCAGTCCTCCTCCGATCTGCTGGAGATCCCGAGAGATGGCAGAGCAGCGCAGCATAAAGTTAAAGTATGTCAAAATGTTTAAAGGGGCCGCGGAAATGAGTCGGCCCCCTAAGGAACAGTGGGCCCCGGCACTTGCCCGGGTATGCCGGGTGCTGATGCCGGCCCTGGGTACATATGATTTTTAGTCGCTCTATATTACGTTTTTTGTGAGGAAAGGTAACCAAAAAATGGCTGTTTTGGAACCGTTTTTATTTTTCGTTTTTTACAACGTTTATCTGACAGGTTAGATCATGTGCTATTTTCATAGAGCAGGTTGTTACGGACTCAATGATAACAAATATGTCTACTTTCTTTGTTTCAGTTTCACATAATAAATCATTTTTGAAAATAAATTATGTTTTTGTGTCTCCATTTTCTGAACACCATATTGTTTTTATTTTTCCGCCGATCGTCTTGTGCAGGGGCTCGTTTTTTTGCAGGAAGAGTTGACGTTTTTATTGGTATCATTTTTGGGTACTTATGATTTTTTTGATCATTCAATATTACACTTTATGGAGCAAGATGACCAAAATATTTGTTGTTTTGGCCCAGTTTTTATTTATTTATTTAATTTATTTATTTATTTTTACAATGTTCACCTGAGGGGTTAGGTGATATTTTTATAGAGCAGGTCGTTATCGACGCGGGAATACCTAATATGTATACTTTCTTATTTATTTAAGTTTTACACAATAAATGCATTTTTGAAACAACAAAAATTAGTTTTAGTGTCTCCAGAGTCTGAGAGCTATAATTTATTTATTTTTTGACCAATTGTCTTAGGTCTCGTTTTTTGCGGGATGAGGTGACGGTTTGATTGGCACCATTTTGGGGGGCATACACCTTTTTGATCACTTGGTGTTGCACTTTTTGTGATGTAAGGTGACAAAAATGGCTTTTTTTGACACAGTTTTTATTTTTATTTTTTTACAGTGTTTATTGGATTGGGTGGATATTTATAGAGCCGGTCGTTACAGACACGGCAATACCTAATATGTGTGTTTTTTCTTTTCTTCTATTTTTTATTATAAAACCTGGGCAGAGGGCATTTTTTTATTTTGTTACTTATTTTTTTTTATAAAAAAAAACACTTTTTTGCACTTTTTTTAAACTTTATTTCTGTTCCACTTAAACTTTTGGGGGTCTGATCCCCTCTGCAATGTATTACAATACATCTGTATTGTAATGCATTGCCTGTTAGTGTATTACACTGAGTAATACACTGACAAGTTGCCTAGGAGGCGAGCATGGGGCTGGATCTCCTCGGCCCCTGTAGAAGGCAGGTCCCCATGCCGTGCAAGGTATTGGGCAGCCTCTGCATGGCATCGAGCTGCCTTGTCACCCATTGGGTCCCCGCTACAGCAGCGCGGGGACCCAATGGGCTCCCTCACCCGCCGCAAACCCCTTCTATGCTGCGGTCAGAGCTGACCACGGCATAGAAGGGGTTAATCCTCCAGCATTGACTTTTACTGTGATGCCGGCGGATACAGCAGGGGCCCGGCTATCAGTGACTGCCGGACCCCTGCACCGCTCAGGTGCCCGCCTGATTACCATGATGTAATAGTACGTCCAAATGCTGGAAGTCTCTCTTGCCACCATGACGTACTATTACTTCATGTGTCGGGAAGGGGTTAAGTCTTGTTTTGTTGTGGAATGAGCTGTAATTTTAAATGGCCCCATTATAAGTTACATTACATAAGGTACTAAATACCTATTTAGATGGAAAAAAATGCAATTCTGCCATTGTTTTTAAGAATTTGTGTATACAAAATTCACTGTGTGCCATAAATAATATATGGACTTAGACCCGTGGGTTATGTTTTTTTTTTTATGTTTTACTAGATCTACACAAATAGAAAATGACATTGCATTACAAGGCCCATAACCTTTTTTTTTTATATCAGCATACCTAGCTTTACAATGGCAGTCTCTATTAGTGCCATTTTGGGGTACTCGCTACTGCTGTAATTACTTTTCATTATTTATTACTGTTGTTGGAACAAAGAAATAAAAGAAAACAGCAATTCTGCCATTGTCTTGTGTATTTATTTTACTACATTCTCCATAGGTTATAAATAATTTTATAGAAGACTTAATTACAGATGTATAAATATCAACTGTTATTTTTTCTATTTTTTTTTTTACATAAAGAAAATAAGAGATAAGAAAAATGGGGGGGGGGGATTGACTTTATTTTTTTTTTAAACATTTTTTTTCTTAACTACCACTAAAGAACCTGATTCTACAATCCTGGTTGTCCTGGTGAGGAAGCCAGCAGCCGCCAAGCATCCTTCCCTCACTGTGCCTGGTCCGAATACTGAACAGCGCAAGATTTACACTGCACACACGGCCAACGGGAGGAGAGCAGCGCTGCCCTGGCTCTGTCAATGAAGAGAAGAAAGGTGTTAAAAGAGATGGGCAAACGGAGCATCTAGGAGCAGGTGAACCCCCTCCCCCCCCCCCCCCCCCCCGCTCCCTGAGGCTAATTAGCATATTATATTATAAAAGTTCATTTTTCTCAATAAAGGCGTTAGGCAGTAAGATGGCACTAATATAGTTATGCTCAGCTGACATTAGCACATCGCTAGTGTCAGCCAGCTTAATACCCATTTTTCAGGTGACAGAAGACCATTAAAGTGCATACTGTGATGCAGATTGTGAACGAATTGAAACAGTGCTACTGCTTATTTCTGTACTAGTAACATAGTTTGTAAGGCTGAAAAAAGACATTTGTCCATCCAGTTCAGCCTGTTATCCTGTAAGTTGATCCAGAGGAAGGCAAAAAACCCAGTGAGGTAGAAGCCAATTTTCCCTCATTTTAGGAGAAAAAATTCTGTCATGACTCCAATCAGTAATTCAGAATAATTCCATGGATCAACAACCCATCTCCGGTAACTATAACCTGTAATATTATTACACTCCAGAAATACATCCAGAATTCCATAGTCTCACTGCTCTTACCATAAAGAATCCTCTTCTATGTTTAGTACAAACCTTCTTTCCTCCAGACGCAGAGGATGTCCCCTCGTCACAGTCCTTGGGATAAATAGATGATGGGAGAGATCTCTGTACTGACCCCTGATATATTTATACATAGTTATTAGATCGCCCCTTAGTCGTCTTTTTTCTAAAGTGAATAACCCTAATTTTGATCATCTTTCAGGGTACTGTAGTTGCCCCATTCCAGTTATTACTTTAGTTGCCCTCCTCTGGACCCTCTCCAGCTCTGCTATGTCTGCCTTGTTCACAGGAGCCCAGAACTGTACACAGTACTCCATATGTGTTCTGACTAGCGATTTGTAAAGTGGCAGGACTATGTTCTCATCATGGGCATCTAGGAGCCTTTTAATGCAACCCTTTATCTTATTGGTCTTGGCAGCAAATGCCTGACACTGGTTCCTACAGTTTATTTTGCTGCTCACAAAAATTCCTAAGTCATTTTTCATGTCAGTGTTACCCAGTGTTTTACCATTAAGTATGTACTGGTGACTTGCATTATTCCTTCCTATGTGCATAAATATTAGAGATGGCCTTGCGGTTCGCCTGGTGGTCGTTTTGCGGCAAACTTTGCTCATTCGCAATTAGCCGAACATACATTCGCAATTAGCCGAACATAAGGCGATGCTCGCATGTGCCATATTATTTTGCATTGGTCCGAACTTTGACCCATTACACGTCCATCAGGTGGGAAAGGACATCCAATTGAGACGTTTCAGCACATGGACACACCCCCACCCGATAACAAAACCCGATCTGGTAGCCATTTTACATTCTGTGTTTTGCCAGTGTAGGGAGAGGTTACTTTGTGGAGCAGGGACAGACTGTCAGGGACACCAAACACTAGCTAATAGGGCCACAAAAGTACTTTTAAGAACTGGTATAGGTGTGCGATAGGTGTGATATACTGAGGAGTGTGATATACTTATAATATACTTTCTAACATAGAAAGTATATTATAGTGCATTTGTATTGTGCAGCAGTTGTGTGCGGTTCTGCTGCGATGCTGCAGCTACATAGAGGGACAAACGCTATTGGAATACCTAATTGCAACTGGCGTGATATACCTGTTGCCCCCCCAAAAAAACTAATTAAGGGGTGTGATATAGCTATAATATACTTTCTAACATAGAAAGTATATTATAGTGCATTTGTATTGTGCAGCAGTTGTGTGCAGTTCTGCTGCGATACCGCAGGTATATAGAGGGACAAGTGTTATTGGAACAACTATTTGCAATGGGTGTACCCCAAAAAATTGATTGATAGGTGCGATATACCTGCTTCCACAAAATACTGATTAAGGGGTTTGATATACCTGCTTCCACAAAATACTGATTGAGGGGTGCGATATACCTACTTCCACCAAATATTGAATCAGGGGTTCTATATACCTGTTTCCGCAAAATACTGATTGAGGGGTGCGATATACCTGCTTCTACAAAATGCTGATTAAAGGGTGCGATATACCTGCTTCTACAAAATACTCATTGAGGGGTGCGATGTACTTGCTTCCACCAAATATTGATTGAGGCCTGCGATACACCGGCTTCCACAAAATACTAATTGAGGGGTGCGATATACCTGCTTTCATCAAATAATGATTCAGGGGTTCTATATACCTGCTTCCACAAAATACTGACTGAAGGGTGTGATATACCTGCTTCCACAAAATACTGATTAAGGGGTTAGATATACCTGCTTCCACAAAATACTAATTGAGGAGTGGAATATACCTGATTCCACCAAATATTGATTCAGGTGTTATATATACCTGTTTCCACACAATACTGATTGAGGGGTGCCATATACCTGTTTCTACTAAATACTGTTTAAGGGGTTCTATATACCTGCTTCCACAAAATAATGATTGAGGGGTGTGATATACCTGCTTCCACAAAATACTGATTCAGGGGTTTGAAATACCTGCATACACAAAATACAATATTGAGGGGTGCGATATATCTGCTTCCACCAAATATTGATTGAGGCCTATGATACACCTGCTTTCATAAAATAGTGATTGAGGGGTGTGATATACCTGCTTCCACCAAATATTGATTCAGGGGTTCTATATACCTGTTTCCACAAAATAATGATTGAGGGTGCGATATACCTGATTCCTACAAAATACTGATTAAGGGGTTCTATATACCTGCTTCCACAAAATACTGATTGAGGGGTGCGATATACCTGCTTCCACAAAATACTGATTAAGGGGGTTTGATATACCTGCTTCTACAAAATACTGATTGAGGGGTGCGAAACACCTGCTTCCACAAAATATAGATTGAGGGGTGCGATTCACCTGCTTCCGCCAAATATTGATTCAGGGGTTCTACATACCTGTTTATACAAAATTCTGATTGAGGGGTGCGATAAACCTGCTTCTACAAAATACTGATTAAGGGGTTCTATATACCTGCTTCCACAAAATACTGATTGAGGGGTGCGATATACCTGCTTCCACAAAATACTGATTAAGGGGTTTGATATACCTGCTTCCACAAAATACTGATTAAGGGGTTTGATATACCTGCTTCCACAAAATACTGATTAAGGGCTCTTTCACACCTGCGTTATTGTCTTCCGGCATAGAGTTCCGTCGTCGGGGCTCTATGCCGGAAGAATCCTGATCAGGATTATCCTAATGCATTCTGAATGGAGAGAAATCCGTTCAGGATGCATCAGGATGTCTTCAGTTCCGGAACGGAACGTTTTTTGGCCGGAGAAAATACCGCAGCATGCTGCGCTTTTTTCTCCGGCCAAAAATCCGGAACACTTGCCGCAAGGCCGGATCCGGAATTAATGCCCATTGGAAGGCATTGATCCGGATCCGGCCTTAAGCTAAACGTCGTTTCGGCGCATTGCCGGAGCCGACATTTAGCTTTTTCTGAATGGTTACCATGGCTGCCGGGACGCTAAAGTCCTGGCAGCCATGGTAAGTGTAGTGGGGAGCGGGGGAGCAGTGTACTTACCGTCTGTGCGGCTCCCCGGGCGCTCCAGAGTGACGTCAGGGCGCCCCAAGCGCATGGATCACGTGATCGCATGGATCACGTCATCCATGCGCATGGGGCGCTCTGACGTCATTCTGGAGCGCCCGGGGAGCCGCACGGACTGTAAGTATACTGCTCCCCCGCTCCCCGCTCCTACTATGGCAACCATAGTAGACGGTTCCGTCTTCAAATGCTTTCAGTACACTTGCGTTTTTCCGGATCCGGCGGGCACCTCCAGCAACGGAAGTGCATGCCGGATCCCAACAACGCAAGTGTGAAAGAGGCCTTAGGGGTTTGATATACCTGCTTCCACAAAATACAGATTGAGGGGTGCGATCAGTGGCGGATTACAATAGGGACGTTCGGGTCGGCAGCCCCGGGCCCAGCACCGATGGGGGGCCCAACGCTGACCCGAATGCCCACATACTGCGGCGGGGCACGGGAGCGCATAGCTCCCTGTCCCGTCGCCGATCACCGCCATAGGCTTCAGGCCTTGTAGGCCTGAGGCCTATGTGGTAGTGAAATCCCGGCGCAGGCGTGCGTGATGACGTCATCGCGCGCCTGTGCCGGGACGCAGCACTGTGACGCGCCTGACTCATCCCGCATTCCTCTGCGTGCAAGCGCCTGGCCCTGGACATAGGTGAGTATTTATCTTTTCATTTTTTGTTCATTTTTTATTTTTTTATTTCATGTGCCTACTTTGGGGGGGGGGGGGGGGCACACAGGAGGACATATTAGGGAAGATAAATCGAGTACATGGGGGGAATGTGGGGGCTGTATGGGGGCAAATTATTATGGGAGGGAATACTATGTGGGGGCAAATTACTAGTTCGGGCAGTGTGGGGGCAAATTGCTGTGTGGGGGCAAATTGCTAGTTGGGGCAGTGTGGGGCAAATTGCTATGTGGGGGCAAATTATTATGAGAGGGACTACTATGTGGGGGCAAATTACTAGATGGGGCAGTGTGGGGGCAAATTGCTGTGTGGGGGCAAATTATTATGGGAGGGACTACTATGTAGGGGCAAATTTCTATATGGGGCAGTGTGGGGGAAACTTGTGTGGGGGTAATTGCTATGTGGGGACAGTGTGGGGTAATTTCAGTGTGGGGAAATTGCTATGTGGGGACAAATTACTATATGGGGCAGTGTGGGGGCAAATTGCTATGTGGGAACAGTGTGGGGAAATTGCTATGTGGGAACAGTGTGGGGAAATTGCTATGTGGGGGCAGTGTGGTGGAAATTACTATGTGGGGGCAGTGTGGGGCAAATTACTGTGTGGGGGCAAACTACTATATGGGGGCAGTTTGGGGGAAATTACTGTGTGGGGGCAAATTACTATGGGGGGATTACTATGTGGTGGCAGTGTGGTAGAAATTACTATATGGGGGTGTTGCTATTGGGGAGGCACTTTAGGGGCAATTCTATTATTTCTGGGGACACTATACAGGGATTATTACCTGGAGCACAGTATAGGGTGTTATTATTACTGGGGGCACTCTAGGGGACATTATAGCTGCTGTGGACACTATAGGAACATTTAGGGTAATTTATCAAACTGGTGTAATGCAGAACTGGCTTAGTCGCCCATAGCAGCAAATCAGATTCCACCTTTCATATTTGACAGCTCTTTTGGAAATCCAGTTCTACTTTACACCAGTTTGATAAATTACCCCAATTATGTCTATTAGGGTCACTATTTTTTCAGCAGTATAGTTACTTGGACATTGGGGAGCACAACGGGCACAGTATTGGGGGTGGCAGCAGGATGACACTTTGGGGACACCAGGATGAGGAGGTTGATGGAAAAATTGAGAAATCTAACATGTCTGTGTTACAAACTGTAGAGACGAGATGCGGCTGAAAGAATTTGCCATGGTGGTCTGGGTCAAATGGAGGAGAAGAGGAAAGAGAAGGTCTACATGACAGGAGATGTCACTGGATGTAAGAGGTATGTGGTGCTGTATTCTCCTCCATGTCTTTTTTATTACAATTATATGTATTTTAAATTTGGCGACCAAATTTTTCAGTTTAGGATCCAATTTGCGTATTTTTTTTTAGTCTGAAGATGTCATATGGCCTAAGAAGAGACTCTGGCGCCCATGAAGCACCGCAGCCTCTTCATACAAAAAAAAATATATAAACTAAAATGGAGGGGAAGGGGGGGGCAAGTTGGGTAGACAGCCCCGGGCCTATCATGCACTTAATCTGCCCCTGGGTGCGATATACCTGCTTCCACAAAATACTGATTAATAGAGATGGCCTTGCGGTTTGCCCGGAGGTTGTTTCGCGCGAACTTTGCGTGTTCGCTATTCGCCGAACATGCGAACATATGGAGATATTCGCGCTCGCCATATTCTTTTACATTTTCAATGGGGCTGGAATGTGCTGTCCGCATTTGCGGATCCACATTCGCATTTGCGGATCCGCACTTCAGCATCCGTTTCCGCAAAAAAATAGAACATGTCCTATTTTTGTCCGCAATTGCAGACAAGATTAGGCATTTTCTATTATAGTGCCGGCGATGTGCGGTGGTCCGCAAATTGCGGAATGCACATTGCCGGTGTCCGTGTTTTGCGGATCCGCAAAACACTTACGGACGTGTGAATGGACCCTCATAGTAACATTATTAAAGGTTAAGTTTTATCTTTATGTATATTCTAATGGATTGCCTTCCTTGTACAATGTTATAATATACTTTCTATGTTAGAAAGTATATTATAGTGCATTTGTATTGTGCGGCAGTTGTGTGCGGTTCTGCTGCGATACTGCAGGTATATAGAGGGACAAGCGTTATTGGAACAAATAATTTTTACTGGTGTGATATACCAGTCGTCCCCCCCAAAAAACTGATTGAAGCGGGATGTTATATACCAATATACTTTTTTGATAGTGCATTTGGGTACTGTATAGTGCATCTGCGCATGCGCGGACGCGAAAACTATATTGCCAATATTTCGCATTGAAAAAAATAATGAATGGAGATCGCAAATTCGAATAATACATCTGGTATGTCACTGTCCATGTTGTGGGACTATTTGTGCACTTCTAGTAATTATTTCTTGGCTGCAAATATGAGCTGAAGGTTTTTTAGGTTCGCTTGCTATTAAAATGAATGGGACCCGCCGCAAACTTGCGGTTCGCGAACATTTGATCGCGTTCGCGAACCGTCCCGGCAGATGTTCGTCCATCACTACTGATTAAGGGGTTTGATACACTTGCTTCCACAAAATACTGATTGAGGGGTGCGATATACCTGCTTCCACAAAATATTGAATCAGGTGTTCTATATACCTGTTTCCACAAAATAGTGATTGAGGGGTGGGATATACCTGCTTCTTCAAAATACTGATTAAGGGGTTCTGTATACCTGCTTCCACAAAATACTGATTGAGGGGTGCGATATACCTGCTTCCACCATATATTGATTGAGGCCTGCGATACACCAGCTTCCACAAAATACTGATTGAGGGGTGCCATATACCTGTTTCTACAAAATACTGATTAAGGGGTTCTATATACCTGCTTCCACAAAATACTGATTGAGGGGTGCGATATACCTGCTTCCACAAAATACTGATTGAGGGGTGCAATATACCTGCTTCCACAAAAGACTGATTGAGGTGTACAATATACCTGCTTCCACAAAATACTGATTAAGTGGTTTGATATACCTGCTTCCACAAAATACAGATTGATGGGTGCGATATACCTGCTTTTAAAAAATACTGATTAAGGGGTGCGATATACCTGCTTCCCCAAAATACAGATTGAGGGGTGCGATATACCTACTTCCACAAAATACTGATTAAGAGGTTTGATACACCTGCTTCCACAAAAAACTGATTGAGGGGTGCGATATACCTGCTTCCACCAAATATTGATTCAGGTGTTCTATATACCTGTTTCCACAAAATAGTAATTGAGGGGTGGGATATACCTGCATCTACAATATACTGATTAAGGGGTTCTATATAGCTGCTTCCACAAAATACTGATTGAGGGGTGCGATATACCTGCTTCCACCAAATATTGATTGAGACCTGCGATACACCGTCAAGCATGTAACCCGTGGCACCTGTGTGGATTTGGTGTTACCGTCACGGATTGCATGCAGGACTGCCTCTTCTCCTCGGCTGACTCCTCCTTTTTCACTGCTATTGCCTCTTCCACTGAACCCCCCAAGTTCCTCAGAACTTATTCGACGTGCCAGGTGAGACTTTGCCATGCGGTGCTACAGCTGTTGTGCCTGGAAGCCAAGAGCCACACCATTCCTGCACTGCTTTCAGCTCTGCGGTCACAGGCCGATCAGTGGCTAACCCTGCTCAATTTGACAGTGCCAGTCTGCTGTGCATGCTGAAACAGGGCAAAATGACACTCGTGCCGTGCATGGCACACGTCCTGAACTAAGTTGTGCAGCAATTCGTTGCCAAATAGCCCAGGGTCCAGGATGTCTTGCGGCAGGCCAGGAAAATCTCTGGCCATTTTAGAAGATCTTACACGGCCGTGGCTCGCCTTGCTGACGTTCAGCCGCGACACCACCTGCCCATCAGACGTCTGATTTGTGACAGCCCAACGCGCTGCAACTCCACTTTGTATATCCTTGATAGGCTGCTCCAGCAGCAACGTGCCATTAACGACTACCTGTATGAACTCTGCAGCAGGACAGGTTCTGGGGAGCTTGGTTTCACCGCGCCAGTGGCTGCTCATGTGCGACGCATGCAGCCTTCTGCGGCCATTTGATGAGATCACCAAACTTTTCAGTCACTGCCAGGGCACCATCAGTGACATTGTACCTTACGCCTTCTTTCTGGAGCGTGCATTGCGTCGTGTCATTGATCAAGCCGTCGAGGAGCAGGAGCTGGAAAATGAGGAAGTCGCAATGCTGAATGAATTTCCAGGGGGGGGGGCTACTCCATCTGAGACAAGTCAGCAGTAGTCTGGAGAGGAGTCAGAGGAGGATGGTGGCTGGGGGGAGGAGGAGGAGAAAGAAGAGCAGGCTTTGAGGGGGACTATAATCTTTTCGGGGATCCCTGGTGTTCTCCGTGGCTGGAGGGAGGAGGCCGAGGATGACATTCTCCTGGCCAATGAGCAGGAGCCAGGGCGCTCCATTGCTTCCAATTTAGTGCAAATGGGGGACTTCATGCTCCAGTGTTTGAAGAGGGACCCCCGTATAAAAAGCAAAAAGGGCAAGGACCAGTAGTGGGTGGCAATGTACTTAGACCCCTGGTACAAACACAAAATGGCGGACATTTTACCAGCATCACAGAGGACTGGCATAATGCAGCATTTCCAGGCCTTGCTTCGAGAGATGCTGCATTCTGCTGTTGTAGGCACTGGCAGAGGAATTTCCTCCCACAGCGAAACAGGTTCTGGTACCAATCCTACCGCGCCTGCAAGAAGAGGGCGGTTTGAAGATGTGTTGGTCACTTCGGATATGAGATCATACTTGCAGCCAACCCATCGACAGCTGCCCTCCAGATCCAGCCTCAGGGAATGCCTAGACCGACAGGTGTCCAACTACATCGGGTTAACGGCCTATGTGGACGCTCTGAGAAGCAAGGAACCCCTGAACTACTGGGTGTGCAAGCTTGACCTGTGGCCAGAGCTGGCACAATTTGCCATGGAACTCTTGGCTTGCCCCTCGTCGAGTGTCCTGTCCGAATGGACGTTCAGCGCAGCAGGGGATCGTGACCGATAAGTGCACTCGCCTAGCTCACGACAGTGGGGACTGCCTCACATTTCTAAAATTTAATGAGACATGGATCTCGGAGTAATTCAACACCTGTGACGACCACGTGTAATTGAATTTCCTCATGCCAGCTCACATATATCTGCCACCACCCAGAACAAAGAATGGTCCTTTTCTTATGTATATACAAAGGCATAAAAGGCCTTTTCTGTCAGGTGAATGACAAATTTTTGGGGCTCTACTCCAGTGGCCTACAGTAAAATTTTTATCCAGTGACCGCCTAATGTACCTCCAGACACATAATCACTAGTTCTTTTCTGTCAGGTGAATGCCTAATTTTTGGGGCCTGTACTGTAAATTTTTTAGCCGGTGACCGCCTTTTGTACCTCCAGCCACATCATTACAAGTTCTTTTCTGTCAGGTGAATGCATTATTTTTGGGGCCTGTACTGGCCTACAGTAAAATTGTTATCCACTGACCGTCTAATATACCTCCAGCCACATAATCACTTGTTCTTTTCTGTCAGGTGAATGCATAATTTTTGGGGCCTGTACTCCAGTGGCCTACAGTAAAATTGTTATTCAGTGAATGCCTAATGTACCTCCAGCCACATAATCACTTGTTTTTTTATGTCCGTTGAATGCCTTTTGTTTGGGGCCTGTACTCCACTGGCCTACAGTAAAATTGTTATCCACTGACCGCCTAATATTCCTCCAGCCACATAATCACTTGTTCTTTTCTGTCCAGTGAATGCATAATTTTTGGGGCATGTACTCCACTGGCCTACAGTAAAATTGTTATCCACTGACCATCTAATATACCTCCAGCCACATAATCACTTGTTCTTTTCTATCCAGTGAATGTCTAATTTTTGGGGCCAGTACTCCTGTGGCCTAAAATAAAAATTTTCTAGGCTCAGGCAGGGCACATTTTTGAGAGTTTACCTTTAAGACACATAGAAATGGCCCGTGATTAAAATACATATTTTTTGTGGATATGTTTGCCATTGAATTGATCCCCCTCTGGTATGTCACTGTCCATGTTGTGGGACTATTTGTGCACTTCTAATAAGTATTTGGTGGCTACAAATATGACCTGAAGGTTTTTCAGGTTCGCCTGCCTTTAAAGTGAAAGTGGCCCGCCCACGAACGCGCCGTTCGCGAACATTTAATCACGAACGCGTTCGCGAAACGTCCCTGCCGATGTTAGTCCATCACTAATAAGTATATATTTGTCATTGTTAAACCTCATCTGCCACTTCTCCTAATTCTCTTAGCATACAGGGGTGTATGCCATCTGGTCTTGGCGATTTGTCTATTTCAATCTTTTTAAGACACTGCCTCACTTCCTGGGTCAGACAGGCCACTTTAATGGGGAATTTACTTTTACATTCTGCATTTCATCTGACAGTTTATTTTCCTCAGTGAATACCGTTGAGAAGAAATATTTAATAGCTTTGTTTTCTTTTCATTGCTCTCTGCAACTCCCCCCTCATTACTCTGTAAAGGGCCGATTTATACTTTTTCCCATTTATATAATTGAAGAACATTTTGAGGTTAGATTTACTCTCTTTGGCAATGAATCTCTCTGTCTCCAGTTAGGCTGCTTTTATTTATCTTTTACATATTCTATTCTTCCATTCTCTTATAGTTTTTCAACTCTACCTTGCTACCCACTTGTTTTAGTGATTTCAATATTTTCATTTTGTTATTTATTGCTTTCTTTCCATTTCTATTTATGCACATAGTTTTTTTTTCTCAACCCTTGCTCTTTTATTCCCGAAAGGTATGTGCCACTCAAAATTAGAGTTTAGGAGAGTTTCAAAAATATCCCATTTTGTGTCTGTATTTTTATTTTTGATGATGTTGTCCCAGTTATAGAGGCCAATGGCCTCTCTTAGCTGGTCAAATTTTGCTTTTTTTAAGTTTGGTATTTTTGTGCCTCCCTGAAGAAACACTCTTTTGAATGACAATTGGAAGGTTATTATTTTATGGTCACCATTCCCAGGTGTCCCCCAATCTGCACATCTGTTTTGTTTTGGTTAGTGCTAAGTCGGTATGGCCGTCTCTCTAGTCAGGTCCTGAAACAGTTAGGAAATTAATTGTCTTTGGTTATTGCCAAGGACCTGTTTCCTTTATGAGATGTACAAGTTTCAGTTTCGCAGTCTATATCTTGGTAATTGAAGTCCCCCATAATAACGACCTCATTATGATTTGCCGCCTTATCTATTTCCCTTAGTAGTAGATTTTCTGTAGACTCCGGTATATTAGGTGGCTTATAACAAACTCCTATTAGTATTTTATTATTTTTGGGTCCATTTAATTCTATCCACAGTGACTCCACATTTTCATTTCCCTCACTTATATCTTCTCGGAGTGTGGGCTTTAAACAGGACTTTGCATAAAGACAAACCCCTCCCCCTCTCCGGTTTTGACAATCCTTTCTAAACAGACTGAAAAAAAAAAAAAAATTCTAAATAAAAAAATAAAATGAAAAATTTTATCACAAGAAAAACTATACAAATGTAGTATCGCTTTAATCACATTGACCTGGAGAATAAAGGTCTCAGGTCAGTTTTACCGCATAGGGAACACAGTAAAAATGAAACTCATAAAACTGCAGTAGAATTACGGTACTTTTTTCCAATTCCACCCCATTTCGAATTGTTTTCCAGTTTACCACTACATTGTATGTAATAATAAATGGTGCCATCAGAAACTAGAAAAAAAAAAAAGTTATGGTTCTGGAAAGGCAGCGGGTAAAAAAAGAAAACACAAAAAAACTAAAAGGTCCTGAAGGGGACATAAATCGTTACTTCCATTCATTTCGGAGCCATGACAACTTTTTCCAAATTTGTTCTAAAATGCAGTATATTCAAAAAACTCCTGACAAATATTGAGAATAGGGTTTATTTGACCAGATAGGTTTACCTTCGGCACATAAGTTAGTCAAATATAATTACTGGAAAAATTTGATATGCTATAGCACCTCAAATAGATATCAAAATAAGCTATCCAAGCAAATTTCTAATTAATAATGCTGAAATGTATCAGTATAGAAAGAGTTAAATTTGAGTGACCAAAATTAGAGAAGAGCAAACTTTTGAAAAATTTGATTCAGAAACTTCGCCAACCGTTAGCCAAGAAATGTGATTAGTTCCGAATCAATTTGTTACGAGTCTCTATAAAACAGGTATGCCTTGGCCACTCTGCTATAGGTCACAGCCACACAGAGCTGCCGTGCTGCCAATTAGCCCGCAGATGCCTTTAATTTAATAATGAAGACCGCACTGTATAGTCCATCCTCATTGTTAATGGACGCAAACACACTTTTAAACAGGGGCTGTTGCTGGTATGAGGTATGAGGTTTGGCTGGTTAGATGGGAGGACAATATACATATTATTGCTGCTTTGGCCTGCAATATTCTGTAGGTTATTTGACAGTAAACACATAATATTAATTAGCTCTGGCATACCCACTTCTCCAACACCAGCGCTCTCCTCCCTACAGGTAGGAGCCCTTCTTCTGCCATCCGCTTTTCCTCTTTTTCCACATCATCTAATATCGATGAGAATATGTCATCAGGAACATGCAGCTCCTTCTCTCTCTGCATCTTGATGACTTTTCTACGACATGGAGACCAAGAAGGATGATTTTGAAGAAGTAAAGCCAGCAAAAGATGAGGATGGTCATCATTTAAACCTGGCCCCCCTAAGGGGTGCAGACTGCATGCAGACTGGAACAATAAAGGCTTCCATCTTATTGGTATTGCATTACATATCTTAATTTATGGCTGATGTAGAAATAAGTAAATGTAGGAATAAATAAATAAAACTGACGCAGCATAAGTCTCCCTGCACTCTCCCTGCACTCTTCCTCTCCAATATACTTCTATTAATCATTTTCGACAACACTGTTCCTTGCGCATACACGTAAGTGATTGCCACATCTCTCCCTATGTTCTTCTCACAGGACAAAGGCAGAGACCGAGCGGGATGAATGTTTTTTATGGCTGTTACTTCACAGAGAATTGGCTGGCTGCACTGCATTATAGGTGATCTTGCATTATGGGGCTTTTTACTTTCACTTTGTAACACTTGCAGCCACCATTTTAGGAAAAACTGATTTGTTACCACGAAGTGCGAGAAAATTCAAGATTGGTTGCAAATCAAAGTTTTCCTAAACTTTGGACAGAATTCCGCTTCAAATGCTTCGCTCAACAGTAACCAAAATAATGAACTACTGAATCATAACACATAACCACGTGGTAATTGAAGTGCCATTCATTCCAAGCAGAGAAAGAACTCATTTAAACATGTACCACTGTGTATTTTGAACACTGTCTTCCCAACACCTCTACATATTACAGTTGCAAGAAAAAGTATGTGAACCCTTTGGAATGATATGGATTTCTGCACAAATTGGTCATAAAATGTAATCTGATCTTCATCTAAGTCACAACAATAGACAATCACAGTCTGCTTAAACTAATAACACACAAAGAATTAAATGTTACCATGTTTGTATTGAAAACACCATGTAAACATTCACAGTGCAGGTGGAAAAAGTATGTGAACCCTTGAATTTAATAACTGGTTGAACCTCCTTTGGCAGCAATAACTTCAACCAAACGTTTCCTGTAGTTGCAGATCAGACGTGCACAGCGGTCAGGAGTAATTCTTGACCATTCCTCTTTACAGAACTGTTTCAGTTCAGCAATATTCTTGGGATGTCTGGTGTGAATCGCTTTCTTGAGGTCATGCCACAGCATCTCAATCGGGTTCAGGTCAGGACTCTGACTGGGCCACTCCAGAAGGCGTATTTTCTTCTGTTTGAGCCATTCTGTTGTTGATTTACTTCTATGCTTTGGGATGTTGTCCTGTTGCAACACCCATCTTCTGTTGAGCTTCAGCTGGTGGACAGATGGCCTTAAGTTCTCCAGCAAATTGTCTTGATAAACTTGGGAATTCATTTTCCCTTCGATGATAGCAATCCATCCAGGCCCTGACGCAGCAAAGCAGCCCCAAACCATGATGCCCCCACCACCATACTTCATAGTTGGGATGAGGTTTTGATGTTGGTGTGCTGTGCCTCTTTTTCTCCACACATAGTGTTGTGTGTTTCTTCCAAACAACTCAACTTTGGTTTAATCTTTCCACAGAATATTTTGCCAGTACTGCTGTGGAACATCCAGGTGCTCTTGTGCAAATTGTAAACGTGCAGCAATGTTTTTTTTGGACAGCAGTGGCTTCCTCTGTGGTATCCTCCCATGAAATCCATTCTTGTTTAGTGTTTTACGTATCGTAGATTCGCTAACAGGGATGTTAGCATATGCCAGAGACTTTTGTAAGTCTTTAGCTGGCAGTCTAGGATTCTTCTTCACCTCATTGAGGAGTCTGCGCTGTGCTCTTGCAGTTATATTTACAGGACAGCCACTCCTAGGGAGAGTTGCAGCAGTGCTGAACTTTCTCCATTTATAGACAATTTGTCTTACAGTGGACTGATGAACAGCAAGGCTTTTGGAGATACTTTTAGAACCCTTTCCAGCTTTATGCAAGTCAACAATTCTTAATCGTAAGTCTTCTGAGAGCTCTTTTGTGCGAGGCATCATTCACATCAGGCAATGCTTCTTGTAAAAAGCAAACCCAGAACTGGTGTGTGTTTTTTATAGGGCAGGGCAGCTGTAACCAACACCTCCAATCTCATCTCATTGATTGGACACCAGTTGGCTGACACCTCACTCCAATTAGCTCTTGGAGATGTCATTAGTCTAGGGGTTCATACTTTTTCCACCTGCACTGTGAATGTTTACATGGTGTTTTCAATAAAAACATGGTAACATTTAATTATTTGTGTGTTATTAGTTTAAGCAGACTGTGATTGTCTATTGTTGTGACTTAGATGAAGATCAGATCACATTTTATGACCAATTTGTGCAGAAATCCATATCATTCCAAAGGGTTCACATACTTTTTCTTGCAACTGTCTATCGTTTACTTACAAGAGAACTCAAGAGTCAAAAGACCAATATTAAACCTTCCTTACTTTCTCAGGTTAATCAGTGGTTGTAAATCCTTTCCCATGACAACCCTTCTGGTTTCTGTAGTCTGAAACTGCAGTGTTATCATAGCACGAAGGCAAAAACATCAGTGGTCACCGCCCAAAAATATTAGGTTGCTGCCTGAAGCACACCAATGTAATGATAAAATGGAAAGGAAAAAGTTATATTCTCACCTATAGATAAGATAAAATGAAAATATAGACAAACTTTATCTCCGAAAAGACTACATGTATTGAAAACTACGTGAGATATTATTATAATATTAAGGTTGTGTTCAAATCTCCATTTAGGAGATCCAGCAGACTATTCCAGCACAGAGCATATCCTAAAATGTGATAGCGAATCACTAGGATATGGCATCACTTTATGATCCGTGAAAGTTTGACCTCTGGGACCACCACCGATTCTGAGAATGAAAGGTTTGTCAGAGGGGAGGACAGCCACAAATAGCACATTTGTCAGTCTAGAGGACCCAGCATAGTCAGTGTATTATACAGGGGTATGAGGAATCAGGAGGTGCGATTCAGATTCACTCTACAAATTATAAGCATTCCCACTATAGTTTCTTTTTCCCCCCATTCTGAATCAGCACTCCTCCCCATTTTAGCACAGGTGCTTTTAAATTAGCAGAAGTCTGCAAAGGGTCTTTAAATTCCTACCACATCCCAGTTGGAGTTCCTGGGAGGTCTTGAACAGGTGAACCTTTTGCACCAGTTCACATGCGGCGCTGGACGGTGGCCGTCGCTGCTTCTGTGCCGTGCGGGCGGAGTGATGGGACCCGGGGCCCAGGTGGCCTCACTGCAGAGTGGGGCTGCTGTGCGGCTACTGGATCCCATTGCCTGCTGGAGCGGTGTGGGGGCGCGGTGGTCACCGCACGGCTCTGCGCCATGGTTAGAGTAGGTTCCCACTTAAACAAGAGGCAACCTTGTCGCGGTAAGTGGGCCTATGCTCTTTGATCAAACTGTATACTAATTGCCTCTTTTAGTGCACAGCAAATGATTGATAGCATTGCTGCATAGCCATGTTTTATCATAAGAAATGCTGCTTATTATTGTAAACAATGGTCATATCAGTAGCATAGGAATGAGGAGGTGCGATTCAGATTCACTCTACAAATTATAAGTGTATTATACAGGCAGACTGGTATGAAACATAGATGCGGAAGGATACAGAGGTCACTGTCTAGGACCACCTCGGGCAAACTCTAAATCTGCTATATACTTATTTTCCTACACCACTTTGGTTAGTAGATCTAAGGATATCACTAGGTAATCCCCAGAGCCCTCTGCAAGGCGGGTTGGATTTGGCTGCTAAGGACCCAGGTTATGTCTGTCAAGTAGCTGACTGAAAATGCATGCAAATTCATGAGTGGCAGACCTAACGAATGCCTAGGAGAAGCAGGAGAGTAGTACAAGCCAGAATCAAGACCAGTCAACATAGAATTAGTGAAATCAGAATTCAAGGGGTTAAACCAGAAATTAACAGATGGGTCAAAACCAGGAGAGTCACAAGAACCAAAATAACCAAATAAGATAAGGGATAAATCCAGAAACAAGCCAAGGTACAACAGGACACAAGAAGGTTCAACAGGAAAACAGTACTGCCTAAAGAACAAACTGGAGCCAAGAATCAAACACTTCACAATCACAGGTACTGACAACAGTAAGTGTCTGTATGAAATTCTCCACCTATACCTGGATTCGATGCTGAGCTAGGACCCTAATTGGATTGGCATTCCTGATCTTCTTCAGCACTATTGTAGTGTTTGGAGTGGTGGCGGCTGGACAGGTAAGCAGCCAATGTAGGATTGTGACAGGGTAAGTTCCTGACACAGACCATTGATTCAGAGAGTACAAATTAATCCTTCTTGAGCTGGCGTTGCAAGGAGATAAAGCTCCATTTTATTCTACAAATTATAGCTGACCACTGGAGGTCCCAGAAGCTTGTTGTCTCAGAGCCAATCTAACAGAATGGTATCATCAAAGGGGAGAACCCTTTAAGGGATTGTATGAGATTAGTTGTATGAGATCATGCATTCATTGTGTCTGATATTGTAGGTCACACTGAGCTGTAATACCAGACACAACCATGAACACGAGGGGCACTATTTCTGTAAAAAAAAAAGAAACCATTTTTTTGCAATCTGATACATGCACTTTTATTTGGAGAATTGATAATAAATTAAATTATAGAAAAAAAGTACCGCGGCACTCACCATCAATCTTGCATTGCAGTTTATTTCATAGTTGCAAAAAGGTAGTGGACATGGAGCAGTACACAGGTGTATGAATCGGCAACAGCTGTTTCGCGCTAACTCTTACTGGGGTCTGGACTTTCTCTATCCCTGCACATCTTAAAACTTCACTCCTCCCTCCATGTTCGGCATGTATGTGCTCAATTAACCTAGTTGCTCCATTTCTGTTTGTTATTGATTTTTTATGTTCCCTGAAACGTACATATAGACATCTATGTGTTTTTCCAATGTAATATCTCCCGCATGGGCAGAAGATCACATATACCACATACTGGGTTTTACAATGTATAAATTGTTTGACAACATGTCCCACACCTCCTATCTGTAGATATTTCTGTTTATACACGTAATCGCACATGGAGTCGTGTCCACATGCCTAATTCCCTTTAGGGGCACTTCTACCCAGCCAGTTATCAACTGGACGGGGAAGGTTGCTCCTGACGATGGCATCCCCTATGGTCCTGCTTCTGCGGAAACTAATAATGGGATAACTATCCACTTTGGCTGACAAAGTCATATCCCTTTGTAACATCTGCCAATTATTTAAAATAACTTTTTTAATTGTGGAAGCCATCGGGGAATAGTCAAATGTGAACACCGCTTTGTCTGCATCACTTTTATTATGTTGTCTACTCTTTTTCTTTTTTGTGTTTATGTTTTTCCCTAGCATCTTTTTTGCCTAATTTTTATATATGCCTTGTTCACAATTTGTTCAGGGTAGCCCCTTTGGAGAAAACGCTTCTTCAAATCAACACACTGTTCTCTGAATTCTGTATCATCTTTGATGATTCTGGCAAGGCGCATAAATTGGCCATATGGGATTGCAGTTTTAATATGTGGTGGATGGTAGCTCATATAATGCAACAATGCATTCGTGGATGTGGATTTCCTATAAATGGTGGGATATAGTTGTCCATCTCTCACTCTAAGGCCTCATGCACACAACCGTTGTTTGCTTCCGCGTCCGTTCCGCCGATTTAAGCGTTTCAGGTGCTCACCCATTCATTTCTATGGAGCCGTTGAAAATGTGGATAGTGCACCGTTTGCCATCCGCATCCGTGATCCATGGTTCCAGTCTGTCAAAAAAATATAACGTGTCCTATTCTTGTTCGCGGAAAACGGTTTGCGGACCCATTCAAGTCAATGGGACCTCTAAAAAACGCAAAGGCACATCCAATTGTCATCCGCGTCCGTTTTATTTCTATCATTTGCCATGGCAAAACTGTCTGCCAGAACTTGTGCCAATAAAATAAAAAAAAAAATTGATACAGGAAGTTTAAGGTCATAGGTTATGCTAATTGCTAGGCATTTGTGGTGCAAATCACTAGTGTGGTGTGGCAGTGAGTGGCTTGCTAGTATATTTCTTGCCAACTAAGATGCCCCGCTGGAATGTGGAGAAACGTATTAGTTTGGTGCAGGAGAGGCCCGAACTATGGGACACCCGGTCAAATATTTATCAGGACCGAGTTCGCAAGGAGTCGGCTTGGGAGCAAGTGGCCCGTAGTATGAGGTGGGCAGAATGGTCCCAAGCAGATGGCCGAGGCCGTGCAGCTTTAGGTAAGTGATAGCAATGTCGTTGTACTGTCCTTGCCCAGTCTGTCCCTAAAATGATGTAGCTATAAATTCCATGAGGTCAGAAGAATGTATATTTTGTGGGCCAGCTTCATTTGGCATAAAACCTGTATATGGTTTTGAGAAGAGTCCTGCATTAAATACCATACCCCATCATTTTAAAAAAAAATAAATGGCTGACCCTCCCTTTGCTCCAGCAAACAGTACTCATGTCTAAAACCTGTATGTGCACTTTTTATTTCGTGACACATGTGTCCCTTTTGTAATTGAGCATCCTATAGTTGTCTCCATGTCATATTATAAAGACTTTTAGTCCAAATGGCTTGCACGACTAATCTCCTCCTTCCTGAACTTATTGTACATGAGTATCCCCACACCTGCAGTACTGTACCATGTGCTGTATAATCCGGCCAATTCATACATTTATCAGAGTTGTCAACTTGATTTTGCGTTTACTTTTCCCTTTGCTATTTCTACTGATATAATTTTTGTTTTTTGGCTGACATTTGTTTACAGTAATTGCTATATTTAATTTCTTTACAGTGAAACAGACGAAAACAAGGTGGAACAGCTGCCGGGACCAATTCCGCCGGGATCTGAATAGTAAAGGCCGGAGTGGGGAAGGCAGCTCCAAAAAGAGGCCATATCTGTACGCTGGACAATTGCAGTTTTTGTGTCTAGTTATGGATTTGAGGACGTAAGTATTTTTGTTGTGCTAAAAACCTTATTTCCTGGTATTTATTAGTTCCTAATTTTGGTTTAGCCATAGTGGTAAAGAATGTAAGGGGTTGTGTGGCGTTGTACAATTGTTGACCTATCCTTTGTGTCGGTGAACCGAATCCTTTTTGTGGGGTAGTAACACCGGCCACCACCGATGATGAGCTGTATGATGAGACGACACGTGCAGAGCGCACACGCCGCCTCCTGTATCTTTTTATTCCCTGACTGGCACTATTTTCTTAAACAAGTCACATAGATCTCAGCAATTAGAGCAGGAATCGAGAAGGGAGATGGCCCGTGCGCAGTGCACACATTGTCTCCTCATACAGTTGATCGTCATGGTGGGTGGCTGTTCCCATATCAATATGATCTTGTGTACTTATCCTGTGGATAGGTAATAAATGTGAAAAGTTATAAAAAAAAGCCTGTTGCCTTTTTGTGGCCCTGAATAGCGTACCCATTTGTGTAGGTTTTGTTATGTTCATAATTTCTGGAACATACACACTAATTTTATTATGGTGGTTTTAGGATTTGGTACCTCTTCTGTACTGTAATTGTCATTTACATAGTTTTAATGTTTGCTTATAAACCTCAACATGGAGTCTTCAAAGTTCAACAATATAAAACATACAGAATCCACTTTTAATAGAGTATAATGATGCTCCAACAGTGTCCGTACAGCTGAATAGTAACTACTACTACCACCATGGCCTTGTGATGCGTGGTCCATGTTATTTATTAGGAAATTATGTTCTTTTTGGTTTACATTACATATGGATGGTAGGATGTTCGAAGCAGGCCAGATACAGAAGAGATGGACAGAATATCTGGACTGATCCAAATGCCAATCAATGTTTTATAAATAGTTTCACATTTGGCGTTATGAGCTAATTAACATTAAAAATTTTATATATTTTTTTTTATTGGAAAATTCACATTGAAGGTGATAATCCAAAATTATGATAAAATCTGTGATGTATGCATGCTCAACGTATATGTAGTTCACACACAGTTGTTTTTATTTAGAAAACATTAACTACTTTTGAAATGTAGTAGGCAAATGATGTAATATATGTTTTCATGTCATTTTTCTATACAGTACTGTGGACAGTCTGGATGAGCCTGAAGACTTTGAGACGGCCTTAAGTGATACGCCGGCAGTTTTTTCCCCGGCAGCTAGTCCTGCCCCAACGCCCGCTGAGGAGCCGGACCAGCCATCACAGGCTGAGCCCACCCTATCTCCGCGGAGCCCTTCACCAGTCCAGCAGCCGCAGCCCAGGCGTCGCCGCAATGTCCCTCAATCTTTCTCTGGGCAACCAACTCGGGAGATTATAGATGCCCGAGTCATAGAATTCCTTGCCCAGAGGAGGAGTGATGGCATTGAGGAGTCAATGCTGAGGGGCCTTGCTCCTTTATTGAAGCAAGTGCCCAGTGAAAGCAATCACGAATGTGTGGGATCAATGGCCCTTGTTCTTAAAATGCATGCCTCCTCGTACCAGGGAGACTTACACTCCCAAATTAACGATCTGCGCAAGCAGATCTTGAATATCCCTCCACAGCAGCATGGATGCAGCTACCACCAGCCTCCACACCCACCTCAAGGGCCATCTTTCCCCCCTCAACCAACTTACGAACGGTCCCAAGACACGATAGCACCTACTTACCAACAAAGTATTGCAACTCGGGCCACTGATCCTGGCCATGTACGGCCACAATCATCTTATGGTCATGGCTCGTTTACACAAGACCTTTTTGATATTTAATGTCATATGCTCTGAAAATGTAAATTTTTTTGATTGTTCTTGTTTGTGTATCCTTTATTTCATTACATGTTTCTAAATGAAAATTTCGATCTCAAAATGTAAATTTTTAAAAAACACCAAACTTTTACAGTTCTTCAACACATTTCATAAACACATATAGACGCACACCAGTTCCCAATGTACACATTTTTTTATTTTGAGGAACATAATCTGTATTTGGGTATAATGTGAACATGAGGTATTAGAAGATTTTTTGGACCATCACGCTAAATACTAATGATGTTAATATCGTTGACATTTTGTGGAAAACATCATTAGTATTGATATTTACTTTTAACTATGTTATGGCCAAAAAACCTCAGCCCACAAGCCCACGTCAAGGGTCCTCATTCTCTTGCGAGTCCCTACACTCAACTATCACAATAAATTAACATAATCTATCTACAAAATAATTAAAAACTAAAGAGCCCAAAAGATTTCAAAAACTGGCACGAATAGTGTCCCTCTGCCATGGCAAGGACCCCTATGGGCTGTAAAAGTAGTCTGCATAGAGTTCCCGAACTGCAATGCCTGCAGTCCCAGGTCGTATATGCAGGGTCCTTTCCAAACCCAAACCTGATGACGCAGGAAAATCTTCCATGTCAACAGAAGAGAAAGCCTCATTAATCCTGGTAGAACAACACAAGCTTGAATCACAAGGGTAGCATTATCCAGATCCATCTGTATGGATGACAAGAACACCCTCCACTTGCTAGAGAGTATTCCAAAAGCGCACTCAACATACCGATAGGCACGAGTCAACCGGTAGTTGAAAATACGCCTCCTGACTAGGGATGAGCGAACCCGAACTGTACATTTTCGTAAAAGTCCGGGTTCGGGTTCGGTGTTCGGCGCTTTCTTGGCGCTTTTTGAAAGGCTGCAAAGCAGCCAATCAACAAGCGTCATACTACTTGCCCCAAGAGGCCATCACAGCCTTGCCTACTATTGGCATGGCTGTGATTGGCCAGTGCAGCATGTGACCCAGCCTCTATATAAGCTTGGGTCACGTAGCGCTGCACGTCACTCTGCTGATACAAGCGTAGGGAGAGGTTGCTGCTGCGACGTTAGGGCGAGATTAGGCAGATTAACTCCTCCAAAAGACTTAAAGGGTTTCTATCACTTCGTTTCACCTATTTAGCTTTCAGACACTAGCGATCCGCTAGTGTCTGCTTTATCTAACCATCCTAATATAAGAGCTTATTGTCCTGCCGTTTAGCTAAAAAAATAACTTATATAGATATGCAAATGAGCCTCTAGGTGCTATGGGGGCGTGATTAGCACCTAGAGGCTCCGTCTACCTTAACAAACTGCCGCCGCCCAGCGCGTCCCTCCAGCCCGCCCATCTCCTCCGGAATGCGATGCTCCTCGTATTCGGCGCATGCGCAGTGAATGTCTGATCGCTTCCCTGCTCAGACATCTCCACTGCGCCTGCGCCGATGACGTCATAGTGCTCCGAGGAACAGGCGCAGTGGAGATGTCTGAGCAGGGAAGCATCAGACATTCACTGCGCATGCGCAGAACAGAGACGCGCACGGAGAGGATCGCTTCAGCTGGAGATGGGCGGGCTGGAGGGACGCGCTGGGCGGCGGCAGTTTGTTAAGGTAGACGGAGCCTCTAGGTGCTAATCACGCCCCCATAGCACCTAGAGGCTCATTTGCATATCTATATAAGTTATTTTTTTAGCTAAACGGCAGGACAATAAGCTCTTATATTAGGATGGTTAGATAAAGCAGACACTAGCGGATCGCTAGTGTCTGAAAGCTAAATAGGTGAAACAAAGTGATAGAAACCCTTTAATTCAGTGATCGATCTCCAGCTGTGGATCATTGAAGTGCTGATATTGAATTGATCACTTTTTTTAGGCTGCCCAGAGCGTTTTTATATCACTTTTTTCTGGGGTGATCTGCGGCCATTTTGTGGCTTGTGGTGCGCCAGCACAAGCTACCACCAAGTGCATTTAACCATCAATAGTGTGGTTATTTTTTGCTATATCCTACATCAGGTGCAGGCTGAGCTTGTGTCACCCAAGTGCATTTAACCATTAACAGTGTGGTTATTTTTTGGCCATATACTACATCAGGTGCAGGCTGAGCCTGTGTCACCCAAGTGCATTTAACCATCAACAGTGTGGTTATTTTTTGGCCATATACTACATCAGGTGCAGGCTGAGCCTGTGTCACCCAAGTGCATTTAACCATCAATAGTGTGGTTATTTTTTGCTATATCCTACATCAGGTGCAGGCTGAGCCTGTGTCACCCAAGTGCATTTAACCATCAACAGTGTGGTCATTTTTTGGCCATATACTACATCAGGTGCAGGCTTAGCCTGTGTCACCCAAGTGCATTTAACCATCAACAGTGTGGTTATTTTTTGGCCATATACTACATCAGGTGCAGGCTTAGCCTGTGTCACCCAAGTGCATTTAACCATCAATAGTGTGGTTATTTTTTGCTATATCCTACATCAGGTGCAGGCTGAGCCTGTGTCACCCAAGTGCATTTAACCATCAACAGTGTGGTTATTTTTTGGCCATATACTACATCAGGTGCAGGCTGAGCCTGTGTCACCCAAGTGCATTTAACCATCAATAGTGTGGTTATTTTTCGGCCAAATACTACATCAGGGGCAAGTTGAGCCTGTCACCCAGCGCCTAAAAATTAGGCCTGACATTTCTATTCAACCAAATCAGTACAGTTTTAGCTGGTCAAGTTATATTTAGTGACCGTAAAAGCACAGTTTTTGTTATGGGTTGAAAAACTATTCCCAAATTTGCCCTTCTCAAAATTAGTAGTTTCTGCTATATCAGGCCTACTTTAAATCTATCCCAAAAAGGATATCTTAGATTGAAGGTGCTGATAGTGTCATTCTAAAAAACTTAACACACACGCTACCGTGCAGATACAAGTCTAATTCTGTGATTAAAGGTATATCTGTCACACAGCGAGTAAAAAATAGGCCTGACATTTCTATTCAACCAAATCTGTACTGTTTTAGCTGGTAAAATTATTTGTCGTGACCGTAAAATCCCAGTTTTTGTTCTGGGTTGAAAAACTATTCCCAAATTTGCCATTCTCAAAATTAGTAGTTTCTGCTATATCAGGCCTACTTTAAATCTATCCCAAAAAGGATATCTTAGATTCAAGGTGCTGATAGTGTCATTCTGAAAAACTTAACACACACGCTACAGTGCAGATACAAGTCTAATTCTGTGATTAAAGGTATATCTGTCACACAGCACGTAAAAAATAGGCCTGACATTTCTATTCAACCAAATCTGTACTGTTTTAGCTGGTCAAATTATTTGTAGTGACCGTAAAATCACAGTTTTTGTTCTGGGTTGAAAAACTATTCCCAAATTTGCCATTCTCAAAATTAGTAGTTTCTGCTATATCAGGCCTACTTTAAATCTATCCCAAAAAGGATATCTTAGATTCAAGGTGCTGATAGTGTCATTCTGAAAAACTTAACACACACGCTACAGTGCAGATACAAGTCTAATTCTGTGATTAAAGGTATATCTGTCACACAGCGCGTAAAAAATAGGCCTCACATTTATATTCAGCCAAATCTGTTATTACTGGTGTGCCTGTATTAGTGTAATACGGTACCTAAATAGATAGCCAGACAGTGTTAGGTGTCTGTAAAAAAAAGGCCTGAATTTCAATTCAATACATTGGCCCGAATAATATTTTTCTTATTGTGGTGAACGGTAACAATGAGGAAAACAACTAGTAAGGGACGCGGACGTGGACATGGTCGTGGTGGTGTTAGTGGACCCTCTGGTGCTGGGAGAGGACGTGGCCGTTCTGCCACAGCCACACATCCTAGTGTACCAACTACCTCAGGTCCCAATAGCCAGCAGAATTTACAGGGATATTTGGTGGGGCCCAATGCCGTTCTAAGGATGGTAAGGCCTGAGCAGGTACAGGCATTAGTCAATTGGGTGGCCGACAGTGCATCCAGCACGTTCACATTATCTCCCACCCAGTCTTCTGCAGAAAGCGCACAGATGGCGCATGAAAATCAAGCCCATCAGTCTGTCACATCACCCCCATGCATATCAGGGAAACTGTCTGAGCCTCAAGTTATGCAGCAGTCTCTTATGCTGTTTGAAGACTCTGCTGCCAGGGTTTCCCAAGGGCATCCACCTAGCCCTTCCCCAGGGGTGGAAGAGATAGAATGCACTAACGCACAACCACTTATGTTTTCTGATGATGAGGACATGGGAATACCACCTCAGCACGTCTCTGATGATGACGAAACACAGGTGCCAACTGCTGCGTCTTTCTGCAGTGTGCAGACTGAACAGGAGGTCAGGGATCAAGACTGGGTGGAAGACGATGCAGGGGACGATGAGGTCCTAGAACCCACATGGAATGAAGGTCGTGCCACTGACTTTCAGAGTTCGGAGGAAGAGGCAGTGGTGAGACCGAGCCAACAGCGTAGCAAAAGACAAAGAGGGAGCAGTGGGCAAAATCAGAACACCCGCCGCCTAGAGACTCCGCCTGCTACTAACCGCCGCCATCTGGGACCGAGCACACCAAAGGCAAGACCCGAGTGGTTTGCACGCTGTGCCATCAGAGCCTGAAGCGAGGCTATAACGTTCTGAACCTTAGCACAACCTGCATGACCAGGCACCTGCATGCAAAGCATGAACTGCAGTGGAGTAAACACCTTAAAAACAAGGAAGTCACTCAGGCTCCCCCTGCTACCTCTTCTGCTGCTGCCGCCTCGGCCTCTTCTGCTGCTGCAGCCTCGGCCTCTTCCTCCGCCTCTGGAGGAACGTTGGCACCTGCCGCCCAGCAAACATGGGATGTACCACCAACACCACCACCTGCGTCACCAAGCATCTCAACCATGTCACACGGCAGCGTTCAGCTCTCCATCTCACAAACATTTGAGAGAAAGCGTAAATTCCCACCTAGCCACCCTCGATCCCTGGCCCTGAATGCCAGCATTTCTAAACTACTGGCCTATGAAATGCTGTCATTTAGGCTGGTGGACACAGACAGCTTCAAACAGCTCATGTCGCTTGCTGTCCCACAGTATGTTGTTCCCAGCGGACACTACTTCTCCAAGAGAGCCGTGCCTTCCATGCACAACCAAGTGTCTAATAAAATCAAGTGTGCACTGCGCAACGCCATCTGTGGCAAGGTCCACCTAACCACAGATACGTGGACCAGTAAGCACGGCCAGGGACGCTATATCTCCCTAACTGCACACTGGGTAAATGTAGTGGCGGCTGGGCCCCAGGCGGAGAGCTGTTTGGCGCACGTCCTTCCGCCGCCAAGGATCGCAGGGCAACATTCTTTGCCTCCTGTCTCCTCCTCCTCCTACTCAGCTTCCTCCTCCTCTTCTTCCACCTGCTCATCCAGTCAGCCACACACCTTCACCACCAACTTCAGCACAGCCCGGGGTAAACGTCAGCAGGCCGTTCTGAAACTCATATGTTTGGGGGACAGGCCCCACACCGCACAGGAGTTGTGGCGGGGTATAGAGCAACAGACCGACGAGTGGTTGCTGCCGGTGAGCCCCTAGCCGGTTTGACGCACATCCCTTGCCTGGCGCATGTGCTGAATTTGGTGGTGCAGAAGTTCATTCGCAACTACCCCGACATGTCAGAGCTGCTGCATAAAGTACGGGCCGTCTGTTCGCGCTTCCGGCGTTCACACCCTGCTGCTGCACGCCTGTCTGCGCTACAGCGTAACTTCGGCCTTCCCGCTCACCGCCTCATATGCGATGTGCCCACCAGGTGGTACTCCACCTTGCACATGCTGGACAGACTGTGCGAGCAGCAGCAGGCCATAGTGGAGTTTCAGCTGCAGCACGCACGGGTCAGTCGCACTGCGGAACAGCACCACTTCACCACCAATGACTGGGCCTCCATGCGAGACCTGTGTGCCCTGTTGCGCTGTTTCGAGTACTCCACCAACATGGCCAGTGGCGATGACGCCGTTATCAGCGTTACAATACCACTTCTATGTCTCCTTGAGAAAACACTTAGAGCGATGATGGAAGAGGAGGTGGCCCAGGAGGAAGAGGAGGAAGAGGGGTCATTTTTAGCACTTTCAGGCCAGTCTCTTCGAAGTGACTCAGAGGGAGGTTTTTTGCAACACCAGAGGCCAGGTACAAATGTGGCCAGACAGGGCCCACTACTGGAGGACGAGGAGGACGAGGATGAGGATGAGGTGGAGGAGGATGAGGATGAAGCATGTTCACAGCGGGGTGGCACCCAAAGCAGCTCGGGCCCATCATTGGTGCGTGGCTGGGGGGAAACACAGGACGATGACGATACGCCTCCCACAGAGGACAGCTTGTCCTTAACTCTGGGCAGCCTGGCACACATGAGCGACTACATGCTGCAGTGCCTGCGCAACGACAGCAGAGTTGCCCACATTTTAACGTGTGCGGACTACTGGGTTGCCACCCTGCTGGATCCCCGGTACAAAGACAATGTGCCCACCTTACTTCCTACACTGGAGCGTGATAGGAAGATGCGCGAGTACAAGCGCACGTTGGTAGACGCGCTACTGAGAGCATTCCCAAATGTCACAGGGGAACCAGTGGAAGCCCAAGGCGAAGGCAGAGGAGGAGCAAGAGGTCGCCAACGCAGCTGTGTCACGGCCAGCTCCTCTGAGGGCAGGGTTAGCATGGCAGAGATGTGGAAAAGTTTTGTCACCACGCCACAGCTAACTGCACCACCACCTGATACGGAACGTGTTAGCAGAAGGCAACATTTCACTAACATGGTGGAACAGTACCTGTGCACACCCCTCCACGTACTGACTGATGGTTCGGCCCCATTCAACTTCTGGGTCTCCAAATTGTCGACGTGGCCAGAGCTAGCCTTTTATGCCTTGGAGGTGCTGGCCTGCCCGGCGGCCAGCGTTTTGTCTGAACGTGTATTCAGCACGGCAGGGGGCGTCATTACAGACAAACGCAGCCGCCTGTCTACAGCCAATGTGGACAAGCTGACGTTCATACAAATGAACCAGCCATGGATCCCACAGGACCTGTCCATCCCTTGTGCAGATTAGACATTAACTACCTCCCCTTAACAATATATTATTGTACTCCAGGGCACTTCCTCATTCAATCCTATTTTTATTTTCATTTTACCATTATATTGCGGGGCAACCCAAAGTTGAATGAACCTCTCCTCTGCCTGGGTGCCTGGGCCTAAATATGTGACAGTGGCCTGTTCCAGTGGTGGGTGACGTGAAGCCTGATTCTCTGCTATGACATGAAGACTGATTCTGTGCTGACATGAAGCCAGATTCTCTGTTACGGGACCTCTCTCCTCTGTCTGGGTGCCGGGGCCTAAATACTTGACAGTGGCCTGTTCCAGTGGTGGGTGACGTGAAGCCTGATTCTCTGCCATGACATGAAGACTGATTCTGTGCTGATATGAAGCCAGATTCTCTGTTACGGGACCTCTCTCCTCTGTCTGGGTGCCGGGGCCTAAATATGTGACAGTGGCCTGTTCCAGTGGTGGGTGACATGAAGCCTGATTCTCTGCTATGACATGAAGACTGATTCTGTGCTGACATGAAGCCAGATTCTCTGTTACGGGACCTCTCTCCTCTGTCTGGGTGCCGGGGCCTAAATGTGTGACAGTGGCCTGTTCCAGTGGTGGGTGACGTGAAGCCTGATTCTCTGCTATGACATGAAGACTGATTCTGTGCTGACATGAAGCCAGATTCTCTGTTACGGGACCTCTCTCCTCTGTCTGGGTGCCTGGGCCTAAATATGTGACAGTGGCCTGTTCCAGTGGTGGGTGACGTGAAGCCTGATTCTCTGCTATGACATGAAGACTGATTCTCTGCTGACATGAAGCCTGAATCTCTGTTATGGGACCTCTCTCCTCTGCCTGGGTGCCTGGGCCTAAATATGTGACAGTGGCCTGTTCCAGTGGTGGGTGACGTGAAGCCTGATTCTCTGCTATGACATGAAGACTGATTCTGTGCTGACATGAAGCCAGATTCTCTGTTACGGGACCTCTCTCCTCTGTCTGGGTTCCTGGGCCTAAATATCTGACAATGGACTGTTCCAGTGTTGGGTGACGTAAAGCCTGATTCTCTGCTATGACATGCAGACTGATTCTCTGCTGACATGAAGCCAGATTCTCTGTTACGGGACCTCTCTCCTCTGCCTGGGTGCCGGGGCCTAAATATATGACAATGGACTGTTACAGAGGTGGGTGACGTGAAGCCAGATTCTCTGCTATGGCATGAAGACTGATTCTCTGCTGATGTGAAGCCAGATTCTCTTCTATGGGACCTCTCTACAATTGATATTGGTTTATTTTTATATATTTTATTTTTATTTTAATACATTTCCCTATCCACATTTGTTTGCAGGGGATTTACCTACATGTTGCTGCCTTTTGCAGCCCTCTAGCTCTTTCCTGGGCTGTTTTACAGCCTTTTTAGTGCCGAAAAGTTCGGGTCCCCATTGACTTCAATGGGGTTCGGGACGAAGTTCGGGTCGGGTTCGGATCCCGAACCCGAACATTTCCGGGAAGTTCGGCCGAACTTCTCGAACCCGAACATCCAGGTGTTCGCTCAACTCTACTCCTGACATCCAATCCACGCTTTGGAAAGGGCCGCATAACATGTGGAGTCAATGCAAACCCTTCATCCGCCACGATGACAAATGGAGCCATCGGACAAGCATATCCGGGCAGTCTTCTGGACTCAGGCAGGGCAAGCTGGTTGGCACGAAGCCGCTCACCCATTCTAGAAGCACTAAAAATGCAAGCATCTGCTGTGCTTCCATAGGCCCCAATATCAACCATTATAAACCGGTAGTTACTGTCAGCAACAGCCATAAGAACCACCAAAAAATATTGCTTATAATTGAAGAATCGGGACCCTGAGTGAGGAGGCTTCTTCACACGAATGTGCTTGCCATCTATTGCCCCAATGCAGTTGGGAAACTGCACCGAAAGATTGAATCCTTCAGCGATCCGAACCCAATCGTCTGTCTTGGGCTGTGTCATCACCGTCTCTCGGAGTTGATGCCAGATGACATGGCAAGTGTGTCACACAATCCGAGAAGTTGTTGAGGTTCCCAAAAGAAACTCAAAATGCAGGGATGCAAAGAGTTCCCAGTTGCAAGGAATCTGTAGGAAAAATAAATAAAAACCATATCAGTTAGCAGCAAATAAAAGGGAACATACCATACATGATTCACCAAAAATGTTGTATACGACACATGTGTTTAAACAATCTATGTCCAGTTACGTATTTATATAAATATATCACGTAAATATGTGTGTATTAAAAAAAAAATAGCAGTAATTGGGGTGTGGGCAGTACTCCCACAACTAAGTTCCAACAACTGTGTTTACGCCATTTCCATGCAGAAGGTATGGGCAACTTAAAGGATGATTTGAACACTCTGCATGATGATGACGTTAGAGGACGACAAATTTGAAACTTAATAAAAAAAAACAACTACCTTTAATCTTGCCATGTTATGTGTCAGGGATTTAAACAAAAAAAGAGAGCTTAATATTAGCGCCAAACATTAAGTACAAAGAAAGGTTACTTCAGCAAACATTACCACATGTGTGACACCAGCCATTTCCAGAAACATGTTCCTCCTGCAAAAGCAGTGCACATTACTGTTTAAACTATAAGTAAGATATTGCTTACCTCAACGTGACGATGAGCCTTTCCTCTGGAGAAATGCTGCGCCTCATATTGGTGTCCATGAAGGTAAGGACAGTACGTAGAGACGACAGCAAGCGATCAAATGTAGACACTGACATCCGAAAAAAGGAAAAAAAACTTCTCTGGATGCTGCCGAAGATCTTGGTAGAGGGTATGAAAGTGTCCTTTCCGGTAGCGTTGTGAAACAATCAGATGGACCCAAAAACGCCGCCTTTTAATAGGTTACTCGTCCAACAAAACTGATCGCTGTCCCCATCGCCGAGAAACCCCTTAAATACTCTTTCTCATAATTGGATTCACCTGTGTATGTAGGTCAGGGGTCACTGAGCTTACCAAGCCAATTTGGAGTTCCAATAATTAGTTCTAAAGGTTTTGGAATCAATAAAATGACAACAGTGCCCAAATTTATGCACCTGCCTAATTTTGTTTAAACAATTATAGCACACTTTCTGTAAATCCAATAAACTTAATTTCACTTCTCAGATATCACTGTGTGTGTCTCCTATATGATATATTTAACTGACATTTTTTATCGTAACAACCAACGATTTATACAGGAAAATCATGACGATTAACAAGGTTGCCCAAACTTTCGCATCCCACTGTATATCGTCTATGTACCTTAAAAAATCTTTGATGTATTGTACAAATGAATTCTGAACAGTGTAAATGTATCTTTCTTCAAACATCGCTAGAAATAAGTTCGCAAAGGTGCATGAGACGGGTGTCCCCATAGCTGTTCCTGATAGCTGTTTACACCATTCCTGGTTAAAAATAAACGCATTGTGACTCTGTCAGAAACTCAATGTGTTGTTCACTTCTTCCCACTTTTTGTAGAATGTTGCGGATAGACTCCACCCCCAGCTCCTGTGGAATCCTAGTGTAAAGACTTTCCACATCCACAGCGGCTAGGTAAAAGCCATCTTGCCATGTTATTTCCCCCAAGGCTTCCAAAAACTCAGGGATATAAATACCTATATCCCTCTTGGCTCAGACCCCACTATTAAATATCAACAACAACTCAGAATACTATTGTGGAAATATGTAGATGGAGGCTTCCTAACCAAACATGTTGCGGAGAAACTCTACCCCCAGTTCCCCACCAAACCAGTATGGTATATAGTACCCAAGGTCCACAAGTCGGTGGTGCATCAACCCGGACGCCCCATAGTGTCGGGGAACGTTTTTTTAACCGAACCTCTTTCCCAATATTTAAATTGGATGTTGCGCCCGGTGTTAAAAGGAGTCCCCTCCTATTTGGAGGACACCACAGATTTTTTGGATGCCTTGGGGGAAATAATATGGCAAGATGGCTTTTACCTAGCCGCTGTGGATGTGGAAAGTCTTTATACTAGGATTCCACAGGAGCTGGGGGTGGAGTCTATCCGCAACATTCTACAAAAAGTGGAAAGAAGTGAACAACACATTGAGTTTGTGACAGTCCTTGTCATTCATTTGCGTTTATTTTTAACCAGGAATGGTGTAAACAGCTATCCAGCTATGGGGACACCCGTCTCATGCACCTTCGCGAACTTATTTCTAGGGATGTTTGAAGAAAGATACATTTACACTATTCAGAATCCATTTGTACGATACATCAACGTTTTTTTAAGGTACATAGAAGATATATTCATTGTCTGGACGGGGGAGAAGGATATGTTCAATGCATTCGTGGATTATTTAAAAAACATCAATTACATAAATATGCGGTTCACCAGCACTTTAAGTGAGGATGAGCTGGATTTTCTTGATTTTAAAGTTAGAGTGAGAGATGGTCAACTATATCCCACCATTTATAGGAAATCCACATCCACGAATGCATTGTTGCATTATATGAGCTACCATCCACCACATATTAAAACTGCAATCCCATATGGCCAATTTATGCACCTTGCCAGAATCATCAAAGAAGAATTCAGAGAACAGTGTGTTGATTTGAAGAAGCGTTTTCTCCAAAGGGGCTACCCTGAACAAATTGCAAACAAGGCATATATAAAAATTATGCAAAAGATTATGCAAAAAAGACAGGTGCTAGGGAAAAACATAAACACAAAAAAGAAAAAGAGGAGACAACATAATAAAAGTGATGCAGACAGAGCGGTGTTCACATTTGACTATTCCCCGATGGCTTCCACAATTATAAAAGTTATTTTAAATAATTGGCAGATGTTACAAAGGGATATGACTTTGTAAGTCAAAGTGGATAGTTATCCCATTATTAGTTTCCGCAGAAGCAGGACCATAGGGGATGCCATCGTCAGGAGCAACCTTCCCTGTCCAGTTGATAACTGGCTGGGTAGAAGTGCCCCTAAAGGGAATTACGCATGTGGACACTGCTCCATGTGCGATTACGTGTATAAACAGAAATATCTACAGATAGGAGGTGTGGGACATGTTGTCAAACAATTGATACATTGTAAAACCCAGTATGTGGTATATGTGATCTTCTGCCCATGCGGGAGATATTACATTGGAAAAACACATAGATGTCTATATGTACGTTTCAGGGAACATAAAAAATCAATAACAAACAAAAATGGAGCAACTAGGTTAATTGAGCACATACATGCCGAACATGGAGGGAGGAGGGAGGTTTTAAGATGTGCAGGGATAGAGAAAGTCCAGACCCCAGTAAGAGGGGGGGGGGATAGAAAACGCATCCTTCTCCAGCGAGAAACCGCATGGATAATTAGAACGCAAGCTATGGGACCTTTAGGGTTAAATGATAAAAATGATCTGGCTGTCTTCATTTGAATGGTTTTAAAGTTTAAATGTTTTTGTATATTCATGTGCACGTATACCAGTGACGTGCATGGGAGGGAGGTATTTATATCGCCCTCCCCGTCACTGGAGGCTTGACAAAGAGCGAGTTAGCGCGAAACAGCTGTTGCCGATTCATACACCTGTGTACTGCTCCATGTCCACTACCTTTTTGTAACTATGAAATAAACTGCAATGCAAGATTGGTGGTGAGTGCCGCGGTACTTTTTTCTGTTTTTGGATACTATGATATGGACTATATCACCAGCAGAGCACCACCGCGAAGCTATTGAGTCAGTGCAATGAAGTGATTTAAGTGATCATACAGACACGTGTGGCAGTGCCGGCTGCGATATTTCTTATCTCTTAAATTAAATTATATATTTATTAAATTATATCAGTGTAATTTTTTTCCAAGCCGTTTGCTGTGAGGGTACACTACAAACTGCGTGTAAAAAAAATACACTGATGACCTCTGATATCTGCAGCTTGCCTATATGTAAAGATATTTGCTCATTGGTAGATGTCTTGCTTGCAGATGAGATGTACAAAGACATCTTATAATTATCTGAATAAAGTTAGTGAACCCTTTAGGAAATCTCCCCTATTGTTCATTTTGTTCAGTGGTAATTACCCCCCCCCCCCCCATTAATATAAAGCAATCAGTCAGATAAGGTTATGACTGGTGAATTCTGCAGAATACAGGCGTGTTTTGATTAGCAGACAATGGCGCCCGTCCTCATGTCCTATAATTCACAGCTGATAGGAAGAGCAATGCTTCCTGAAATGACTTTCACTGATATACACTGCAGTCAGCTCAACACATATAGAATGTGAAGATTTCTATCACTATATCCTGCATATTGTAGTGTAACGTGCGGTATGTTATCTCTTGTGCTTTGTTTGCACATTCTTATATTGTTTTTAAGCTTCCTCCAAAATATTCTAAATATATTCAGGTTAAAGGGGCTTGAAGCCGAAAGTCGGCAGCTTACAATACTGCGCCTTATAGCAAGAGCAGCTGATATAATTTACGCAACCATATGAAATGTTTCTCGAGGTTGTTAGAACTGGAGAAGATAGTGATAGTTGGGATAGATATTATTTTAGGCTTCCAATCAGTGGTTCCAATGAAGAACACTGCAGTAGGCATCATACAGGTGAAACTCCAAAAATTAGAATATCGTGCAAAAGTCCATTTATTTCAGTAATGTAAATTAAAAGGAATTGCATTAATGCAGCTTAAAATTATAATTTTGTGAAAAGGATCAATATTCTAGGCTCAAAGTGTCACACTCTAGTCAGCTAATTAACCCATATCCCCTGAGCAAAGGGTACGTCAAAATTGTGACTTTGGGGTTTCATAAGCTGTAAGCCATAATCATCCAAATTAAACAAATAAAGGCTTGAAATATCTCGCTTTGCATGTAAGGAGTCTATCTCATATGTTAGTTTTACCTTTTAAGTTGCATTACTGAGAGACCTTACCGATTATAGTTCCCCTCAAAGATCTGAGATCCACTCAATCTCACCTCCTTAGATTCATATGGGCGGGAAGGCGACGTAGAATCCCGCGGTCGGTCCTTCTATCTAGTAGGCATCAGGGTGGACTTGGGGTACCGGATCTGTCCAAATATTACTGGGCGGCCCAGCTACGTTCTGTCACAGCCTGGGCTTCCTTGCACCCATACTCTGTCTGGATGCAGGTAGAAAGACTCTGGCTAGCTCCTGTACATCCTAACTCCATGTTATGGTCCGGACCTGACAGGACTCTACCAGCCAAGGATCTCCTAGGGCCCATGGCTTGTACCAGATGCATCTGGCAGCAGTGCAATGGCAAATTCCCTCTGGTTTCCAATCACTCCGCCTTGACCTCCTTTTTGTATCACCCTACGCTCCCTGCTAGTCTTACCACGTCCACAACGAGACCATGGTTTCAGCGGGGGGTGTTTTGGTTTGCAGATATTGTGGACCCCTTCACTAGGGACCTTTTGCCGTTTTTCTACCCTTCAGACCAAATATGATCCCCCCCCCCCTCCAATTACTTTTATATCCAGATTAGTCACTTCGCTCAGTCCATTTTCTCAGGGATCACAGTTTCCCTCCCGACTCCCTTTGAACGCCTTTGCAGGGAAGGGATACATGCGAAAGGTCTAATTTCTGAGATTTACTCCATATTGCTGACTCCCTTCCCTGATCGGGTTCAAAGGCATTCCTACATGGTGCGGTGGGAGGAGTATCTGGGGAGGGCCTTACCGGACACACTGTGGCACCTTATATGGAGGAGGGCAGCGAAATCCTCTATGTCGGTACTTCCTCAGGAGAACCAATATAAAATCTTAATGTACTGGTACCACACTCCTGACCTCCTCCATAGAATGAACCCAGTAGTCCCGGGAGACTGCTGGAGATGCGGCTTACTTAGGGGTACATTGCCTCATATTTTCTGGGACTGCCCTAAGATATGCCCCTATTGGACCGAAGTAGGCACCCTCCTGAGTGATATTTTTGGAGTTGAAATCCGACCTGATCCTACGTCCTTCCTGCTTAATGTGGTCCCCATTCAAGTTAAAAAACACTCACTTAAGTTATTACTATTGAAACTAACAGCAGCTCGTTGTCTAATCTCCCGAGCTTGGAAAAGCCCCGAACCGCCACGGGTCTCTGATTTGTATGCTAGGGTGATGGAGGTCCGAACAATGGAGTATTCCACTGCTATGTTTCAGGACAAAATAGCACTCTTCAACGTCATATGGGACCTGTGGGATAATTACTGGGCCACAAGGCAACCTTAATGACCTAATATGAAAGAAGTGTTCCCTCCTCCCCCCCCTTATATCTCTGTCTATGTTATTTGTCTTGTCTTTTGGGTATTTGCTAGGTAAAGCATTACTAGCTGAGAAGCTCTGGGCTTTTGGGTCTTTAAGGCTCTTCCGCTACATCCTGATGTCTTTTTGTCTAGGATACACCGCTAAGTAGTCCTTCTTCGGACTGATTACAGATAGACACAGTCTCCATTAGTTCACTTTATTGTTATATTTCTGCTCGGTCTCTCATTTTTCATCACTGACTATTATCGAGTGATACAAGTGCTCAATCAATATGAATGTGATGTATTTCATGTTTCATTCTTTTCCTTGTACTATTGTACATTATTCTATTGTAAATGTGCATTTTCATTTCCATACTATTTAATAAATACACCATTATAAAAAGTAGCATTACTGAAATAAATGAACTTTTCACAATATTCTAATTTTTCGAGTTTCACCTGTATAATACCATACAACATGCATACAAATCCATAACATAGACCTAACACAGATATATGTTCAGTATTCTATTTAAAGAGGTTATCTCATGAAAAGAAACTCTAGATAGGTAGACAGACAGACAAACCGATCAATTCTATATTTCTGTATAAATGTGACCTAAAACTTACATCACATTGTGAGATGGGGAAACAGCTCTCATTGTCTGAACACTGCATAGATTAAATTAAATGATCTGGACTGAAATTCTGCTGTTTGACCACAAGATGTTGCTGTTTCCAAAACACAGCTAACAGGCTGCATATATTTCCATATTCATGAGAGGTGGAATTTCAGAGCCTGGAGAACAAAAGGAAGCAGCAATCTTAGAGGAAGCTGAGACAGAGGAACTGTGTGAGCAGTGAATCCGACGGCATCCAGGTGTGAGAGCATCCCTCAGTGACCAGAGCTGCAGCTAAGTGAAGCTGATCATGTTCAAGACCCTGATCCTGTTCAGAGAAACAAGGATTGCTTCCAGGAACGCTGATGAGAGCTGAGGAGCAAAGCTACATACACTGCGGTACTGCATGCTTGTTGGAGAGGCATTTGTTCTGTTCAGAGTCACCAGTGGATGCAGAGCAGACCCGGGTCAGTAAGATCGTGCACTAACCTCATTACATTGTTGGCGGCTAGAGACTGAGACCAGGCCTATTGTTAGTTACTTAGGGTCTCTGTTTATGTCAGGCCACAAGTGTTACTACTGTTCATTGCAAGGACTCCATAACTTAAAGTGACATTTCACATTGGAGAGCTGATTAAATTCCCACAAACTCAAGCCAGGCTGGCGTTTTGCTCAGAGGGAATACTCAGGAACGTGCTACAGGACCAGTTATGGGAGGGAGAATACTGTAGAGCTTTGTAAAATTGTAAGCTGTTGTGCTGCACCGCAGGCTAGCCCGTACCGCACACCCATACAGTGGTTCTTGTTTTTTTTGTGTAATAACAGATAAGGTGTGGCAGTTTAGTTGTGCCCGCCAGTAGGTAAATTACTGCACTTTCCTCCTGCATCCATCAGAGGGTGCTGTGCAGCACAAGGGTCTCAGCCTTCGGGCTGGGTGTATGTAAATTTATTGTATGTTCCCAGCATTTGTGGTTGTGTTTATTGCCACTTTTAAGTAAAATTCTGTTTTGGCAAAAGCTGGTGTTGGGGTTGCTTTCCTCGTTTGTGACTTCACTCTATCCTGGGGAGCCCACCCCGGTACACGGCTTTCATCTTGGCGTAGTCGGCAGGATACAGCGATCGTTATGGACGGGAACGCGGCGGAAGAGCTTCCCCCGGCACCAATGGCACCAGTCCAGGGCCCAGCTCAGGGTGCGCCAGTGCAAGGCCAACTTGCCCCAACACAGCTGATACAGCTTGCCCCCACCATGCCCGCACCAGTAGGGTACATCCTCGTGGGGGTGCTGTCGCATCATCTGCCAAAATTTGACGGTAAAAACATGACGTTGCAGGATTGGACTAAAAGGGTGCGAAGTGTGGTTAGAATGTGTAACCTGACCCCGAGCTGCGGGCAGAGGTTGCATTGGGGGCTCTAGAGGGTGACGTCAGATGGACAGTGATGGTAAGGCTCGAATACGGGAGAGACACCATAGAGAAAATATTCTCCCTGCTTAGTAATACTGCCCCTACTGTGCCCCCAACATTGATAATGCTTCCCAAGAGTGCCTCCATTAGTAGAAGATTCCTCCTTTATTCATAATGCCTTCACAGAGCCCCCAGTAGAAATAAGGCCCCCTATTGTTCCCCCAATGGTAATAAAGCTCTCTACAGACTCCTCAGTATTAATAAAGCCCCCCATAGCGCTCTTAGTAGAAATTATGCATATCTATTACCCTCCTATTGAGCCCCCAGTAGTAATACGAATGCCTAATGTCCCTTGGAATTAAAATTCCCCCACAGTTCCCCCAGTATTTATATTGACCCCTCCTGTTATAATGCTCTCCCCTGCAGTGCCCCCTGTAATTATACCTCCTCTTAGTGTCCTCACAAATTATAATTCCTTAGCCCCTCCACCATTCAGTCCCATGTAAATAACACTATTTTCCTCCCTCCGCCATAGAGTCCCATGTAAATAACATCACACCATCTCTCCAGCCCCCTACAATATACAGTCCCATGTAAATAACATCCCTCTCTATCTACAGACCCCTCAACATTCAGTCCCATGTAAATAACATCACCCCCTTCCACAGCCGCTTTCAACATACAGTCCCGTGTAAATAACATCACTCCCTCCCACAGCCAACTCCAACATGCAGCCTCATGTAAATAACATCACTCCTAAACATTTAGTCCCATGATAACATCCCTCCTTTCAACCCTAACATATAGTCCCAGTTAAATAATCACAACTCCCAGCATTGCTCTGCCTCTCCCTTCACTTACCTCTCCTCATGTAGCAGACCTCACTACAGTTTCTTCTCCAGGACTTTTCCTCCTCACTGCCATCCTCTCCTGCACTGGTCACATGATGGTGACATCATTACAGGTCCTTGTCAACCCCTGCCTTCTGCCCTGATCACATGATCACTAGGGGTGCACCGAAATTTCGGCAGCCGAAAATATCGGCCGAAAATGCACCTAATCCACTTCGGCCGATATTGTTACATATCGGCCGAAAATATGGGGTGTGGGATTTGTCACCCACCATCTGCGGGCGGGCGCCAGGCGGGCGGTTTACTTTGTCACTGCATCTTTATTTTACCTTACAATCGTGAGGCTCCAGTAACTAACAACTCTGCAGGCAGAGCGGAGGCCGGCGTAACGTCACTTACTCACGTGACGCGCCTGCTCCGCCTCCTTCATTCATAAAGTGGGCGGAGCAGGTGCGTCACGTGAGTAAGTGACGTTACGCCGCCCTCCGCTCTGCCTGCAGAGTTGTTAGTTACTGGAGCCTCACGATTGTAAGGTAAAATAAAGATGCTGTGAGCAGCAGGGCCGGGGCTGTTATGGGTAGGGGGGATCGGTCTATGGAACTGCTATGGGGAGGGGGGATCTGTGCACTGCTATGGGGAGGGGGGGATCTGTGCACTGCTATGGGGAGGGGGGATCTGTGCACTGCTATGGGGAGGGGGGATCTGTGCACTGTTATGGGGAAAGGGATCTGTGCACTGTTATGGGGAAAGGGATCTGTGCACTGTTATGCCCATAACAGTGCACAGATCCCCCTCTCCATAACAGCGCCACCCACAGATCCCCCTCTCCATAACAGCGCCACCCACAGATCCCCCTCTCCATAACAGCGCCACCCACAGATCCCCCTCTCCATAACAGCGCCACCCACAGATCCCCCTCTCCATAACAGCGCCACCCACAGATCCCCCTCTCCATAACAGCGCCACCCACAGATCCCCCTCTCCATAACAGCGCCACCCACAGATCCCCCTCTCCATAACAGCGCCACCCACAGATCCCCCTCTCCATAACAGCGCCACCCACAGATCCCCCTCTCCATAACAGCGCCACCCACAGATCCCCCTCTCCATAACAGCGCCACCCACAGATCCCCCTCTCCATAACAGCGCCACCCACAGATCCCCCTCTCCATAACAGCGCCACCCACAGATCCCCCTCTCCATAACGGCGCCACCCACAGATCCCCCTCTCCATAACGGCGCCACCCACAGATCCCCCTCTCCATAACGGCGCCACCCACAGATCCCCCTCTCCATAACGGCGCCACCCACAGATCCCCCTCTCCATAACAGCGCCACCCACAGATCCCCCTCTCCATAACGGCGCCACCCACAGATCCCCCTCTCCATAACAGCGCCACCCACAGATCCCCCTCTCCATAACAGAGCCACCCACAGATCCCCCTCTCCATAACAGCGCCACCCACAGATCCCCCTCTCCATAACAGCGCCACCCACAGATGAATTTCATTCATGAAAAAGAATTATTAATAAAATCATTAAAAAAAAAGTATTTTAAAAGTATTTGGGCAAAAAGGCAGTTTCGGTTTCGGTTTCGGTTTTCGGTCAAGGGCATCCTGAATTTTCGGTTTCGGTTTCGGACCAGAATTTTCATTTCGGTGCACCCCTAATGATCACAGGTCCTTCAGATCTTGCAGTGCATTAAATTCAATTGTATTGCCCTCCTGAGGACGGCAAAACAGTTGTATCTGCCTGGCAGGCAGTACATTCAGGGCCAGCGACAAAACATCCGAATGGCCCCGAATGTTTTAGCATAGCAACTGTTGACGCAGGGCCATAGTGCCAACATTGGCACCCTGCCCACGCTTCAACCTCTGCCCACAGATTCTACATACGGCCATGTACACCTCTGGAGGTTTAAAAAAAACTGCCACACTGCCGAGAAGGTGATTTTACCCTGAATACTACGCACTGACTGCTACTGCCGCTGCCTCCTTGAGCCCCTGCACCGCTACTTCCCGGGCAGATAGGCTCCCGCGAAGCGGGTGGTCTACCCTGGACACGTTTGGCTCCCGACCTCCCACTGCTGCCACCCTGCTGACTCCCGCCCACGCTATTGACTTGCTGGCTCAGCCGTTGGTTCATGGGCAAGCTGCCACCATCTTCTCCCAATGATGATGGAGCCTATTCGTCACCCGGCCCCCAAGTCCGTTCAGCTACATCATCATTATCGAGTACTGTCTGCATGTCCCTGATGTCCTCCTCAACCCGCTCTCAACACTAGCTCCCACACCACTCTCCTCATCGCTTTTTGCCCGCCTAGTGGGGAAAGCGGCGGATGTCTCCTACACATCTTGGATGGGTAGTAGCTGCTGACTGTCCTCTAGTAGCTCTTCCACGCTGAAAAGTGGAGCTGAGCCTACAGCATATAATACTTCTCGCGGTGAGGGAACAGAAAAGGACACAGGAAGGTTGAGGACAGATGAGGGCACAGGGCCTGCTTCCGGGCCATGCCAACTAAAGGTTGTGTCTGACGAACCCACTGACTCTTGGCTGGGGGTGTCTGTTGTCACGACAAAGTGAAAGATCGAGTCAACCATTCAAGAACCACAGGGTTGCTGGTCAAGACACGACTGCTAGCGGACACTGTGAGTTTAGGCCTCTCGAAGTGACCCCTGCTGCCACGGCGCCTTACTCTGCTGCAACCTCTGCCTCCGCCAGAAACATTTAGGCCTCTGCCACTCCCCTGTGCAGGGCCTGGAACTTCTCTGTCTGACATACTGTTAGATCAAATAACCAAATGTTAGATCAAATATTTTTTATTTCGCCACTAATACACAGCAAACAGGGCTTTAGAATATATAACTGCACCGCTAAACGGCAATTAGGCCCTATTTTTTTTTAAACTGTTACAGAACACAACAGGCTTTTCAAAAGATTAGTGCAATGCTGAACGGTGAATATATATATTTTTTCGCCACTAATACACGGCAAACTGGGCTTTAAAGTATAGCACTGCACCGCACTAGGGCAATTAGGCCCTAGTTTTTTTTTACACTTTTACAGAACACAAAAGGCTTTTCAACAGGTAAGTGCAACGATGAACGGCTAATTACTATAACCAAAAAAGAACAAAACTATTAACCCCATAAAAAATGAGGAGAACACTCATATAAAATATATGAAGTTTATTAAGACATGAAATAAACATACAGTAACAAAAGGCATAAGGTACTGGGAGGATGGGGCGCCCCGTGTAACGGAGCCACAAACCCTCACCCTCACAAATACCGTACTGACAGGGGAACGTGCCACGAATACCAGGTGCTGAATCACATAAACATGGGTGAGATGTAACCTCACCCAGAGTAACATATAGCTGCATGCATCTCACAGATGTACCAAATATCCCCAATCATACACGCCATAGCTGCCAGCCACAAGAAGCGTCCAGGGCCCGCCCTAGATATGGAGCAGGATGCCCGGTAACAAGGGCAATAGCAACAGAAGCGTGCGTGAAAGGTAACCAAATAGACGGACAGAATGAAAATACTATGAGATGCATAAGTTACCCATGACGTGTGAAGGCACCAAGTGTCTAAGCAGAGCTGCACCTCGACGCGCGTTTCGCCAGGAAAAGGCTTCGTCGGGAGCTTGTCGAGGTGCAGCTCTGCTTAGACAAAAAATGGCTTTTTTACACCGTTTTTATTTTATTTTTTTAACGGTGTTCACCTGAGGGGTTAGGTCATGTGTGCGTCTCTCACAGGGTGAGGAGCGCCAGCAGAAAGGCAAGATGGCGGCGGCAGAAAAGACACAGAGACTCACTCGGTCGGCAGCGCAACCATCTGTCAGAAACCCGGACATAGAACCGGAGGGATCCGAGGTCAGTCTGCCTCCAGACCAGGACATTACTATATCCTGCCGAACTATAGCGCTTGAAGTGGCAAAGCTGTTAGCGCCAGATATTAAATCTACGTTGGAGGCCACGGTCTCGGCAGCGCTCCTCCAGATACAAACGGAGGTATCCCAGCACTCTATACAGATATCGGAGCTGGAGCAAAGAGTAGCTCTGGTGGAGGAAGAGCTGGAGCAGACACAAATCAAAGTGAGAGAAGTGCTCTCGAATAACCAGGCGCTTAAAGACAAGCTGGAAGACCTGGAGAACCGATCCAGGAGAAATAATCTCCGGGTGGTGGGGTTGCCAGAAGATATTCCGCAAGCGCAACTGCTTCAAATCTTCGCAATGGATCTCCCTTAGGCCTTGGGGCTCCAAGGCAAGTACACTGTGGAGAGAGCGCATAGATTGGGTCCAGCGCGGCCCGCAGACACAGAGTGGGGGAAGGCGAGACCGAGACCGGCCATTGCAAAATATTAAAATTACGCCGCCAAAGAGGAAGTATAAAGGAGCGCAACACCCGCTGGTACTAAGAGGCTCAAAAGTATTCCTTTTTAGTGACTACTCGGTGGAGATAACGAAGCGAAGGAGAGCCTTCTCGCAAATATGTTCTGCTTTGGTCAGGGAAAAAAACAAGTTTGCGCTGTTGTTTCCCGCCACTCTGCGGGTATTTCACCAAGATGGCCACATTGATACGTACCTCAATCCGAGAGAGGCCATGAGGGTGCTGGGAGATGACATAGAAGGAGAGCCGCGGCAGGAGAGAGAAAGAAGAATGTCGGAGCATACGTATAATAGAAGGAAGGAGCGGCTTCAGGACTCTCAGCAACATAGGAGATCCCCGGCGATCATGGACCCCATAGATGACTCCCAAGGCTGAAGGAAAGAGGTCCTGAGGACTACTTGTAAAGTATGATGGGCTAAACACTGATTGTTTTAAAGCCCAGAGACATTTAAAGCTAAGTCAGGAGACGAAAATAACAGGTCTCATGGGGGTAGTTATATAGAGTGGGTGGGGGGAAAGGAGTTTTAGAACCAGCAACGGCGGTTTATTGTGGAGAGTATATGAAGGGTTTAAAAGGGAATTGTATGTTCAGAATGTTACAGAGGGCTTTGGGGAAGGAGAGTTTCCTAGAATATTACGGAGGTGTGATAGGGGGAGCACGGAATTGCGATAGTTCCGGAAAATGTGCGAAAAAAGAGAAGTCAATACTAAGAGAATGATATCGCTTAGTGATGTTTTTTATGTTTATGGGGGGAGAGGGGTGGGGGGGAGGAGTGGGATTTTCAGTTGGGAAAAGTTTGTATTGCTGCTCATTGCTGACTTGTGCTTTCTTTTCAGATTTAGACAGTCTGGACTTCCTCCAGGTGTGTCTCCAGAAATAGCTCTGAATGAGATGATTTTATGAAAATTGTGACATGGAATGTGAAAGGGTTGCGTTCTCAGACCAAACGTAATATGGTACTTAGACACCTCAAAAAGCTGAAGGCAGATGTGGCCTTATTGCAGGAGACACACCTGGAGGAACAGGACTTCTGGAGGATGCGTAAATCTTGGGTAGGACAGGTACTTGGTTCGGCATCAGTAGGTAGGAAGGCAGGGGTAATGATACTCTTTCATAATAATCTTCAGTATACCCTAAATAATAGTGATACGGATAGGGAAGGGAGGAGATTGAGAGTTGAACTTAATGTGGGGGGCAGACAGCTACTTTTATATAATATTTATTCCCCTAACTCGGCCCAAACAGGCTTCTATCAAACCCTGGAGAATTTAGTTCTACAGGATAAAGGTACATCTGTGATAGTAGTGGGTGACTTTAACAGGGGAAGAAATAGTGCGGAGGATAGAAAACAGACGAGTCACAAAAGGTGTCCGCAAAATCCTAAAGGTCCTCATACACTCACTCCGTTCCTTGAAGCTGTGGATATGGTTGACATTTGGCGTAGATATCACCCCACAGATAGGGAGTACTCCCATTACTTCTTTTCTCAGAGTTCTTGGTCCAGAATTGATTATGTGTCACGGCGTTCCGAAGGTGCACTCGGTCCCCCATTGCCCGCAGAACTATTGCTTAGCTTTTGGAATGAGGTTCTGTGTTTGACCTCATTCCCAGGGCGGCTTTACTAGCTGGGTGGCTCCTTGCCCCTAAGTCTGCCTTGAGCGCCGAGCTGATCACTCGGTGCTCGACTGGTTGGTCTGTCGGTCATGTGACGCTGGCCACGTCACATGACCCTCACTCCCCACTATAAATACAGGCAGCCTGCTGGCTACAGGTTGCCTGTTAATTTCTAGGTTCCTGGCTATTTGTTGGACTGCTGAATACTTACCTGATCCTGTTCCTTGACCATGCTTTTGCCTGATCCTCCTGTACTGCGCATCCGTCCTGGTATTGTGACCTCGGCTCCCACCTGACTACTCTCTTAGGACTCCTCTTGTACTTCTCTGCTCTCCTGGTATTTATGACCCCGGCTTCTCCTGACAATTCTCTGCTTGCTCCATTTGTACTTTGCAGCTTTCCTGGTATTGACTCGGTCCGTTCACGTCCTGTTGTTTGTCTGTCTGTCATCCCTGCACTTACTCCAAGTTAGGGATTGCCGTCCAGTTGTCCCCTGTCATTAGGACTCGCGAGGCAAGTAGGCAGGGCCAGGGGTAAGGGTGGAGCGCAGTGGTCACTTCCCTCCCCCCTGTGTGTGTGTGTACGCGACCGTTACAGATTAAAAGGCTCAATAACCACTGTATTATGAATCCTCTGGTGACCCTGACTGACTATGTCTCTAATCTGACGCAGATGGTGCAGGAGTTAGGGGAAAAACTCAGCTCTTTTGAGTTAGGGCAAGGCTCTTCCACTCCTCAGGCCTCCAGTCCGCATTTTGAGCCCCAGATTAAGCTCCCAGAAACCTTTTCTGGAGACCGGAAGAAGTTTCTCTCTTTTAAGGAGAGTTGCAAACTTTACTTCCGTTTGCGCCCCGTGTCCTCTGGCCCCGAGAGTCAACGCGTGGGCATTATCATTTCCCCATTACAGGGTGATCCCCAGGACTGGGCGTTCTCTTTACCTGCTGGCGCCAGTTGTTTATATTCTGTGGAGGGGTTCTTTCAGGCCCTAGGTACCCTCTATGATGAACCAGACAGGGCTCTAGTAGCCGAGACGGCTCTAAAGGCACTGATTCAGGGCAATTTACCAGCGGAGGATTATTGCACCCAATTCAGAAGGTGGTGTGTCCCCTCAGGATGGAACGAACCAGCCCTGAAGAGTCAGTTCAGGTCAGGTCTGTCTGATAAATTAAAGGATCTTCTGGTCAGTTATCAACTTCCAGAGACCTTAGAGGAGATGATGACCCTTGTTGTCCGACTTGACCGACGGGTTAGAGAGAGACGACAGGAACAACAGTTCTCTTCCCAGATGGTGGTCCAGCCAGAGGCCTATCCCAGAGACAATGCTGAGGTCTCCACCGAGGAACCCATGCAGGTTGGCATGACCCGAGGGAATCTTCGCCGCAGACGTGGAGAATGCTTTTACTGTGGAGATTCTGACCATTGGATCAACCAGTGTCCTAAGAAGGTCCTCTCTGTCAAGTCTCCTAAGGCAAGGCAACCTAAAGACCAGGTACACCCTGAATTTTCTAAATGTAAGCTTTCGGTACCCATTATGATTTCTCTGGGAGTAGATAAATGGCCGGGTAAGGCCTTTATTGATTCTGGCTCAGCGGCTAGCTTTATTGACTCTGAGTATGCTGTTAGATTGGGTATTCCTATGTTTGCCTTACCAACTCCTATCCATGTCATGGCTATTGATGCTACTCCTCTTATTGGTGGTACGGTGAGCTTATGTACCTCGGAGATTTCTCTAACCGTGGGTGTGTGCCACTCAGAGAGATGTTCGCTTCTAGTCCTGGAGAACCTACCTGCTGAGGTGGTACTAGGGTTGCCTTGGCTCCGACTACATAACCCCACTATAGATTGCTCCAATGGGGAGTTGGTGAGATGGGGGCCTAAGTGTGACTCGTGCCTGTCCGTGGTACAGGCTGGGGTCTCAGTAAAGTCTGATACTTTACCCTCTGTTGTTAGAGAATATTCTGATGTATTCTCATCACCAACCCCGGAGGTTCTACCCCCCCATAGACCTTATGATTGTACCATAGAGCTAGTAGAGGGTGCCAAGTTTCCTAAAGGACGAATTTATAATCTTTCTATGCCCGAACGCAAGGCCATGGAAGATTATATTAAGGAGAGCCTTGGTAAAGGGCATATTAGACCTTCTGTCTCTCCTATGGGGGCGGGGTTTTTCTTCGTTAAGAAAAAAGATGGTGGTCTTAGGCCATGTATCGATTACCGGAGATTAAATAAAATCACTGTCCAGAATAGATACTCCCTCCCATTGATTCCGGATTTATTTAACCAGGTCCTGGGGGCAACCTGGTTTTCCAAAATTGACCTGAAAGGGGCATACAATCTAATCCGAATCAAGGAGGGAGACGAATGGAAGACGGCGTTCAATACTCCGGTAGGACACTTTGAATATCAGGTGATGCCTTTTGGACTCAGCAATGCCCCAGCTGTGTTCCAAAACTTCATGAATGACATTCTTAGGGAGTTCTTAGGTAAATTTGTTATTGTCTATCTTGACGACATTTTGATATTCTCTCCTGACTTTGAATCCCATGTGTCTCATGTTAGACAAGTATTAGAGGTGTTGAGGGAGAATCAGCTATCCGCTAAACAAGAGAAATGTGTCTTTGGTGTGCAGGAGATTCTGTTTCTAGGGCATGTTCTGACTCCTCACGCCTTCAAGATGGATCCTGGTAAGGTACTAGCAATTAAGGAATGGGTAAGACCTTCATCCTTAAAGGCCTTACAACGGTTCTTAGGTTTCGCCAATTACTATCGTAAATTTATTATGAATTTTTCCGTAATTGCTAAACCGTTGACCGACCTTACTAAGAAAGGGGCGGATTTGGAGAATTGGTCTTCTGAGGCCATTTCTTCATTTGAAAAATTAAAAAGGCATTCAGTAGCGCTCCCATTCTGATCCAGCCTGATCAGGAGAAACCTTTTATTGTGGAGGTGGATGCGTCCGAGGACGGCGCAGGAGCAGTCCTTTCACAAGGTCCTGCCAGCCTCACTAATCTGAGACCATGTGCCTTCTTCTCCAGGAAATTCTCTCCCACGGAGAGAAACTACGACATAGGGAATAGGGAGCTGCTGGCCATTAAATGGGCATTTGAGGAGTGGAGGCATTTTCTGGAGGGGGCAAGGCATTGTGTAACTGTTGTCACTGACCATAAAAACCTTATGTTTCTCTAGTCTGCTAAGAGGTTGAATCCCCGTCAAGCCAGATGGGCTCTGTTTTTTACTCGTTTTGATTTTTCCATCACGTTCAGGCCAGGAAGTAAAAATGTGAAGGCGGACGCATTATCTCGGAGCTTCCAGGCTTTTCAACCTACTGAGGTACCACCTGAATCCATCCTACCAGCAAAAATCTTCTTAGCAGCTCTTACCCAGGATATCTCGGCTCGCATTGGGTCGGAACAACATCTGGCACCGGTATCCACCCCAACAGATAAGTTGTTTGTTCCCGTACAATTTCGTCTCCAGCTGTTGGGTGAGTGTCACGATTCTGCCTTTTGTGGACATCCGGGTGTTGAGGGCACTAAGGATCTGGTTTCTAGATCTTATTGGTGGCCCACTCTAACTAGGGATGTCAAGTCCTATGTGTCAGCCTGTGAGGTTTGTGCCAGGTCCAAGACACCTAGGACTCGCCCTGCTGGTAACCTATGACCCCTACCCATTCCCAGTAGACCCTGGTCCCATATCTCGATGGACTTTATAACTGACCTACCGCTGGCGGAGGGTAAGACTGTAGTGTGGGTAGTGGTGGATAGGTTTAGCAAGATGGTCCATTTCATTCCCCTGTCTAAACTCCCGAATGCCAAAACCCTGGCGTCTATTTTTGTGAAAGAAATTGTTCGATTGCATGGTATCCCGGAAAATATTGTTTCGGACAGGGGTGTGCAGTTTGTGTCCATATTCTGGAGGGCCTTCTGTCAAAGATGTAAAATTTCATTGTCTTTTTCTTCCGCCTATCATCCTGAGAGTAATGGGCAGACTGAACGCCTTAATCAGTCTGTGGAACAATTCCTGAGGTTGTATGTTGCTGATGACCAGCAATGAGTCAAATTCCTTCCGTTGGCTGAATTTGCTCTGAATAACCGTGTCAATTCTTCTGCTGGGGTCTCCCCTTTCTTTTGTAACCATGGTTTTCATCCCCGTTTTCATTCTGGGTCGTCCGTCTCCTCCTCTAACCCTGAAGCTGATAAACTCTCCTCCAAACTGTGCACAGTTTGGGCCCGGGTTCAATCGAACCTAGAAAAGGCTCAATGTTCTCAAAAACTCAAGGCCGATAGGAGACGTTCAAGGGGGGTAAACTTTCAGGTTGGGGATAAAGTATGGTTGTCCTCCAAGAATCTATCTCTCAAGGTAACTTCTAAAAAATTTGCTCCTCGTTTTATTGGACCAGATAAGATCACGGAAGTGATTAACCCGGTATCTTTTAGGTTGGAGCTGCCTGAGTCATTCCACATTCATAATGTGTTCCATAAATCTCTGCTTAAAAAATATTTTGAACCGGTAGTACCATCAAAAGCCTCGCCTCCGCCAGTTCTTGTTAATGATGCTGTCGAGTATGTGGTGTCTAAAATAGTGGATGTCAGGAAGGTGCGTAATTCCTTGCAGTACCTGATTCACTGGAAGGGGTATGGACCTGAAGAGAGATCTTGGGTACCTGCCAGGGAGGTTCATGCTCCTAGACTTTTTCGTAAATTTCATTTAGAACACCCTGAAAAGCCATCGCCTGAAGTCTTGGGTCCGGTGGCCCCTCGTAAAAGGGGGGGTACTGTCACAGGGTTCCGAAGGTGCACTCGGTCCCCCATTGCCCGCAGAACTGTTGCTTAGCTTTTGGAATGAGGTTCTGTGTTTGACCTCATTCCCAGGGCGGCTTTACTAGCTGGGTGGCTCCTTGCTCCTAAGTCTGCCTTGAGCGCCGAGCTAATCACTCGGTGTTCGACTGGTTGGTCTGTCGGTCATGTGACGCTGGCCACGTCACATGACCCTCACTCCCCACTATAAATACAGGCAGCCTGCTGGCTACAGGTTGCCTGTTAATTTCTAGGTTCCTGGCTATTTGTTGGACTGCTGAATACTTACCTGATCCTGTTCCTTGACCATCCTTTTGCCTGATCCTCCTGTACTGCGCATCCGTCCTGGTATTGTGACCTCGGCTCCCACCTGACTACTCTCTTAGGACTCCTCTTGTACTTCTCTGCTCTCCTGGTATTTATGACCCCGGCTTCTCCTGACAATTCTCTGCTTGCTCCATTTGTACTTTGCAGCTTTCCTGGTATTGACTCGGTCCGTTCACGTCCTGTTGTTTGTCTGTCTGTCATCCCTGCACTTACTCCAAGTAAGGGATTGCCGTCCAGTTGTCCCCTGTCATTAGGACTCGCGAGGCAAGTAGGCAGGGCCAGGGGTAAGGGTGGAGCGCAGTGGTCACTTCCCTCCCCCCTGTGTGTGTGTGTACGCGACCGTTACATTATGAACTGGTATCTCCAGATCTGGTCTTGAGAGTCCATAAGGCGAAACTAGCAGACATTCTGATCTCAGATCACGCCCCACTCTGGATTGAGCTGGAGGAGAATCTTCCCAGAGGCACAGACCAGATCTGGAGAATGCCAAATCACTTGATGATGGACGAAGAATTTATTGACAGATTGAGGGGTTGGTGGTGGGAGTACTCCCAAGATAATGAAGCTCATAAGCAAAACTCTGAATTGTTCTTGGAAACCGCAAAAGCGGTATTACGGGGACGAATTATGTCATACACAATAGGGAAGAGGAGAGATGTACAGAAGAAATACGATCAAGCTATACAAACTGTCAGGCTAGCATACACAAAATATCTTAGTGATCCGTCAAAAGAGAACAAGGTAGAATGGGTCACTGCCAAGCATAATTATGATTATTATCAGGAAGGGAAAGTCAAGTGGTTTGCGGATTATAGACAGGCTACCCTTTTCAAATATGGCAACAAGGCGGGAAAGTTGCTAGCGAATCTTACACGTCCTCATGTCAGGAGTTTGCAATTATATCCCCTACGAGACGAGAAGGGAGTCCTGCATTCCCACCCTAAAAAACTGCTAGACATTATGAAAAAATATTTTGTGGCTATGTACTCCCAAACACCCTATGATTCACAGAAAGCAAGGGAGCTTCTAAACCAAGTGAAAATCTCTACCCTATCGGTAGAAATGTTAGAAAGCCTCAACACTGATATAACTGAAACTGAGGTACAGCAGACGATTAAAACTTTACATAACGGGAAGTCGCCAGGCCCTGACGGGTTCCCAGCAGAATTTTATAAGGCCCTAGGACCTGAAATAGTGGCGACACTAACCGCATTGTTTAATACGGTGCTCAAGGGTGGGAGGATACCATCATCTAGTAATATGGCTTATATTAAACTGATCCCAAAAGCGGGAAAGGATTTGACACAGCCGGAATCTTTCAGGCCAATCTCTTTGATTAATCAAGATTTAAAATTGGCGTCAAAGATACTGGCCAATAGATTGGCATTACTCATGCCGGACCTGATTGGGGAACATCAAGTAGGATTTATCAAAGGCCGCTCTGCGGTAACTAATATTAGAAAAGTACTGGCAGTGCAGGATAGTTTGCGAAAGATTGGATCCCATGCTACGCAGGCTCTTTTTGCCATTGATGCCGAAAAGGCATTTGATAATGTCAGCTGGCAATGGCTAAATGATGTCTTAAACAAAATGGCTGTGAAAGGGGCTTTCAGAAACTATCTATCAGCTGTGTATACAGATCCTCAGGCAAGGATACATTTTCCAGGATTCTTGTCAGATACCATTTGGCTTCACAGAGGGACACGGCAGGGGTGCCCTTTATCCCCCTTGCTGTTTGATCTTGCTCTGGAACCGCTGGCTCTGTACCTCCGGAAGTCAGATGCGTATAAAGGGATCAAGGTGGGGAAGGAAGTCCTGAAACTCATTTGTTTTGCAGACGATCTGCTGATTTTTATGAATTCACCAAGCCTGCATCTGAAAGCGGTCATGGAGATATTTCATAATTATGGCGGAGTAACAGGATATAAAATAAATGTGTCCAAGAGTCAGCTACTATTTTTAGGGGATAGGGATACACAAGCCGTCTCCCAAACTGGGGTTGAGATGTGTAAAGATTATATCACATACTTGGGGGTTAAAATAGGCAGAACAGCTTCCTCAATTTATACCTTAAACTACCCTCCGCTTATCACTAAAAGTATAACAGAACTTGAAAAATGGAAAGACCTGCCATTATCCCTGATGGGGAGAGCATGCCTAATCAAAATGATTAGCTTCCCGAAAATGTTATATCCACTACAGACTATCCCCCTACTTCTTAAACATGCTGATGTGGGAAAACTACAGTCGGCATTCGTGAAATTCCTCTGGAATAAAAAAAAGGCCTCGCATAGCCTATAAGAAGCTTTGTTTAATGAAATGGGAGGGAGGTTTAAATATGCCCGACATTAGGCTATATAACTTAGCTGCCTTATTTCGCCATGTGAGTGATTGGATTTGGAAAACTTGCTATTTCTCAGCGGGAGGGGTGGAACAGGAATTGGCACAACCGTGGAAGTTAGCTGCTCTTATTCACACACGACTCAAAGATCTACCGACAATGGTGAAGCAATCTGTTCTTCTTAAGGATACCATCATGGCATGGAAAGCGATCAGGAAGCTATACAGACTTCCGATCTATTTGTCGCCCTAAATGCCTTTATTGTCTCTGCCGGCTTTTCCGCAAGGACGAGAGAACAAGATGTATAAGCAATGGAGGGAGAAAAATATTCACACGCTAGATGACATACTAATAGGATCAGATCGGAAATTGATGTCATGGGAGCAATTTGCGAATAGATATCAGATATCAGACTTCTCACCCATTATCATTCTATCAGCTTTCTGCTTACTGCAAAGCCCAGTCGACTTCTTTGGGGGAAGCTGACAGAATGACCTGGTTTGCAGCTCTTCTAGGGAGAGGTGGAGTTATGATTTCACTTGCTGATACATATAGACGTCTACGAAATACTAGCTATATAGGCTTAGCAAAAACAGTCTTTGCACACTAGGAGAGGGAGGTTGAGGTGGAAGACTTAACCTTTAAAATGAGAGAGGGGTTGGAATATATCAGGAAGGCTATTCATAGTGAGCAATGGCGAGAGTTGCAATTGAGGATCTTGCATAAAGCTACATATGCTTTTAATCCCTCATATTCTAACGCCCCAGCACATTATCTTAGGGAGTGTCCTAAATGTTCGCAACCTAAGGCAGACCTCCTTCATGGTCTGTGGAGTTGCCAACACATTAGGCCACTGTGTAATGATGTAATCTCTCTTATTAAGGAAGTCTGGGAGATAGAGGTGAAGGCAGATCCACAGCAATGTATATTCCAATATATTCCAGGATGTATCGCAAGGAAAAGGGGTAGCGGAGCCAGGGATACATATTGTCCTTATGGCAGTTAAGAAATGTCTGTTGCGACATTGGTTGGTGCCCACTTTCCCTACCAAAGACGAAGTGCTGGGTCTGATAAAAAAAAGATCCTTTATTTAGAAAGACTGGAAGCGGGTAAGAACAAAGAGAAGGCAGTGGCAAAGTTTATGAAGAAATGGAGAAAGTTGATTAAGCATGTCTTGATGAGAGAAGAAATTAAGGAGCTGGTATCTCCATTTGAGCACACCAAGTGGTATATGGAGGCAAAATTGAAAGGCACGCTGGGTTCTTTGGAGGTCTAAAGGTGTACTCTTTTGACAATATCACAAAGTTGAATTTAAGTAGAAGTGAACAAGATTGGCATGAGTAGCAGGTGTTGGGGTGGGGAGGGGGGAGGGGTTGGGAGGGAATTGTAATGATTTTGGATTCTATAGTTCCTTATATGATGTAATCTAAGATATAAAAGGATGTATTTGAATATGAACAAGGTGGAATTTGGCTGTATATCTCATGCAAAATGTCTTATGTAATATATGTCCATATCCTTTTACCATCCGAATAAAGAAAGTTATAAAAAAATATATAAAAATACCACATGATCTAACCTGTCAGATGAATGTTGCAAATAACAAAAAAAAACTGTGCCAAAACAGCTATTTCTTGTTACCTTGCCTCACAAAAAGTGTAATATAGAGCAACCAAGAATCATATGTATCCTAAACTAGTACCAACAAAACTTTCACCCTATCCCATAGTTTCTAAAATGGGGTCACTTTTTTGGAGTTTCTACTCTAGGGGTGCATCAGGGGGGCTTCAAATGGGACATGGTGTCAAAAAACCAGTCTAGCAAAATTTGCCTTCCAAAAAGCGTATGGCATTCCTTTCCTTCTGCGCCCTGCCGTGTGCCCGTACAGCAGTTTACGACCATATATGGGGTGTTTCTGTAAACTTCAGAATCAGGGCCATAAATATTGAGTTTTGTTTGGCTGTTAACCCTTGCTTTGTAACTGTAAAAAAAAATTTAAATGGAAAATCTGCAAAAAAAGTGAAATTTTATCTCTATTTTCTATTCATTCCTGTGGAACACCTAAAGGGTTAACGACATTTGTAAAATCAGTTTTTAATACCTTGAGGGGTGTAGTTTCTTAGATGGGGTCACTTTTATGGAGTTTCTACTCTAGGGGTGCATCAGGGGGGCTTCAAATGGGACATGGTGTCAAAAAAACCAGTCCAGCAATATCTGCCTTCCAAAAACCGTACGGCATTCCTTTCCTTCTGCGCCCTGCCGTGTGCCCGTACAGCAGTTTAAGACCACATATGGGGTGTTTCTGTAAACTACAGAATCAGGGCCATAAATATTGAGTTTTGTTTGGCTGTTAACCCTTGCTTTGTAACTGGAAAAAAAAATATTAAAATGGAAAATCTGCCAAAAAAGTGAAATTTTGAAATTGTATCTCTATTTTCTATTCATTCTTGTGGAACACCTAAAGGGTTAACAACGTTTGTAAAATCAGTTTTGATTACCTTGAGGGGTGTAGTTTCTTATATGGGGTCACTTTTATGGCGTTTCTACTCTAGGAGTGCATCAAGGGGGCTTCAAATGGGACATGGTATCAAAAAAAACAGTCCAGCAAAACCTGCCTTCCAAAAACCGTATGGCATTCCTTTCCTTCTGCGCCCTGCCGTGTGCCCGGACATCAGTTTCCGACCACATATGGGGTGTTTCTGTAAACTAAAGAATCAGGGCCATAAATATTAGTGTTGATCACGAATATTCGAATTGCGAATTTTAATCGCGAATATCGCCATTTCGAGAATTTGCGAATATTTAGAATGTCGCAAAATATATTCGTAATCACGAATATTCAATTTTTTTTTAAATACCAGTTCATGCGAATTCTAATGTGAATATTTTATGCAAATTTTATGCAAATTTCCGCAATCAAGAAAATAATGCCTGGAGATCATGAATTCGCGAATTCTCGAATATATGGTGAATATTCGCCCAAATATTCGCGAAATATCGCGAATTCGAATATTGCCCCTGCTGCTCATCACTAATAAATATTGAGCTTTGTTTGGATGCTAACCCTTGCTTTGTAACTGGAAAAAAAAATATTAAAATGGAAAATCTGCTAAAAAAGTGAAATTTTGAAATTGTATCTCTATTTTCTATTCATTCTTGTGGAACACCTAAAGGGTTAACGACATTTGTAAAATCAGTTTTGGATACCTTGTGGGGTGTAGTTTCTATAATGGGGTCATTTTTGGGTAGTTTCTATTATGTAAGCTTCACAGACTGACTTCAGACCTGAACTGGTCCTTAAAAAGTTGGTTTTTAAAAATTTCTGAGAAATGTCAATTTTTACTTCTAAACTTCTAAGCCTTGTAACGTCCCCCAAAAATAAAATGTCATTCCCAAAATGATCCTAACATGAAGTAGACATATGGTAAATGTAAAGTAATAACTATTTTTGTAGGTATTACTATGAATTATATAAGTAGAGAAATTGAAACTTGGAAATTTGCTAATTTTTCCAAATTTTTGGCAAATTTGGTATTTTTAAAAAAAAATAAAAGTGAATTTTTTTGACTCCATTTTACCACTGTCATGAAGTACAATATGTGATGAAAAAACAATCTCAAAATAGCCTGGCTAAGTAAAAGCATTTTAAAGTTATTACCACTTAAAGTGACACTGGTCAGATTTGCAAAAAATGGCCTGGTCCTTAAGGTGAAATAAGGCTGTGTCCTGAAGGGGTTAAAACAGATAACTGCACATCTGAGCGGCAGCAATATTTTTCCTTTTTCAAATAATACACGCAAAAAAGGGCTTTAAAACTGATAACTGCACCATTGAGCGGCAAATATATATTTTCTTTTTCCACTAATACACGGAAAAACAGCTTTAGAACAGATAACTGCACCGCTGAGCAGCAAATATATTTTTACTTTTCCCACTAATACACGACAAAAAGGGCTGTCATTTTCGCACTTCACCACACAGCGGCAAATAAGCACTTTTTTCCCACTAATACAAGCCAAAAAATGCTTTACAACATATAACATATACATATAAGATGTAGAAATATTTCCTTGAAATAACCCCTGTTAATGCCTGTATCAAACAGTACTTGCACCCTAATAAGAACGGTTTGATGGAATTACAGAGCTGTATAATGTTAATTTGGTCCCCAGTCAGTGCTGCAAGGTGTAATAGGAATGTTTCTATTACCCAGGCTGTCACCTCCCCGAATGAACCCTGTTCAAGAGAAATGCTGTGGATTGATTCCTCCCTATCCTTTCCCTACACCTTGAATAATCTTTTCCTGCACTTGTATATAGTTTTTTTTAGCACAATGAAGTTTTTTCTATCACTGTCCCTAGCTCCTGCAGATGTCTCTCTCTGCACTAAGTACACTGGTAAATGGCAGAATCTAAGATGGCTGCCGCTATTTATAGGGCTCTGACATCACAGGGCTGGCTGCTGATTGGCTGCATGCATGGCATTATGGGTGACCCCACCTTCCCAGAGTTCATTTCTCCATATCCTCACACGTGCAGCAGCCATTTTAGGAAAAAATGCAATTCGTTACCACGAAGCGCGAGGAAATTCGCATTGAGTGAAATTTTTTCCTGAAATTTGGAACGAATTCCACTTCTTCAGCTTCAATTCATTCATCTCTAATGAGGACTTTGGGTGTGCTTCTGCCATCGAACACAAAATCCCCACCGGCGATGCTGCACCTATCAGGGAACGTTACCGGCAAATCCCGCTTAAAATGTACCAGGAGGTGAAGGACATGGTGACCAGCATGTTGGAAAACCGGGTGATCCAGGAGAGTCAAAGTCTTTGGGCTGCTCCAGTAGTCTTGGTGCGGAAGAAAGATGGGAGTCTCTGGTTCAGCGTGAATTATCGGAAGCTGAATGTCCAGACCGTCTGGGAAGCCTACCCCCTTCGGCGGATTGAGAAATCGTTGTCTACCCCGAGTCATGCAAAGTTCTTCTCGACTCTTTACTTGGCCAGTGGGTATTGGCAGGTACCGGTGGCCAAGAAGGACAAAGGGATGACGTCCTTCATCCTACCTATGGGACTCTACGAGTTCAACCAGATGCCATTCGGCCTGTCCAATGCCCCGGGAACATTCCAGCGGTTGATGGAGCACTGTCTGGGGGATCTCAACTTCAAGTCGGTATTGATATACAGGACGACATAGTAGTGTTTGGGACCTCCTTTGAGGATCACCTCCAGAAGCTGCGACAGGTCCTAGGTCGGCTGCGACACCATGGGCTCAAGATCAAGCTCAAGAAGTGCCAACTGTTTCCACAGCAGATAGAGTATTTGGGACATTTGGCCCCAGCCGAGTACACTATGAGAGATGCGGGCATTCGTGGGACTGGCCGGCTTCTACAGGAGGTTTATACCCAAAGTTGCTTATTTGGTGGGCCCGTTAAACAAGTTATCAAGGGGAACTGCGGGGGGGCAGGGGGCCGAACATTCGTCCCATCGAGTGGGGCCCCCGGCAACAATAGGCATTTGAAGCAGTGAAAGAGGTGCTGACCAGTGCCCCGATTTTAGCTTATGCGAGGTTCGCCACCCCATTCCTGCTGTACACTGACGGAAGTCTACATGGTCTGGGGACTGTGTTATCCCAAGTCCAGGATGGACGTGAGAGAGTCATTGCGTATGGCAGCCAGTCTCTGAGCGAGTCAGAGCGCAACTCTGACAACTATAGCTCCTTTAAATTGGAACTACTGGCACTGGTGTGGGCCATGACCGAAAGGTTCGCAGAGTACCTGACAGGTGCAGAGGTGAACCGTGATGACGGACAACAACCCGTTAGCACATCTGGAGAATGCGAAGCTCGGCGCGCTTGAGCAGAGGTGGTTTGCTCTCCTTTCTAAGTACCAATACCACATCAAGTTCCGGTCAGGTAGGGAGAGCGGCAACGCTGACGCACTCTCCCAAGTCCCTGTAGGGTTGTCGGCTCAGAGCACCGATCAGGAGCTAGAGGACACTGAAACTCCTGACCTTGGTCGATTACCCATGTTCAAGGACGTGGCACATTCAAGTGGGGTCCGGGATGCCAATGTTGTTGGGAAAGATGATGGCTGATTGGGAGAGGGTCCAGAATGGCTGCCCGGACCTGTGGAAAGTGAAAGAATGGGTCCAGACCAAGATCTGGCCTCATTCAGAAGAGTGGGCCTGTCTGATATCAGAGGGCCAAAAGTTGTTGAGGCAGTGGGATAAGCTGACTGTTACCCAGGGCCTCCAGTGTCAGACCATAAACTTGCAATCAGAGTTGCAGTACCGGCGACAGATTGCCATCCCCATGTCATTGGGACCGGAGGCTGCCCGGGAAGCCCATGAGAGGGGTACCCATTTTGGGAACGATAAAACGTTCAAGTGGCTCCAGCGGCTGGTATACTGTCCAGATCTGGAAGACATGGTGGCCGAGGCCTGCCTTAAGAGTACTGAACAGCGGGCTCCTGTCCAGGCCATCCAGACCTCAGCGCTCCTAGAGCTCCTTCTGATTGATTATGTACAGATTGGGTACTCTACCTCGGGACACTCGTACTTTTTAGTCATGACAGATTATTTCACAAAGTATGCGGTGGCTGTACCCACCAGAGTAATATGTAATGCTTTGTCGCTTCCCGTTTGAGATGGGCTGTGAATAGGGTTCCCAGCCCCGTATCTATAGATATTGTAAATCACAGCCAGAAAAGTTTCACGTTGGATGTAATTTTTTTATTTATTTGAATACAAGTAAAGTGCGGCTTTTACTTGTATTCAAATAAAAACAAAAATTACATCCAACGTGAAACTTTTTTGGCTATGATTTACAATATCTATATGTACCCACCAGAGACCAGACGGCAGAGATGGCTGCTGAAGTGGTCTGCAAACACTTTATACAGGTGTTCGGATGTCCACAGAGGATACATTCGGACCAGGGGGAATGTTTTCAGGATACTCTAATGAATGAGCTGTACTAACTGTATGGGATCGAACGTTCCCGCACCTCCCCATATCACCCCCAGGGAAACGGGCATGCAAGCAGTTCAACCGCACCTTGCTCCAGATGCTGCAGACTCTGGAGGACCGCCAAAAGGCTTGGTGGCCCGAGTACCTACCTGAACGGACGTGGGCCTATAAAAACAGGGTACACAGTACCACCGGCTACTCCCCACATATGCTTATGTTTGGGAGACCCGGACGGGAGATTGAAGATATCCACATGCCCGATCCGATGGAGCCACCATCGAGAAATACCACTGCATGGGAGCAAGAGCACCGCCGCTGGCTGAGAGCGATACACAAGGTTGTGGGGGAGCGCCTGAGACAAATGGTACACCCTAAGCCAAGACCAGTGCAGAGGAATGGGTATGCCCCAATGATCGAATGATAGTCAAAGCCAAACGGCCATTTAGGAAGTTAGATGGGCGGTGGGAGGCGGGCCCATACACGGTGAAGAGGAGGGTAGACCCTGCCATCCCGGTCTATGAGATAGAACCAATAGGGACCTGGGGGCCCTTACGAAACTTGCACCGTAACATGTTGAGTCGTTGTAATTTTGATGAGCCAGTGTGCGTGCATGATTTTGTATGGGGAGGGTTTCCGAGGAAAACAACCTCTAGTGGGGTGGCATGTGAGATGGGGAAACAAGTCTCATTGTCTGAACACTGTTTGTATAGATTAAATTAAATGATCTGGACTGACATTCTGCTGTTTGGCCACAAGATGTCACTGTTTCCATCTTCATGAGAGTTGGAGTTTCAGAGCCTGGAGAACAAAAGAAATCAGCCATCTTAGAGGAAGCTGAGACTGAGGAAATGTGTGAGCAGTGAATCCGACGGCATCCAGGTGTGGGAGCATCTCTCAGTGACCAGAGCTGCAGCTAAGTGAAGCTGATCATGTTCAAGACCCTGATCCTGTCTAGAGAAACAAGAATTGCTTCCAGGAACGCTGATGAGAGCTGAGGAGCAAAGCTACATACACTTCGGTACTGCATGCTTGTTGGAGAGCCATTTGTTCTGTTCAGAGTCACCAACGGATGCAGAGCAGACCCAGGTCGGTAAGATAGTGCACACACCTCATTACAGTGTTTTGGCGCCTAGAGACTGAGACCAGGCCTGTAGTTAGTTAGTTAGGGTCTCTGTTTGTGTCAGGCCACAAGTGTTACTACTGTTCATTGCAAGAACTTCATAACCTAAAGTGACATTTCACATTGGAGAGCTGATAAAATTCCCACAAACTCAAGCCAGGCTGGCGTTTTGCTCAGAAGGAATACTCAGGAACGTGCTACAGGACCAGTTATGGGAGGGGGAATATTGTAGAGCTTTGTAAGTTTGTAAGCTGTTGTGCTGCACCGCAGGCTAGTCCATACTACACACCTATACAGTGGTTCTTGTTTTTTTAGGGTAATAACAGGTAAGGTGTGACAGTTTAGTTGTGCCCGCCAGTAGGTAAATGACAGCACTTTCCTCCTGCATCCATCAGAGGGCGCCGTGCTGTTCAGCACAAGGGTCTCAGTCTTTGGGCTAGGTGTATGTAAATTTATTGTATGTTCCCAGCATTTGTGGTTGTGTTTATTGCCATATTTAAGTTAAATTTAGTTTTGGCAAAAGCTGATGTTGGGGTTGCTTTCCTCGTTTGTGACTTTACTACCCTGGTGCATGGCTTAAAACATTTTCACACAAGCCCTAAAAGTAAATAAAGGTAAGCAATTCAAACAAAGAGTAAAAATATTAGATTTAGTCATATATTTGTTGAGGAATATGATCTAATATTACATGTCTGTTAGTGGGAAAAGTATGTGAACCCTTTGTCTCAGTATCTGCTGTGACCTCCTTGTGCAGCAATAACTTCAACTGATTAGTACTGCACATCGACTTGGGGGAATTTTATCCCATTCCTCCATACAAAACAGCTTCAACTCTGTCATGTTGGTGAGTTTCCTCCCATGAACGTTTTGCTTCTAGTCCTTTCACAACATTTCTATTGGAGTAAAGTCAGGACTTTGACTTGGCCAATCCAAAACATCAAAATTTCCCCTTTATTCTTCTTTAACCATACTCTCAGAATTCATTGTTCCATCAATGATAGTAAGTAGGGTTGAGCAAACCCGAACTGTAAAGTTCGGGTTCGTACCGAACTTTAGGATTTTTGGACCCCGGACCCGAACCCGAACATTTCAGTAAAAGTTCGGGTTCGGTGTTCGGCGCTTTCTTGGCGCTTTTTGAAATGCTGCAGAGCAGCCAATCAACAAGCGGTTAACTGTCTGACCTTAGAAGCCATCACAGCCATGCCTACTAATGGCATGGCTGTGATTTTCCAGTGTAGCATGTGACCCAGCCTCTATATAAGCTGGAGTCACATAGCGCTGCACGTCACTCTGCTGTGCTTAGTGTAGGGAGAGGATGCTGCTGGTGATTTCAGGGAGAGAATAGGAGAGAATCTTTGCTCAAAATCTGAATCTAACTCAGCGATCTACATACATTGTGTTTTGTGGGTGCAGGGCACAACCTTTTTATCCTGCCCTGAGTCCAGTGACCGAAAAAAACCTAAAACCTTTAATAAGTCAGTTAGGTGGGCAGCGGCGGCGGCCATTTTATGCAAGCCCAGTGCACCAGCACTACATCTGAGCTTTTGGGACATTAAAAATCCCTATTTTTTGGGCAATTTACAACATCTGGATTAGTCAGTGTGCAATTTAAGCTAGAAATACACCCATAATTTTCTGGGGTTTTAAAAACACACTTTTTTTTTGCCAAAAAACACTATTTTCCTGATCTGCAAGTGTTAAATTCAAGTTTAATATATCCAGCTTTCATATTCTGTTACAAAAAAACACTTTTTGGGCAATTTACAACATCTGGATTAGTCAGTGTGCAATTTAAGCTAGAAATACACCCTTCATTTTCTGGGGTTTTAAAAACACACTTTTTTTGACAAAACCACTATTTTCCTGATTTTCAAGTGTTAAATTCAAGTTTAATATATACAGCTTTCATATTCTGTTACCAAAAAAACACTTTTTTGGCAATATACAACATCTGGATTAGTCAGTGTGCAATTTAAGCTAGAAATACACCCATCATTTTCTGGGGTTTTAAAAACACAAATTTTTTGCTAAAAAACACTATTTTCAGGCCTTGCAGCATCAGCACGTGTGAAAATTACAGGCTTATATACTGCTGTCAAATTCAGTTATTAAACAAACACCTGTTTGGGCAAAAAAATATATATTTGGCAGCCTTTGATGCAGATGTCATTGTGAGATACACCCTTTATACATTTGGGTTAAATTCAGATATTTGAAATACCGCTATTTGGTGCACAAATCTTTAATTGAGGCCTACTGTGGGTCAGGCCGTGTGAGATACACCCTATATACAGGGATTATATTCTTTCATTAATAAAACACAGTTTTTGGGGCAAAATACACAATATTTCAGGCCTTGCAGCCTCTTGACGTTTGAAATTTCTGGGTTATATACTGCTGCCATATTGAGTTATTAAACAAACACCCGTTTGGGCAAAAAAAGTTTATTTGGCAGCCTTTGCTGCATATGTCATTGTGAGATACAAAGAAAAAAAGTGGGGGGTTGATTGAGCACAACCTGCCTGCAGGTGCAGATCACTATGGCAAAATACATATACCAACGGAAAATGCAAATGTGATCGCACACTGCATCCAGCACTCTGCCCTCCATGCTGGATGAGACATTGGTTTATATTTTGGCCAAAGCATAGTAAGCCACTCACCGCGTCAAGGTCGTCTCAATTGAGTGGTCCCTAACTCTTGTTCCTACCTGTTCATGGGCCATGACAGCCACATAAAATCCAGGGAATGCAGGTCAGCATGCAAGCCAAGTACACTTTGCTTGTAACCCCGTCCGGTGCCATTACAGCTTTCATCGGATCCAGGGATGCAAGTACCAACATGCATGCTGAACCCACCATATACTTCTCCTGGAGCCAGATGGCTAATGGTAGGTTCAATATAAGCAGACTCAGTTTTATACTGACTTTAAAACCAGCCTCCAGGACAGATTGACTGGTCAGGTGTGCTTGACTCAAAGGAGATCGCCACACCTCCAATATATGCTACAAAGAAAAAAAGTGGGGGGTTGAGTCAGCACAACCTGCCTGCAGGTGCAGATCACTATGGCGAAATACATATACAAACGGAAAATGCAAATGTGATCGCACACTGCATCCAGCACTCTGCCCTCCATGGATCCGATGAAAGCTGTAATGGCACTGGACGGGGTTACAAGCAAAGTGAACTTGGCTTGCATGCTGACCTGCATTCCCTGGATTTTATGTGGCTGTCATGGCCCATGAACAGGTAGGAACAAGAGTTAGGGACTACTCAATTGAGACGACCTTGACGCGGTGAGTGGCTTACTATGCTTTGGCCAAAATATAAACCAATGTCTCATCCAGCATGGAGGGCAGAGTGCTGGATGCAGTGTGCGATCACATTTGCATTTTCCTTTTGTATATGTATTTCGCCATAGTGATCTGCACCTGCAGGCAGGTTGTGCTGACTCAACCCCCCACTTTTTTTCTTTGTAGCATATATTGGAGGCGTGGCGATCTCCTTTGAGTCAAGCACACCTGACCAGTCAATCTGTCCTGGAGGCTGGTTTTAAAGTCAGTATAAAACTGAGTCTGCTTATATAGAACCTACCATTAGCCATCTGGCTCCAGGAGAAGTATATGGTGGGTTCAGCATGCATGTTGGTACTTGCATCCCTGGATCCGATGAAAGCTGTAATGGCACCGGACGGGGTTACAAGCAAAGTGTACTTGGCTTGCATGCTGACCTGCATTCCCTGGATTTTATGTGGCTGTCATGGCCCATGAACAGGTAGGAACAAGAGTTAGGGACCACTCAATTGAGACGACCTTGACGCGGTGAGTGGCTTACTATGCTTTGGCCAAAATATAAACCAATGTCTCATCCAGCATGGAGGGCAGAGTGCTGGATGCAGTGTGCGATCACATTTGCATTTTCCGATTGTGAGATACACCCTTAATACATTTGGGTTTTATTCAGATATTTGAAATACCGCTGTTTGTTGCACAAATCTTTAATTGAAGCCTACTATGGGTCAGGCCGTGTGAGATACACCCTTTACATACAGGGGTTTGATTCAGGTATTTGAAATATAGCCATTTTGGGCAAAGAAATATTTAAATGAGGCCTACTGTGGGTCAGGCCATGTTAGATTCACCCTGTATATACAGGGGTTTGATTCAGGCATTTGAAATACAGCCATTTTGGGCAAAGAAATCTTTAATTGAGGCCTACTGTGGGTCAGGCCGTGTGAGATACACCCTTTACATACAGGGGTTTTATTCAGCTATTTGAAATACAGCCATTTTAGGCAAAGAAATCTTTAATTGAGGCCTACTGTGGGTCAGGCCGTGTGAGATTCAACCTGTATATACAGGGGTTTGATTTAGGCATTTGAAATACAGCCATTTTGGGCAAAGAAATCTTTAATTGAGGCCTACTGTGGGTCAGGCCGTGTGAGATACACCCTTTACATACAGGGGTTTTATTCAGCTATTTGAAATACAGCCATTTTGGGCAAAGAAATCTTTAATTGAGGCCTACTGTGGGTCAGGCCATGTGAGATACACCCTTTACATACAGGGGTTTGAGTCTGGTATTTGAAATACAGCAATTTTGGGCAAAGAAATCTTTAATTGAGGCCTACTGTGGGTCAGGCCGTGTGAGATACACCTTTCAAATACAGGGGTTTGTTTCAGGTATTTAAAATACAGCCATTTTGGGCAAACAAATCTTTAATTGAGACCTAGTCTGGTTCACACCGTGTGAGAAACACTCTTTACAAACTGTCGTTATTTTCTACTATCAATTAAACACCCATTTAGTGCAAGATCCTAAATTCGAGAAATATGAGGAGAGCATCAAATAAGGGACGTGGCCCAGGTCGTAGTGCTGCTGGTGGAGCTCCTGTTGCAGGGAGAGGACGCGGTCGATCTGTACCAGCTACACGCACAAGTGAAAATCTTTCCTCAGGTGCAATTAGGCGACAGAACCTGCAGCGGTATTTGGTCGGGCCTAATGCGGCTCTACGAATGGTGAGGCCTGAACAAGTACAGGCAATAGTAGATTGGGTTGCTGACAGTGGCTCCAGTTCCTTCACATTGTCTCCCACCCAGTCTCCTGCTGAAAGACCACAGTTGGCACCTGCAGCCGATGTCCATCACTCTTTCACCTCACCCCCTTGCAAATAAGCCAAGCAGTCTAAGCCCCAAGTTATGCAACAGTCTCTTCTGATTTTTGATGACTGTTAGCAGGGTTTCCCAGGGCCATCCACCTAGCCCTGCCCCAGAAGTGGAAGAGATTGAGTGCACCGATGCCCAAGCACTTATCTTTCAAGATGAGTACATGGGAGAACCATCGCAGCACGTTTCGGATGATGACGGAACACAGGTGCCAACTGCTGGGGCTTTCGAAAGTGTGCAGACCGACAAGGAAAGCAGGGGTGAAGACTGGGGGGAAGATGATGTGGAGGACGATAAGGTCCTCAACCCCACATGGAATCAAGGTCATGTGAGTGACCTATGTAGTTCGGAGGAAGAGGCGGTGGTCGCACAGAGCCACCAGCTCAGCAGAAGAGAGAGCAGGGTGCAAAAGCGGAGCGGCCATCCTCTAGACAGTATGCCTGCTACTGCCCACCGCAGAAAGAGACCTAGCACACCAAAGCCAGCTCCAAGGAGTACCCTGGCGTGGCAGTTTTTCAGACAATGTACTGACGACAAGACACGAGTGGTTTGCACGCTGTGCAATCAGAGCCTGAAGCGAGGCATAAACGTTCTCAACCTGCATGACCAGGCATTTAAGTGCAAAGCACAAGCTGCAGTGGAGTAGACACCTCAAAAACCAAGAAAGGTCTATGGCTCCTCCTGCTTCCTCTTCTGCTGCAGTCTCGGCCTCTTCATCCACCTCTGGAGTGACAGTGCCACCTGCCACCCCGTAAACAGAGGATCTGCCAGCAACACCAACACCTAGGTCACCAAGCATCTCCACAATGTCCCACGGAAGCGTTAAGCTCTCCATCTCCCAAACGCTGGAGAGAAAGAGGAAGTACCCCCTACCTACCCGCGATCCCTAGCCCTGAATGCCAGCATTTCTAAATTACTGGCCTTTGAAATGCTGTCATTCCGTCTGGTGGAGACGAATAGTTTTAAAGGCCTCATGGCGGTGGCTGTCCCACAGTACGTTGTGCACAGCCGCCACTACTTTTCCAGGAGAGCCATCCCTTCCCTGCACAACCAAGTAGGGGACAAAATCAGGTGTGCACTGCGCAATGCCATCTGTGGCAAGGTGCACCTCACTACGGATACGTGGACCAGTAAGCACGGTCAGGGACGTTATATTTCCATAACAGCACACTGGGTAAATGCAGTGGCGGATGGGCCTCAGGCGGATAGCAGTTTGGCGCATGTCCTTCCACCACCAAGGATTGCAGGGCGCTTCAGTTTGCCTCCTGTTGCTTCCTCCTCCTACTACCAGCTCCTCATCCGGTCAGCGTAACACCTTCACCACCAACTTCAGCACAGCCAGGGGTAAACAACAGCGGGCAGTTTTAAAACCTATCTGTTTGGGGGACAAACCCCACACCGTGCAGGAGCTGTGGACGGGCCTTGAACAACAGAACGATGAGTGGTTTGTGCCAGTCAGCCTCAAGCCCTTCCTGGTGGTGTGCGATAATGGGCGAAATTTCGTAGCAGCTATGGGACTAGCCGGTTTGACACACATCTCTTGCCTGGCGCATGTGCTGAATTTGGTGGTGCAGAGATTCCTTAAAAATTACCCCGATATGTCAGAGCTGCTGCATAAAGTGCGGACCGTCTGTGCGAGCTTTCGGCGTTCTCACCCTGCTCGCCTGTCAGCGCTGCAGCGTAACTTTGGCCTTCCCGCTCACCGCCTCATATGTGACGTGCCCACAAGGTGGAACTCCACCTTGCACATGCTGGCCAGACTGTGCGAGCAGCAGCAGGCGATAGTGGAGTTTCAGCTGCAGCATGCACGATGAGTCACTCGGCGGAACAGCACCACTTCACCACCAATGACTGGGCCTCCATGCGAGACCTGTGTTCCTTGTTGCACTGTTTCGAGTGCTCCACCAACCTAGCCAGTGCCGATAATGCCGTTCTCAGCGTTGCAATCCCACTTCTATGCCTCCTTGAAAAAACGCTCCTGGCGATGATGGAAGAGGATGTGGCCCAGGAGGAGGAAGAGGGATCATTTTGTAGGGTTTCCGGCCAGTCATTCCCAAGTGGCTCCGAGGGTGGGTTCCTGCACCCACAAACGCAAAATACACAATTGTCCAGCCAGGGCACAGTTCTGGAGGATGACGAGGTGGAGGATGAGGAGGAACCATGTTCACAGCAGGGTGGAACCCAGACCAGCTTATGGCCATCACTGGTGCGTGGCTGGGGGGATACAGAGGACACAGACGATACACCTCCCACAGAGGACAGCTTTTCGTTGCCTCTGGGCAGCCTGGCACACATGAGCAATTACATGCTGCAGTGTCTCCGCAACGACCACCGAGTTGCCCACATTCTAACTTGTGCTGATTACTGGGTCGCCACGCTGATAGATCCCCATTACAAGGACAATGTACCGTCCTTATTTCCGTCACTTGAGCGTGATCGTAAGATGCGCGAGTACAAGCGCACGCTGGTAGACGCGCTGCTGGTGGCATTCCCACCTGACAGCGGGGGCACAGTGGAAGCACAAGGCGAAGGCAGAGGAGGAGGAAGAGGTCGCCAACGCAGCTGGGGCACCGCCAGCACCTCAGAAGGCAGGGTTAGCATGGCCGAAATGTGGAAAAGCTTTGTCAGCACGCCACATAAACCAGCACCACCAGCTGATATGGAACGTCTTAGCAGGAGGCAGCCTTTTACCAACATGGTGGAGCAGTATGTGTGCACACGCCTACACGTACTGAATGACGGGTCTTGCCCCTTCAACTTCTGGGTCTCCAAATTGGGCACATGGCCTGAGCTTGCCCTTTACGCCTTGGAGGTGCTGGGACTGCCCTGCAGCCAGTGTATTGTCTGAACGTGTGTTTAGCACGACTGGAGGGTTATATTTCCCAATATTTTGGGGTGTACCCTAATTTAAAAAAATATAAATAAATTTTAAACCAAAAAGCAGTGTAGGCTACCTCCTCCTCCTCCACCGCCACTTCCACCTACACCGCCACATCCACCACCTACTCAACCTCCTACTCCATATGGACCTGGTCCTCCTAGATCAAGATTATTTATTTTTATTTTTATTTTTACATATTTTATGTTATTTAAAGTCATTTCCCTATCCACATTTGTTTGCAGAGCACTTGCCATGCTCTTAACCAGATTTTGATGACATTTTCAGCCCTCTAGCCCTTCCTATTACATTTTTACAGCCATTTTAGTGCTCAAAGTTCAGGTCCCCATTGACTTCAATGGGTTTCGGGTTCGGAGTAGAGTTCGGGTCAAGTTCGGTTCCCGAACTCAAACTTTTGTGAAGTTCGGCCGAACCCGTCGAACCCGAACACTCAGGTGTCCGCTCAACTCTAATAGTAAGCCATCCTGGCCCAGATGCAGGAAAAAATGCCCATACCATGATGCTACCACCACAGATGGGATTAGGTTTTTATGCTGGAAATGCAGTGTTTTCCTTTCTCTGTGTGATATACAACTGCTATACCTAGTAGACAGGTTAAAAAAATTCCCGAATTTGTCTGTTACATTTTCGGGTGAAATTAACCAATTTTTGGCTGTGATATACCCCTGCTCTACCTAGTTGACAGCTTAATAAATTTCATAAATTTTTCATTTACATTTTTCAGGTGACATTCAACAATTTTTGGCTGTGATAGACCCCTGCTCTACCTAGTAGACAGGTTAATAAATTTCACTAATTTTTCTGTTACATTCTTGGCTTGACATTTTACAATTTTTGCCGGGAATAAACCCCTGCATAGGTGACAGGGACTGAAATTTTTTTAAAATAATCTGTTCCATTGGTGGGTGACATTAACCCATTTCTGGCGATGAAAAACCCCTGCTTTGCATAGGTGACAGGGACTTAAATTTCTAAAATTCGTCTTTCATTGGCCCCTATTATTCGATCCTTTTGCTTTAATAATTTGTCCCACATTTCCGCTTCATCCCATTGCAGCCATTGACCTCCCTTGGATGAGGTCTCCCTTTCTCACGCTCCCTCTCTTGCTTGGAACCCTGATTCGCCAATAACCATGATCAACATGGTAGGCTCAGAAAAGATCATCGAAAGTTGATAGAGAAGATATCCAAATGGATGGTAGACGTCACAGGGATGTGCGATCAGGCAGAAGTTATCTAGAGTCAACAAAGCAGCAGCAGGGCTTCTCCTGGCTAACGTTTCCAAATCCAAAATACCCCAGTGACATTCCCTATAATTTTTTATTAATCATTCAAATAACAGGGCATCTTAAGAGTCCTGTATTGTTATTTATCGTCACTACCTCCCCGAGTTGGAAGTGGGTAATTGCCGCGCACCCCCTCCTTTCCTTCAATTCTTCCGTTTTAATAGCTTCTTTCTCATTTCCGCTCGATCACAATTGAATTTCGTCCATTGATCTCCCTTGGATGTGGTCTCTCTTTCTCACGCTCCCTCTCCGGGGTGGAACCCTGATTCGTCGCTAACCGTGATCAACATGGTAGGCGCGGAAAAGAACATCGAAAGTTGATAGAGCAGATATCCAATTGGATCGTGAACATCATGGGGACGTGCGACATAGTGGGGCAGTATGTTTGCACACGCTTACACGAACTGACTGACGGTTCTGCCCCTGCAACTTCTGGGTCTCCAAATTGGGCACATAGCCTGAGCTTGCCCTTTACCCCTTGGAGGTGCTAGCCTGACCTTAAGCTAGTGTATTGTCTGAACGTGTGTTTAGCACGACTGGAGGGGGTTATCACAGGTTATATTTCCCAATGTTTTGGGGTGTACCCTAATTTACAAAAAATATAAATAAATTTTAAACCAAAAAGCAGTGTAGGCTATCTCCTCCACCGCCACTTCCACCTACACCGCCACATCCACCGCCTCCTCAACCTTCTACTTTATATGGACCTGGTCCTCCTAGATCAAAATTATTATTTTTTATTTTTACGTATTTTATGTTATTTAAAGTCATTTCCCTATCCACATTTGTTTGCAGGAGCACTTGCCATGCTCTTAACCACATTTTGATGTTATTTGCAGCCCTCCAGCCCTTTCCATTACATTTTTACAGCCATTTTAGTGCTCAAAAGTTCGGGTCCCCATTGACTTCAATGGGGTTCGGGTTCGGAGTCAAGTTCGGGTCAAGTTCGGGTCCCGAACTCAAACTTTTATGAAGTTCGGCCGAACCCGTCTAACCCGAACACTCCGCTCAACTCTAATAGTAAGCCATCCTGGCCCAGATGCAGGAAAAAATGCCCATACCATGATGCTGCCACCACAGATGGGATTTGGTTTTTATGCTGGAAATGCAGTGTTTTCCTTTCTCTAAGCATACAGTTGCAAGAAATAGTATGTGAACCCTTTGAAATGATATGGATTTCTGCAAAAGTATGTGGAAAAAGTAGGTGAACCCTTGGATTTAATAACTGGTTGAACCTGCAGCAATAACTTCAACCAAATGTTTCCTTTAGTTGCAGATCAGATGTGCACAACGGTCAGGAGTAATTCTTGACCATTCCTCTTTACAGAACTGTTTGAGTTCAGCAATATTCTTGGGATGTCTGGTGTGAATCGCTTTCTTGAGGTCATGCCACAGCATCTCAATCGGGTTGAGGTCAGGACTCTGACTGGGCCACTCCAGAAGCGTATTTTCTTCTGCTTAAGCCATTCTGTTGTTGATTTACTTCTATGCTTTGGGTCGTTGTCCTGTTGCAACACCCATCTTCTGTTGAGCTTCAGCTAGTGGACAGATGGCCTTAAGTTCTCCTGCAAAATGTCTTGATAAACTTGGAAATTCATTTTTCCTTCAATGATAGCAATCTGTCCAGGCCCTGACACAGCAAAGCAGCCCCAAACCATGATGCCCCCACCACCATACTTCACAGTTGGGATGAGGTTTTGATGTTGGTGTGCTGTGCCTCTTTTTCTCCACACATAGTGTTGTGTGTTTCTTCCAAACAACTCAACTTTGGTTTCATCTGTCCACAGAATATTTTGCCAGTACTGCTGCGTAACCTCCAGGTGCTCTTGTGCAAACTGTAAATGTGCAGCAATGTTTTTTTTGGACAGCAGTGGCTTCCTCTGTGGTATCCCCCCATGAAATCCATTCTTGTTTAGTGTTTTACGTATCGTAGATTCACTAACAGGGATGTTAGCATATGCCAGAGACTTTTGTAAGTCTTTAGCTGACACTCAAGGATTCTTCTTCACCTCATTGAGCATTCTGCGCTGTACACTCGCAGTCATCTTTACAGGACGGCCACTCCTAGGGAGAGTAGCAGCAGTGCTTAACTTTCTTCATTTATAGACAATTTGTCTTACCGTGGACTGATGAACAGCAAGGCTTTTGAAGATACTTTTATAACCCTTTCCAGCTTTATGCAAGTCAACAATTCTTAATCGTAGGTCTTCTGAGAGCTCTTTTGTGCAAGGCATCATTCACATCAGGCAATGCTTCTTGTGAAAAGAAAACCCAGAACTGGTGTGCATTTCTTATAGGGCAAGGCAGCTGTAACCAACACCTCCAATCTCATCTCATTGATTGGACTCCAATTGGCTGACACCTCACTCTAATTAGCTCTTGGAGATGTCATCAGTCTAGGAGTTCACATACTTTTTCCACCTGCACTGTGAATGTTTACATGGTGTGTTCAATAAAAACATGGTAACATTTAATTATTTGTGTGTTATTAGTTTAAGCAGACTGTGATTGTCTATTGTTGTGACTTAGATGAAGATCAGATCACATTTTAGGACCAACTTGTGCAGAAATCCATATATTTCCAAAGGGTTCACATACTTTTTCTTGCAACTGTAAGCCTTCTTATTTCAGAGGCATCTGTCAGCAGATTGTACCTATTAAACTTGCTGATCTGTTATCTGTGCGCTTGGTCTCATGCTCATATGTAGTGATGGGCGAACATCGGCCGGGACATTTCGCGAACGCAAATGCGCGTTTGCGATCAAATGTTCGCGAACCGTGCATTTGCGGCGGCCCCATTCACTTTAATGGCAGGTAAACCTGAAAAATCTTCAGGTCATATTTGCAGCCACCAAATATTTACTAGAAGTGCACAAATAGTCCCACAACATGGACAGTGACATACCAGAGAGGGATCAATGGCAAAAATGACCACAAAAAAATATGTATTTTAATCAGAGGCCATTTTTATGTGTCTTAAAGGTAAACTCTCAAAAATGTGCCTGTTGAATGTCCCTATCTGAGGTGTATAGGGAGATTAGAGATAGGGAAGACAAGAGAACGGAGGTCAAGTTGTTTCAGCAATGGGAAACACTTCTAGGTACATCGGATTGGAAAGACAAGAAGGTGGATGGATGGTTGAGAGTGCGAAAGGTGGTGACGTGTGAAAGATGGAGGGAAACCCAGTTTAAGCTACTCCATAGGGCCATATATGCCTTTAATATACCTCAGAATAGTGCTTACCTTAATAGATTGGTGATGTGCCCTAAGTGTAAAGAGCCAATTTAGACCATTGTGTGTGGAAATGTCAAAAGACACAAACGTATTGGAAGGAGGTGCTCACGTGGATTAGACGTACATGGAATATTGATCTAGTTTGTGAACCACAAGTGGTGCTCTTTCATGTGTACGATGATCATTCAAGGGTCCCAAGACTGGTAGACGGGACGCTGTTGGTAGCGCTGAGGTGCTTGCTCAATAGGTGGCTAGATTAAGAAATTCCGTCTATGACTGAATTTGTAGGTCAGATGAAACATTTCTTGTTGATGGACCAACTAGAGGCAGAAACGCACAAAAATAGCACGTCGACACACTTCTTAAACAAGTGGAAAAAATGTATTAGTAAAAACCTGTCAGAAGGTGATATCCAGAAGATTATGAAGAATTTTAGACATACAGAGTGGTATCTAACAAAGGATCTAAGAGGGACATTAGGGAATTTGAAAGTGATTGAGTAATGACACGAACAGTAGGAGGGAAGGTATAATGAGACACACCCAGAGAGAAGTTGAGGGTGGGGGGGTGGTTGGGGTAATAAATTGTTACAAGCATGCATTGTACTCTTGCAAGTGTATACTAGTCTTGAGATGTATGCCACACCTGTATAACTGTGGAAATGTATTTTGATTTTGTACATCTATGAGTGCATTTGTACCAGAATGATGGCTGAGAAATCATTGGAATGACATGCTTTGATAAAAATACCAATAAAATGTTATAAAAAAAAATAAAAAAAATGTGCCTGTTGGAGCATAGAAAATTTTTATTTTAGGCCACGGGAGTACAGGCCCCAAAAATTAGGCATTCACCTGACAGAAAAGAACAAGTGATTATGTGGCTGGAGGTATATTAGACGGTCAGTGGATAACAATTTGACTGTAGGCCAGTACAGGCCACAAAAATTAGGCATTCACCTGACAGAAAAGAACAAGTGATTATGTAGCTGGAGGTACATTAGGCGGTCAGTGGATAACAATTTGACTGTAGGCCAGTACAGGCCCCAAAAACTAGGCATTCACCTGACAGAAAAGAACAAGTGATTATGTGGCTGGAGGTATTAGACGGTCAGTGGATAACAATTTTACTGTAGGCCAGTGGAGTACAGGCCCCAAAAATTAGGCATTCACCTGACAGAAAAGAACAAGTAATTATGTGGGTAGAGGTACATTAGGCGGTCACTGAATAACAATTTTACTGTAGGCCAGTAGAGTATAGGCCCCAAAAATTAGACATTCATCTGACAGAAAAGAACAAGTGATTTTGTGGCTGGAGGTACATTACGCTGTCACTGAATAACAATTTTACTATAGGCCAGTGGAGTACAGGCCCCAAAAATTAGGTATACACCTGGCCCAAAAATTAGGTATTCACCTGGCAGAAAAGAACAAGTGATTATGTTGCTGAAGGTAAATTAGACGATCAGTGGATAACAATTTTACTGTAGGTCAATACAGGCCCCAAAAATTAGGCATTCACCTGGCAGAAAAGAACAAATGATTATGTGGCTGGAGGAACTAGGGGGTCACTGAATAGCAATTTTACTGTAGGCCAGTGGAGTACAGGCCCCAAAAATTAGGCATTCACCTGACAGAAAAGAACAAGTGATTATGTGGCTGGAGGTATATTAGACGGTCAGTGGATAGCAATTTTACTGTAGGCCAGTACAGGCCCCAAAAATTAGGCATTCACCTGACAGAAAAGAACAAGTGATTATGTGGCTGGAGGTACATAAGGTGGTCACTGAATAACAATTTATATAGAGTATAGGCCCCAAAAATTAGGCATTTACCTGGCAGAAAAGGCCTTTTATGCCGCTGTATATACTGTACATAAGACAAGGACCATTCTTTGTTCTGGGTGGTGGTGGATATGTGTGGGCTGGCATGGGGAAATTAAATTACACGTGGCCGTCACAGGTGTTGAATTTCACCGAGATCCATGCCTCACTCATTTTTAGAAATGTGAGGTAGTCCACACTGTCGTGAGCTAGGCGGGTGCGCTTATCGGTCAAGATCCCCCCTGTTGCGCTGAACGTCCTGTCGGACAGGACACTCGACAAAGGGCAAGCCAAATTGTACCAGCTATGGCCACAGGTCAAGCCTGCACACCCAGTAGTCTAGGGGTTCCTCGCTTCTCAGAGGATCCATATCGGCTGTTAACCCGATGCAGTCGGACACCTGTCGGTCTAGACGTTCCCTGAGGCTGGATCCGGAGGGCGGCTGTCGATGGGTTGGCTGCAAGAATAATCTCATATCCGAAGTGACCAACACATCTTCAAACTGTATTCTTCCTGCAGGTGTGGTAGGATTGGTACCCGCACCTGTTTCGCTGTGGGTGGAAATTCCTCTGCAGCATCTCTCACAGCAAGGCCTGGAAATGCTGCATTCTTCCAGCCCTCTGTGATGCTGGCAACATGTCCGCCATTTTGTGCTTGTATTGGGGGTCTAAGTACGTTGCCACCCAGTACTGGTCCTTGCCCTTGCTTTTTATACAGGGGTCCCTCTTCAAATACTGGAGCATGAAGGCCCCCATTTGCACTAAATTGGAAGCGATGGAGCGCCCTGGATCCTGCTCATCGTCCAGGAGAATGTCGTCCTCGGTCTCCTCTCCCCAGCCAAGAACAACACCAGGGATTCCCGAAAAGTTTCATGTCCCCCTCAAAGCCTACTCTTCCTCCTCCTCCACCGCCCAGCCACCATCCTCCTCTGACTCCTCCTCACACTCCTGCTGACTTGTCTCAGATGGAGTAGCCCCCCTGGGAATTCATTCAGCATTGCGACTTCCTCATCTTCCAGCTCCTGCTCTTCGACGGCTTGATCAATGACACGACGAAATGCATGCTCCAGAAAGAAGTTGTAAGGTACGATGTCACTGATGGTGATCTCATCAAATGGCCGCAGAAGTCTGCATGCGTTGCGCATGAGCATCCACTGGCCCTGTCAAAAGAAACCAAACTCCCCAGGTAGTCGTACAGGTAGTCATTAATGGCACGTTGCTGCTGGAGCAGCTTATCAAGCATATACAAGGTGGAGTTCCAGCATGTCGGGCTGTAACAAATCAGATGTCTGACGAACTGGTGGTGTCGCGCACCATGGTCGTGTAATATCTTCTAAAATGACCAGAGGTTTTCCTGGCCTGCCACAAGACGTCCTGGACCCTGGGGTATTTGGCAACAAATTGCTGCACGACTAAGTTCAGGACGTGTGCCATGCACGGCACGTGTGTCATTTTGCCCTGTTTCAGCATGCTCAGCAGAATGGCACCGTTGTCGCACACCACTTTACCAACTGTCAAATTGAGCCGGGTTAACCACTGATCGGCCTGTGACCTCAGAGCTGAAAGCAGTGCAGGATCGGTGTGGCTCTTGGCTTCCATGCACAGCAGCCGCAGCATAGCATGGCCATGTCTTACCTGGCACGTCGAATAGATACTGGGGAGCTTGGGGGGTGCAGCGGAAGAGGCAGTAGCAGTGGAAAAGGAGGAGTCAGCCGAGGAGGAGACCGAGGATGGAGTAGAAGGGGGAGAAGAAGAGGCAGGCCTGCATGCAATCTATGGCGGTAACACCAAATCCACACGGGTGCCACGGGTTACATGCTTGACGGCCGTCAGAAGCTTCACCCAGTGGGCAGTAAAAGTTCTGTACCTTCCCTGCCTGTGTTTGCTAGACCATGTGTTTGTGGTCGGATGTATTTTGGCACCAACACTGTGTGCCAGAGATATATTCACTTGCACTAAACGTGGCCATATAGGTCTCAGATGCCCTTCTGGGAGAAATATTTCCTTCCAGGGACTTTCCACTGCAGTGTGCTAATGGCCACAAATTTTATAAAGGCCTTCAAGTCCACCAGTTTATATGGCAGTAGCTGGCGGGCTAGCAGTTCCGACAAGCCAGCTGTCAGCCGTTGGGCAAGAGGGTTATCCGGTGTCATCAACTTTCTACGCTCAAACATTTGGGCTACGGAAGCTTGCCTTCTTCCAGATGAACGCGACGACGGCATGGTGGAAGGTGGAGTGGAGGACATATCGGAGGAGAAGAGGCAGGACGTGGAGCGCTGGGAGTGTAGCGTTGTGGGTCCTGACGGCATTGCGCTCACTGGGCTCGGTGATGGGAGGCCAGGTGCCTTGACAGCACAGGCTGCAGATGGCAACACAATTGTCAGCAGCTGACACGTTAAAAAAATCCTGGGAGCGCAATATGTGACCATGCATGGTGGATGGCTCGTACCAGATACATTTGCAGTCTGCTTTTTGCCTCCGGTGCACTGCGAGTTCTGCCTGCTTAACATAGAAACATAGAAACATAGAATGTGTCGGCAGATAAGAACCATTTGGCCCATCTAGTCTGCCCAATATATCTGAATCCTATGAATAGTCCCTGGCCCTATCTTATATGAAGGATAGCCTTATGCCTATCCCATGCATGCTTAAACCCCTTCACTGTATTTGCAGCTACCACTTCTGCAGGAAGGCTATTCCATGCATCCACTACTCTCTCAGTAAAGTAATACTTCCTTATATTACTTTTAAACCTTTGCCCCTTTTAAACCTTTGACCCTGCTTCTCCTCCTTCTCCTCCCAATCTGCTGCTCAGTCTCTCCCTCTGAACGCCCCTCCTCTTCCTCTCTTGTGGGCACCCACGTGACGTCCATCGACACGTCATCATCGTCACCTTCACCAGCACTGACATTAGAGATCTCGGAGTACGCAGCAACAGTGGGGACCCCCATCCTTGGGCTAATCTGGGTACTGTCGTCAGACCGCTGTGTAGCGGCCTTTGCTACCTCCTCTTCCTCATCCGTTGCCAAGAATGGATGGGAAAATAATTCCTCTGACTCGAGTGGAGGGGCTATGGTGGTGGTGTTGGTGGTGGTGTCTTTGGGGGTGCACACAGCAGAGAGTGAGGAGAGTGCAGATACAGAGGATGAGGAAGGTGCAGAAGAAGAAGGCTGAGTGAGCACCTCAACCAAGTCTGGTGCGTCCTTTGACAAAATCGCACGCACCGTCTCCAAGTTCCCTCTTAGGCTCCGGCCTGGTGCACCTGCCCAACCCCTAACATCTCTGCGGAACGGCCTGCCTCTTCCTCTGCCTGTCATTTTCAAAATGACCCTGTGCCAAAGTCCCTAGAGAAGAGCAGTATTTGTGCAGTATTTTGTGAAAGCAGGTATATCGCAGGCCTCAATCAGTATTTGGTGGAAGCTGGTATATCATACCCCTTAATCAGTATTTTGTGGAAGCAGGTGTATCGCAGGCCTCAATCAATATTTTGTGGAAGCAGGTATATTAATCCCCTTAATCAGTATTTTGTGGAAGCAGGTGTATTGCAGGCCTCAATCAATATTTGGTGGAAGCAGGTATATCAATCCCCTTAATCAGTATTTTGTGGAAGCAGGTATATCGCACCCCTCAATCTGTATTTTGTGTAAGCAGGTACATCAAACCCCTTAATCAATATTTTGTGGAAGCAGGTATATCGCACCCCTCAATCTGTATTTTGTGGAGGCAGGTATATAGAACCCCTTAATCAATATTTAGTGAAAGCAGGCATATCAAACCCCTTAATCAGTATTTTGTGGAAGCAGGTGTATCGCAGGCCTCAATCAATATTTGGTGGAAGCAGGTATATCGCACCCCTCAATCAGTATTTTGTGTAAGCAGGTAGATAGAGCCTCATAATCAATATTTGGTGGAAGCAGGTATATCGCACTCCTCAATCTGAATTTTGTGGAAGCAGGTTTACCAAACCCCTTAATCAGTATTATGTAGAAGCGGGTATATCGCAGGCCTCAATCAATATTTCGTGGAAGCAGGTATATCAATCCCCTTAATCAATATTTAGTGGAAGCAGTTATATAAAACCCCTTAATCAATATTTGGTGGAAGCAGGTATATCGCAACCCTTAATCTGTATTTTATTAAAGTAGGTATATCAAACACCTTATTCAGTATTTTGTGTAAGCAGGTACAGCAAACCCCTTAATCAATATTTTGTTGAAGCAGGTATATCGCACCCCTCAATCTGTATTTTGTGGAGGCAGGTATATAGAACCCCTTAATCAATATTTAGTGAAAGCAGGCATATCAAACCCCTTAATCAGTATTTTGTGGAAGCAGGTGTATCGCAGGCCTCAATCAATATTTGGTGGAAGTAGGCATATCAATCGCCTTAATCAGCATTTTGGTGGAAGCAGGTATATCAATCCCCTTAATCAATATTTAGTGGAAGCAGTTATATAAAACCCCTTAATCAATATTTGGTGGAAGCAGGTATATCGCAACCCTTAATCTGTATTTTATTAAAGTAGGTATATCAAACACCTTATTCAGTATTTTGTGGAAGCAGGTATATCAAACCCCTTAATCAGTATTTTGTGGAAGCAGGTATATCAATCCCCCTAATCAGTATTTTGTGGAAGCAGGTATATAGAACCCCTTAATCAATATTTGGTGGAAGCAGGTATTTTTGCACCCCTCAATCTCTATTTTGTGGAAGCAGGTATATCAAACCCCTTAATCAGTATTTTGTGGAAGCAGGTATATCGGAGGCCTCAATTAATATTTGGTGGAAGCAGGTATATCAATCCCCTTAATCAGTATTTTGTGGAAGCAGGTGTATTGCAGGCCTCAATCAATATTTGGTTAAAGCAGTTATATCAGTCCCCTTAATCAGTATTTTGTGGAAGCAGGTATGTAGAAACCCCTTAATCAATATTTTGCGGTATATTGCAACCCTCAATCTGTATTTTGTGGTATGTTATAGGTATATCATAGATATATTATAGGTATATCACACCCCTGAATCATTTTTTTGGGGGGCAATGCAAAAGAATATGGCGTATGCGAACATCGCCATATGTTACCATGTTCGGCGAATCGTGAACGTGCAAAGTTCGCTGCGACATGATCGCCGGGTGAACCGCAAGGCCATCTCTACTCATATGTGGCTGCATTTCTGAAAAAATGATATTTTAATATATTCAAATGATGCTCTAGGAGCAACGGGGGCATTGTCATTACACGTAGAGGCTCAGCTCTCTCTGCAACTGCCGCGTCCTTTCCACTTTGGTTGACAGGGCCAGGTGTTATGATGGTATTACTTCCTGGCTCTGTCAATTAAAGTGCAGAGGGCATTGTTGCAGAAAGAGTAGAGCCTCTAGGTGTAATGCCCCCATTGCTCCTTGAGGCTTATTTGCATACAATAAAATAGAATTTTTTTAAGCAATGCGGGCACATATGAACATAGGAGCAATAGGAATGCCTTCAGCTGCCAAGCTCACATGCAACAGCTCAGCCAGTTTCAAATCTGCTGACAGATGCCCTTTAAACCAGAAGGTTCTATTTTGGTCTCAGCCATCCAAAAAAATTTGTTCCAATGGTGTTCTGGCTTGTCCATGTGAACTTTAGAAAACTGCAGATGGGCAGAAAGGTTATTTTCTTTCTCCTTGCAATCCTGCCATGCACATCATTGTTGTTCTGTGCCCTTCTGATGGTGGACTCATGAACAGTAACATGAAAGGCCTTTAGTCATTCAAAGGATACCTTGGGTTCCTTTGTGACCTTGGGGCCTGATATTGGCATAATATTTGTTGGTCAACCACTTATTGGGAGGGTAATAATGGTCTTGAATTTCCTCCATTTGTGCATAACCTGCCTGACTGTGGTTTGGTTGCATCTGCACTCTTTAGAAATGGTTTTCCAGCCCGATGAGCATTAACAACTTTTCTTCTGACGTCCTTAGAAATCTCCTTTGTTCGTGCCGTGATACACTTTCACAAATGCGTTGTGAAGATCAGGCTTTGATAGATCCCTGTTCTTTAAATAAAACAAGTGAGCTACTTATCACATTGATTGAAAACACCTGACTCTAATTTCACCTTCAAATTATCCAAAGGTTCACATACTTTTATAACTTATTGGATCATTTTTCTCAATAAATGAATATGTTTTACTCATTTTATTTGGTGGTTGTCTTCTTTATCAATTCTTTGGACCAATTTATTCTTAGGATACATTTATGCAGAAATATAGAATATTCTGAAAGGTTGACACATATTTAAGCACCACTGTAGGTACATAATAGATGGAAAGATACATAGATAGATAGATAAATAATTTCAGCATGATGTGATATTGGTAATGTAAAAAAAGAGCTAAGAATGTGATATCACCGCACCCCTGAAAGAAAGGGGTATTGGTAAGGTTAAGGCCTCATGCACATGACCGCATGTATTTTTCGGTCCGCAAAAAACGGATCTGCAAAAAATATGCATGACATCCGTCTGCATTCCGTATTTTGCGGAACGGAACAGCTGGCCCCTAATAGAACAGTCCTATCCTTTCCCTTAATGCGGACAATAATAGGACATACGGAAACGGAATGCACACGGAGTACCTTCCTTTTTTTGCGGACCCATTGAAATGAATGGTTCCATAAATGGTCCGCAAAAAAACCTGAACGGACACGGAATGAAAATACGTTCGTGTGCATGAGGCTTAACACTGTTATAAAATGAACTGATTTTATGTTTCCTACATCTTTAGATGATAAGATTTTATATTATATAAAACCCCAGCACACTAGATCTATGATTCTTTCATCTGCAGATAATGAGAAAAGACAACGCTCTGAACAGCTGTGCAGCGCTAGCCGATATGTCCAAACAAACAATGAATTGTAAAAGTCTGCTTGAAAGTTTAGAACAAACCCCTCTGCGCCCCTTTCACCAAAACATCTGCATCATTGCAAATGAAGAGCTTCAGAGCAAGAAACATAAAAAAAAACACAGGAAAATAAACAGAATGCAAATTGTGTTGCAATGGTTCTCAAAAAGTAGCTAGGGACTTAAATGCTGGTGTCAAATAAAAAGTATGGCTTTTGTTATGTATAAATTTGATGTATGTTCCGTAATATAAATATGTAACCTTTAATAGATGAAAGCTTGCGCTGAAGGGGGCATCACAATGACTTGGTACTCAATGTTTCCTGTCTCCATGAATCTTAATAATAATTGGATAGTAGTAGTACGTACTTATTGGATACCCTTGTATGTATGGAAATGTTGTAGTATCATTGCATGGTGGCATTCCTACTTAGACACCATAAAGTCTACTATTTTTGCTGTGCATGGCTGTAGTAGTACTGTTTGCCATTTTTTAAATATATTTTTTAATTTAAGGATTCTTCTGTGCAAATCATACAGGAACAGTGACATAGTATCATCATATACATGCCAAAAAATAATACAGAAACAAAAAAAGGGAAACAATTAGTAATAAAAAACAACAACACGAAGAGGGAAATGGTGGTGAGGAGGGGGGGAGCAGGAGTAGGAACCCATATTAGTGATTCAGGTTTTCATATATGATACATACATACATAGGTAATAAAAAGTGAGGGGCTGGTGCACCTTGGGTGGATGGATGGATAGATAGATAGATAGATAGATAGATAGATAGATAGATCTGCCTTTTAGGAGCTTGGTTATCAGCAGCCTCAAAACATAGAGATGCCCCTTTAGGTTCTCCAGTGAACCAGTAATTGTTGATCATCCCTCATTACTTGCACAATGCATCCTCATTGAGCACCTTCATGGCAAATGTTGACCTGCACTACAGGTGTAGCCTGAGCTACCGGGCACTACTTGAGAGATGCTGGTTCCTTAGAGAAGAGATTCGTGAAGCACAGGAATTGGGTGAGTGTGATTTAAGGCAGGATCCTGTGTCCTGTGTGTGTGCGGACAGAGAGCAGAACAGAAGACAGTGTGATGCAGAACACCGAAGAGAAGCAGAAGTAGCCAAATGGTGAGTGTAGTAGAAATAGAGCAGGATTGGTTAGCAGATATTGGCAGATATTGGCAGTATCCCAGCACATGTATAGTGTTCACACTATGACACTTTGCATAAAGAAATAAGTGCTTTAACAATAAATCATAACTCAGCAACATTACGTTAATCCTTGTAGCAGTAGTCCACTGGGGCACTGCATCTCCACCCGTTGGATTCCAAGCCAATAAGAGTAAACATGAGTGGTGACACAGCGTGAATAAAGTATTGGAAATGAGTATTCATATATGATTCATATCTTAAATTAGCATCTAATTCTCTTAGGTTAAAAAGCCTTGATTTCATTCACTCACAGGTCTGGTATGTCTAAACTGCCAGATTCTGCATATTGGCTCCAGTAGTTAAAGAGATTGATAGGTTTTGATCTTTGTCTCCCTTTGTCACACATGATGCAGGCTTGCATCATGGTAGAAATGAGATTGATTCATTGCTAATTTCAGGATTACGATGATAATAATCTATCACCTCTTGATGAATGCCCGTGGTTTTTTAGCACATTGTCACTGGGTTCTGTTTCAACAGCTCGGAAATTAGCAGTGAGTTAATGACTTTCACAGTCAGATTTTTTCCCTTCATACTGCGATCGTATTTTATAAGAAATTAATTAGGAATCTGCTGCAATAGTCATCTACAGAAAAAAATTATAACTACTACAAAAAAAAATGAATCCTGAAATTGTCCATGCTGTCTCCTCTATGGCCGTGTTTCCCTGTATATGCCTCTATTAATGATTCTTCCTAATACAGAGTACAAGAAGAAAGATTGGGTTAGTGGTCTTGATGAGCAATCAGAGGCATTTCGTTTCTTTACCTCACACTATAGGCCTTTACCCCACACTATAGGCTCATGCACACGACCGTTGGATGTTTTGTGGTCCGCAAAAAACATGGATACCAGCCATGTTCATTACACATTTTGCGGCACAGAACGCCCAGCTCCTAATAGAACAGTCCAATCCTTGTCCGTAATGTGGACACTAATTGGACATGTTCTATTTTTTTGCCGGAACAGCCATGCAGACATACGGAAACGGTATGCACACAAAGTCCGTTTTTTATGTGGACCCATTGAAGTGAATAAAAAAACAACATGGAAACGGAAAAAAATTTGTTCATCTGCGTGGGCTCTATGTCAGATGAAATGCTGATGAAGCAGAGCTTGAATATGGACTAGACTTAGTAGGCAACTGCCTAGAGCACCATTGAGAAAGACAGGTGGAACTTAAGGCTTTCTTTCCACATAGTTTTATTTTTTGGCAATTCATTTGGTAGTGAAAAATGCCACTTACAGTTGTGTTCAAAATAATAGCAGTCAGACATCACTAACCTGATCAATCACTGTTTTTGGTAGAAATTATATTTCTACATGGCAAATAATTTACTAGCAGGTGTAGTAGAGTAATAGAAATCCAACAGACCCAACAGTCATGACATGCATGCTGTTGATTCTCTGTAATTCAATCACTTACTGAAAGGGGCATGTTCAAAATAATAGCAGTGCGGAGTTCAATGAGTGATGTCATTCATTCTTTAAAAAACAGGTGGCAATTATTGCCCTTATTTAAGGAAGGAAGGCAGCAAATGTTGTACATGCCGGTTACAGTACATTTCTCTCTAAAATTCTGAGGAAAATGGGCCGTTCCAGACATTGTTCAGAAGAACAGCGTACCTTGATTAAAAAGTTGATTGGAGAGGGGAAAACATATAAAGAAGTGCAGAAAATGATAGGCTGCTCAGCTAAAATGATCGCAAATGCTTTAAAATGGCAACCAAAACCTGAAAGACGTGGAAGAAAGCGAAAAACTACCATTCAAATGAATAGAATAATTTCCCAAATGGCAAGGACTCAGCCAACAATCAGCTCCAGGAAGATCAAAGAAGGTCTAAAGTTCCCTGTGAGTCCTGTTACAATTAGAAGAAGCCTATGTGAAGCCAAGCTATCTGCAAGAAGCCCCCGCAAAGTCCCACTGGTAAAAAAAAGACATGTGCTGAAGAGGTTACAAATTGACAAAGAGCACATTGACGCCAGTAAAGAGACATTTTGTGGACTGGTTCTTTTTGGGTCTAGTGGCCGGAGACAGTTTGTCAGACGACCTCCAAACACTGAATTCCAGCCCCAGTACACTGTGAAGACAGTAAAGCATGGCGGTGCAAGCATCATGATATGGGGATGTTTCTCATACTACGGTGTTGGGCCTATTTATCGCATACCAGGGATCATGGATCAGTTTGAATACATCAGAATACTTGAAGAGGTCATGCTGCCTTATGCTGAAGAGGAAATGCCCTTGAAATGGGTGTTCCAACAAGACAACGACCCCAAACACACCAGTAAACGTGCAACATCTTGGTTCCAGACCAACAAGATTGACGTTATGGAGGGGGCCAGGCCAATCCCCGGATCTTAATCCAATAGAAAACTTGTGGGGTGACATAAAAAATGCAGTTTCTGAGGCAAAACCAAGAAATAGAGAAGAACTGTGGAATGTAGTCCAATCATCCTGGGCTGGAATACCTGTTCACAGGGGCCAGAGGTTGGTTGACTCCATGCAACTCCAACACGGATGTCCAGCAGTTCTCAGAAACAGCGGTTATACAACTAAATATTAGTTAAGTGATTCAAAGGAAAGCAAAATCTTCAAGCATTTTTCAGTTTATATAGTGAATGTTTGTAAAGAAGAATACAAACACTGCTATTTTTTTGAACAGTCTAATATTCACTTTTGTTAAAATTTTTTAGAGGAACAACACAAATTTTATATATTTTTCTTCATGTTTTGATTTGGAATAGAATGCGTAGTGTTCCCAATGCATTTGTGTGTATGGAAATAGAAGCTGTTAGAAGTATTTTGAGCTTTATTCACTTTTTAAACACACTGCTATTATTTTGAGCACAACTGTATTTTTGATTGTAAAAATTTCTAGACAGTTTTTGGGCAATTTTCAACTCCCATAGAAATGCCGAAAGGTAAAGTGACTAAACAAATGGCATGACTAGAACAAATTGCATTTTGTCAAAAATGACAAAATTGTAAAGATGAACAAACGCAATGCAAAAAACACTATGGAAAAAATCACTTTGTGTACAGTGAGTTTTATAACTTACTGTAGACCTTAAAGTAACATCTCAATGCATAAAAAAGTGGATAGAATGCTGCAAAGAAGCCATTAAAGGGTTTCTATCACTTTGTTTCACCTATTTAGCTTTCAGACACTAGCGATCCGCTAGTGTCTGCTTTATCTAACCATCCTAATATAAGAGCTTATTGTCCTGCCGTTTAGCTAAAAAAATAACTTATATAGATATGCAAATGAGCCTCTAGGTGCTATGGGGGCGTGATTAGCACCTAGAGGCTCCGTCTACCTTAACAAACTGCCGCCGCCCAGCGCGTCCCTCCAGCCCGCCCATCTCCTCCGGAATGCGATGCTCCTCGTATTCGGCGCATGCGCAGTGAATGTCTGATCGCTTCCCTGCTCAGACATCTCCACTGCGCCTGCGCCGATGACGTCATAGTGCTCCGAGGAACAGGCGCAGTGGAGATGTCTGAGCAGGGAAGCATCAGACATTCACTGCGCATGCGCAAAACAGAGACGCGCACGGAGAGGATCGCTTCAGCTGGAGATGGGCGGGCTGGAGGGACGCGCTGGGCGGCGGCAGTTTGTTAAGGTAGACGGAGCCTCTAGGTGCTAATCACGCCCCCATAGCACCTAGAGGCTCATTTGCATATCTATATAAGTTATTTTTTTAGCTAAACGGCAGGACAATAAGCTCTTATATTAGGATGGTTAGATAAAGCAGACACTAGCGGATCGCTAGTGTCTGAAAGCTAAATAGGTGAAACGAAGTGATAGAAACCCTTTAAGATACATGAAAATGCATAAAATATATACAGTGGATATAAAAAGTCTACACATCCCTGTTAAAATGTCAGGTTTCTGTGCTGTAAAAAAATGAGACAAAGATAAATCATTTCGGAACTTTTTCCACCTTTAATGTGACCTATAAACTGTACCACTCAATTGAAAAACAAACTGAAATCTTTTAGGTGGAGGGAAGAAATAAATAAATAAATAAATGATGTGGTTGCATAAGTGTGCACCCCCTCTTATAACTGGGGATGTAGCTGTGTTCAGTATTAAGCAATCACTTTCCAAATCCTGTTAAATAGGAGTCAGCATACAGCTGCCATCATTTAAAGTGCCTCTGATTAACCCCAAATTAAGTTCAGCTGCTCTAGTTGGTCTTTCCTGAAATTTTCTTAGGCTACTTTCACACTAGCGTTCGGGGCTCCGCTTGTGAGTTCCGTTTGAAGGGGCTCACAAGCGGCCCCGAACGCATCCGTCCAGCCCTAATGCATTCTGAGTGGAGGCGGATCCACTGAGAATGCATCCGCCTGCCAGCGCTCAGCCTCCGCTCCGCTCAGCAGGCGGACACCTGAACGCTGCTTGCAGCGTTCAGGTGTCCGCCTGGCCGTGCGGAGGCAAACGGATATGTCCAGACTTACAATGTAAGTCAATGGGGACGGATCCGTTTGAAGTTGACACAGTATGGCTCAATTTTCAAACGGATCCGTCTCCCATTGACTTTCAATGTAAAGTCAAAACGGATCCGTTTGCATTATCATGAACAAAAAAAAAAAAAAATTTATTTTTTTATTTTTTTTTGTTCATGGTAATACAAACGGATCCGGTCTGAATGGATCTAAGCGTTTGCATTATAGGTGCGGATCCGTCTGGGCACATACCAGACGGATCCGACCTAAACGCAGGTGTGAAAGTAGCCTTAGGCTACTTTCACACTAGCGTTCGGAGCGGATCCGTCTGATGTTTCATCAGACGGATCCACTCCTATAATGCAGACGTTCGCATCCGTTCAGAACGGATCCGTCTGCATTAAAACTTAGAAAATTTTCTAAGTGTGAAAGTTGTCTGAGCGGATCCGTTCAGACTTTACATTGAAAGTCAATGGGGGACGGATCCGCTTGAAGATTGAGCCATATTGTGTCATCTTCAAGCGGATCCGTCCCCATTGACTTTCAATGTAAAGTCTGGACGGATCCGTTCAGGCTACTTTCACACTTAGAAATTTTTCTAAGTTATAATGCAGACGGATCCGTTCTGAACGGATGCGAACGTCTGCATTATAGGAGCGGATCCGTCTGATGAAACATCAGACGGATCCGCTCTGAACGCTAGTGTGAAAGTAGCCTAAGATGTGCTGCCAGCCTCATGGAGGGGGACATGTAGCCTAAGGCTACTTTCACACTAGCGTTCAGAGCGGATCCGTCTGATGTTTCATCAGACGGATCCGCTCCTATAATGCAGACGTTTGCATCCGTTCAGAACGGATCCGTCTGCATTATAACTTAGAAAAATTTCTAAGTGTGAAAGTAGCCTGAACGGATCCGTCCAGACTTTACATTGAAAGTCAATGGGGGCGGATCCGCTTGAAGATTGAGCCATATTGTGTCATCTTCAAACGGATCCGTCCCCATTGACTTACATTGTAAGTCTGGACGGATCCGCTCGCCTCCGCACGGCCAGGCGGACACCCGAACGCTGCAAGCAGCGTTCAGGTGTCCGCTCACTGAGCGGAGCGGAGGCTGAGCGCTGGCAGGCGGATGCATTCTCAGTGGATCCGCCTCCACTGAGAATGCATTGGGGCCAGACGGATGCGTTCGGGGCCGCTCGTGAGCCCCTTCAAACGGAGCGCACGAGCGGACACCCGAACGCTAGTGTGAAAGTAGCCTTAGTCGCATCCCACAGCAAAAGCCATGGTCCACAGAGAGCTTCCAAAGCATCAGAGGGATCTCATTGTTAAAAGGTATCAGTCAGGAGAAGGGTACAAAAGAATTTCCAAGGCATTAGATATACCATGGAACACAGTGAAGACAGTCATCATCAAGTGGAGTAAATACGGCACAACAGTGACATTACCAAGAACTTGACGTCCCTCCAAAATTGATGAACAGACAAGAAGAAAACTGGTCTGGGAGACTACCAAGAGGCCTACAGCAACATTACAGGAGCTGCAGGAATATCTGGCAAGTACTGGCTGTGTGGTACATGTGACAACAATCTCCCGTATTCTTCATATGTCTGGGCTATGGGGTAGAGTGGCAAGACGAAAGACTTTTCTTACGAAGAAAAACATCCGAGCCAGGCTACATTTTGCAAAAACACATCTGAAGTCTCCCAAAAGCATGTGGGAAAAGGTGTTATGGTCTGATGAAACCAAGGTTGAACTTTTTGGCCATAATTCCAAAAGATATGTTTGGCGCGAAAACAACACTGCACATCACCAAAAGAACACCATACCCACAGTGAAGCATGGTGGTGGCAGCATCATGCCAAGGGGCTGTTATTCTTCAGCTGGAACTGGGGCCTTAGTTAAGCTAGAGGGAATTATGAAAAATTCCAAATACCAGTCAATATTGGCACAAAACCTTCAGGCTTCTGCTGAACATGAAGAGAAACGTCATCTTTCAGCATGACAACGACCCAAAGCATACATCCAAATCAACAAAGGAATGGCTTTACCAGAAGAAGAATAAAGTTTTGGAATGGCCCAGCCAGAGCCCAGACCTGAATCCGATTGAAAATCTGTGGGGTGATCTGAAGAGGCCTGTGCACAGTAGATGCCCTCGCAATCTGACAGATTTGGAGTGTTTTTGCAAAGAAGAGTGGGCAAATCTTGAAAAGTCAAAATGTGCCATGCTATTAGACTCATACCCAAAAAGACTGAGTGCTGTAATAAAATCAAAAGGTGCTTCTACAAATTATTAGTTTAAGGGTGTGCACACTTATGCAACCACATTATTTTATTTTTATATTTTTTCTTCCCTCTACCTAAAAGATTTCAGTTTGTTTTTCAATTAAGTTGTACAGTTTATAGGTCACATTACAGGTGGAAAAAGGTCTGAAATGAATTATCTTTGTCTCATTATTTTTTACATCACAGAAACCTGACATTTTAACACTGTATATATATATATATATATATATATATATATATATATAATAAAAAAAAAGCTATACTGCCTAACAGTGTAAATAGAGGGGTCCTCTGTTCAGGATTCTCATTTCTTGGCCACTGTGGAGAGCTAGTGAGACCTTCTCTTTTCTGCATCACATATGAAAAGAGAACCATCTCGTTAGCGCCACCTTATGGAGGTGGCTTCTTATGAGTCAAAGTCCGACTTTTTACCAAGCCTTGGGACGTTACAGGGGCAATAAACAAGACATATTATTATCCATTTTATTTTCTCATGGAACAATGTCACTAAGTCTCCTTACACAGCTGGTCTCTTTAAAGGGGTTGTCCCATGAAAAATATTCTACATTTTTCAAACCAGCACCTGGATCTGAATACTTTTGGAACTGCATGTAATCAACAATTTAGTATAGCCACTGAGTTTTTCACTGAAATCTATTTGTATAGCGCCCCCTATTGTTTATCCTTTTTCTAATTTCTCTGTCCAGCTCACTGAGATGGAAGCACATGCCATCAGCTGCAGCAGAAAAGACGTGCCCCCTGAGAAAGTACATGCACACTAAGCTGCCAGCCTGAAGTAAATTTAACAGAACAATTGGAGCAATGAAGAGACTACCATGTACGACATGATATCAGATTTCCATTTCTTTAGAGCCAGTACCCTGCCTAAGCTGCATGACACATGAAACCCCTTAATTTGAATGGCCGCTGTGTAATCATTTTGGCCGGGGTGATGCTGGAAAGGAACTGAACATTTACTGCCAGGTTTCCTCACATATTACAGCTTATTGCACAGGGTCCCAGCAAGGAAACACTTTGTGATCAGCTTATTGTCAAGTGATTACACTAAAATGAAGAGACTGTCCAAAGTGGAGAACCTCTTTAAAGGGTTGACCAGTCTTGCAGCAAACTTCATTTGTGATGGGAATGTTTGCCTTAAGAAAAGAAAAAAAACACCACTCACCTATTCACAGTCAAGCTGTTCCATTTGCTTTGTTTCCAGTACTGGACATTTCATTTACCCATCAGAACAGAAATGGTGAGATCCCATGACCTCTGCTGGCAATCACTGGCCTTGACAGTCAAATGTGCTAGAACACATCACTAGCAGACCGTAGTGAAGATAGATACTACCTGCATAGAGAACTGCACATGTTAGAAGGGAATGGAAATGAGGAGTATGCAAAATTACTAATTAAAGCCAATTGGGGGAGATTAAGTAAATGGTTGTCCACCTAACAAGTATTATGCTGATTTTAAGGGGGTTGTCCGAGCATATGCTGACATCTGATCTGACATTGGGCATGAAGAGACACCAACATTATTCCCGTAAATGCCATTACTGCACATGACGGGGTATTGGTTATTACCCGCTCGCCCCTCATGATCAGTCACCTACTAACCCTTGACTCACTTACCACAAGCCCCGACCTTCTAAACTGGCCCCGTCAGAACCCCAATAAGACACGGACACCAAGTTGGATTATATCGGCCACAGCAGCCGTTTATTGAAAACATATACATGAATAATTAACCTTTTATTTCCCACAAAACATCCCCATAAGATATAACCAACTTAATTCACCTGAGTAACACGGGGGAGGTCCTGGAAGCCCCAAACCTCGGAATTTTCCCAGTATCCTTTTTGAGCCGACTTGCCCCCAGCCGTTAAGCACCAGCTCAGAGGCACCACTGACGGCTCGCCCAAATTCCGCCACAACCGACCACCAGCCATAGGAGTCCAGCCCCAACCGTGGGGCCCTCCCATCCTCGTCACCTGAATCTCTCCAACTTCAAGGACCTCCCACCGCCACAGCCGCCGTGACAAAATAAATAACATTTTATTTTACTTATTCATTACACGATCACCCCACTCCGTCCCCTCCCCAACCCCCCCCATCTGACCCAGGCTCTGGAACCTGAACAACAAGGGTGGGTGGGTGGGAGCTCCGTTCTATCCACAAAATGGCCTCCTTCATCCCGGGCCCTCACCTATTTAACCCCTCGTTCCACCGCCCCCATAACTTAAACTGACCAATCCCTCCCCAGGGGCTCCCTCAAACCAGCCCCCCGTCATGGTCGCCTCCCCCCAAGGCTGCGCCCCCAGTCCGGCTCTGTCTTGACGGGGTATTGGTTATTACCCGCTCGCCCCTCATGATCAGTCACCTACTAACCCTTGACTCACTTACCACAAGCCCCGACCTTCTAAACTGGCCCCGTCAGAACCCCAATAAGACACGGACACCAAGTTGGATTATATCGGCCACAGCAGCCGTTTATTGAAAACATATACATGAATAATTAACCTTTTATTTCCCACAAAACATCCCCATAAGATATAACCAACTTAATTCACCTGAGTAACACGGGGGAGGTCCTGGAAGCCCCAAACCTCGGAATTTTCCCAGTATCCTTTTTGAGCCGACTTGCCCCCAGCCGTTAAGCACCAGCTCAGAGGCACCACTGACGGCTCGCCCAAATTCCGCCACAACCGACCACCAGCCATAGGAGTCCAGCCCCAACCGTGGGGCCCTCCCATCCTCGTCACCTGAATCTCTCCAACTTCAAGGACCTCCCACCGCCATGAACGCCCATGCTTGACACCTTAAGCATGTGCGTCCCTCCACATCCGCAAAGCTGTCTCAATGCCTTCCTGTATTGCCAGACACCACATGTCAATCCCCACTGCGTTCAAATGAACGCCGTCAGACCGCCAAAAAGCTCCAACCCCTTTTTCCAGCTCGGTATGCCGCACTACCACTGCCCCATTCCTTGCCATAAACCGCCCTATTGCCCGGTTAGCTTTTATCCTAGCCTTGTTTATCCCTTCCACTGAACGCGCCCCCCTCCACACCTTGCGGGGAACAATGTCCGACCAAACGGAAATAAGACCCGGGAACAGCGCCCACAACCGGAGTAGATCGAATTTAACGTCCTTCACCAACTCCCGCAACGGCCGCGCCCCCAAATCGTTGCCCCCCACGTGTAACACCAACACATCCGGCACCCTATCCAACCTCACAAACTTGTGGACCTCAGGTAGCACGCCCCCCCACACCATACCCCTACGCCCCAACCATCTTACCACCGCCACCGACCGGTCAATCCCCAACTGTTGTCCATCCGGCCGAACCGCTGCCCGGATGGCTCCCCAGAAAACATAGGAGTGACCCATTATCCAGATCAGCGCTGGGTCCGAACCTGCAACGAAATAACAATAACAAAAGCATACCGTGCGGGATGAGACAGAATACAATGCAATATCACAACCGATCTAGACGAATATATGATCTAAAGCGAATCGATTCCCACCTTCCTATCCGCATGATCACATCCTGCCCCAATCCGCGTCTGGCCGCCTCCGTCGCAGCCCCAATTCTGAAAGAATGGCTAGAGTAACCCCCAAGCGCTAAGCCCAACTGCCCTAGACACCGCTTGAAGACCGCCGTGAACTGGAAACGGGAAAGGAAAGACCCGTCCGCATGCACTAAGAGAGGGGAATTCATCCCCACCACCGCGACCCCGTACTCCCTCAAGCAACATACCGGACACATTGCGCAACCCGGGACCGCAAACAAAACAACCTTCCGACCTCTCCCTTCCACATCAGTTTTTGACCGCCTAATACGAAACTCCACCCTGTCCTGAAAAAGGTCTACATCATCCCTAAACAAACCACCCTGTTTCTTAACCGACGGAGAAACCAACTCGCCCAAACGCAAGGCCCCAAAAAATGCCAGCGAAAAAGCCAACCGAAACAAACGTAACTCCCACGGCGAGGCACAAACGTCGACTAGTTGATCCCCCAGCCTCAACAGCAAAGCAAAAGACACCGGCCTACGGTCATCCTGCACTGACTGAGAACGCCGCCAACCCTTCAAAGCCCTCACCACCAGAAAAGACTTGGTGACGTCTGGCAGATTCCTAAGACGAAAACCGAAAGCCAATCCTGAAACACAACTATTAATCCTAGCGACAGACCACCCCTCCTCTCTACAATGCCCAATGAACAATAGCAAGGGAATCTCAAAGTCATCCGACACAACAGCCAACCTGGCCTTCCAATCCTCCCAGCATTGCCATGCCCTATCATATGTGTCCCACGTACCGGGTGCAAGTGAAGCCCGTATGAGACCCGCTACGGTGTCTCCAGAAGTTCCCACAGGCCACTCGGGCAGTCCAGCCCGCGCTCCTCTGCCCCCGGGGCCAGCTGGCGGAAACGCTCCCACTGTGAACGAGAGAGAGCATCAGCAATACAGTTATCAACCCCTAGTACATGTACTGCTACCACCCAAGCATTGAGTGACAAGCACTCCAGCACCAGCCTCTGTAACAGACGCACCACCAACGGTGAAGAAGCTGACAACCCGTTAATCGCTTGCACCACCCCCAAGTTGTCACAATGGAAACGAACCTTCTTGTTCCTAAACTCCTCCCCCCATAACATTACTGCCACCACAATGGGGAACAATTCCAGCAACGCTAAATTCTTGACCCAGCCTCTCTCCACCCAGGTATCAGGCCAACCCCCCGCACACCACTGCCCCCCACAATAGACCCCGAAACCGCCTCCCCCTGCCGCGTCAGAGAAAAGGTCAAAATCAAATGAGTCTACCGCCTCACCCATAAACAGACCTCTGCCATTATAACACTCCAGAAACGATGCCCAAACTTGCAAATCCGCCCTAAGCTCCTTCCCCAATCTAATAAAATGGTGCGGCGCCGCCACCCCCGCCGTTGCCGCCGCCAAACGCCTACTAAATACCCTACCCATGGGGATAATCCTACAGGCGAAATTCAGCTTCCCCAGGAGTGACTGTAGGCTCCGCAATTGGATTTTCTGCAGTCGCCTCGCCCTGTCGACCTCCATTTTCAAGTCCTCAACCTTGTCCAAGGGCAGCCTACATTCCATCCTCACTGAGTCAATCACTATGCCTAGGAAGCTCAATTCCGTGGTCGGCCCCACCGTTTTCCCTGCCGCCAAGGGAACCCCAAAGGAATCAAACAACGCCTCCATCGTGTGCAACAGCAAAGAGCACACCCTGGATCCCGGGGGGCCAATACATAAGAAATCATCCAGATAGTGAATAAGTGATTCACATCCGGAGGAATCCACTACCGCCCATCTAGAAAAGAACTGAACTTCTCAAAATACGCGCAGGACAACGAACACCCCATTGGCAAACAACGATCAACAAAAAACTTACCCTCCCAAAAACATCCCAACAAATGCAGGCTCTCTGGGTGCACCGGCAACAACCTAAAAGCTGACTCAATATCTGTTTTCGCCATCAACGCACCCCTCCCAAACTTCCTAACCCACTTCACTGCCGCATCAAACGAGGTATAGACTACCGAGCACAGCGTCGGGTCAATACCATCGTTGACCGACGATCCCTTAGGAAAGGATAGATGTTGAATCAGGCGAAACGTATTCGCCTCCTTCTTTGGGACCACCCCCAGAGGCGACACACGCAAGTTCTGCAAAGGTGGTTCCAAAAACGGGCCAGCCATCCTTCCAAGTCTAACTTCCTTCTCTAACTTTTTTGTCACCACATCAGGGTGCTCCCTAGCCGACTGCAAATTCTTCTTAAGCAACACAGGCCCCGAAGGAACAAACGGAATTTTAAACCCCCCCAAAAAACCTTCCCGCAACAATTGCGCAGCCTCCCTATCCGGATATCTAGCGAGAAACCGGTCCATCTCTCCCAGCCGCACTGGCGTCTCCCCCTTTTCCAGAACTCTCACCCCCCTTCTGTCTTGCCCCTCTAAAACAGCGCGTGGCTCCGTGAGACCCACCACAGGTGGAGCATTCGTGCTTAAATTTGCACTTGGCTCCAAATTTACACCCCCCTTCATTGAATAAAAAACACAACCCCTTCGCAGATGCTGCCGCGAATCCGGATTGTCCCCCTGCCCCTGATTCACTCCGAAAGGGCTGACCCGACCGAACCGGCGCCGTCACTTTGAGCCACAAAGCGATATCCTTGTGGTCCCATTTGATGCTAGGGCGTACCGCCTTCCGCTGCCTAAACTGTTCGTCGTAACGCAGCCAGGCCATACCCCCATACACCCGGTAAGCTTCCCCAATAGCATCGAGGTAACAAAAAAGCGCGGAGCAGCACTCCGGCGCCTTCTCCCCTATCACACTGGCCAATATCGCGAACGCCTGCAACCAGTTTGGGAACGTCCGCGGTATCAGGCGGTGCCTACGCTTCTCCTCGTCCTCCCTCTTACCCTCATCCTTCCGCGCCCTATCCAAATTGAACCTGTCCAAAGGGAGTAAGGAAAATATATCCACATACTCCCCTTTCCAAATGCGCTCCCTAACCTCCTGCTTCAAATGTGCCCCCAACGGGCCTTCGAAACAAACATAAACTTCCCCCTTAGCCCTATCGTCTAACCGCATTCCATCCTCCTGATCAGACCCACCTACCTGCGTCTGAACGGACGCCGAAGTCCCACATGAAACCACCGTGGGTGCACTCGAAGCTGGCGGCCCCCCAGCGACCGCCCCCACACCCCACGCCGGCAATGGCCCTGACGCTACCGCCCCGCCGACGCCACCCCCCAAGCCCCCCACCGGTAACACGGGATTCCCTGCCGCCCCCAAATTTGCTAACAACCCCACCAAACCCCCCAAGAGCTGGCCCAGTCCCTTACTCAAATCCGACTGAGACCCCCCAGCCCCCCCAGACACTAACTGACATAAAGGTCCCCAAGGTGCCTCACCTGGCTGCCTGGGTGCTGTGACCCCATCAGCCGAAGGTCCTGACTCCCGCCGCTCGGTCCTCTGAGACGGTCCTGGCACAGCGAGCTCCCACGGATGTCCCCTGGCCGGGCTGGGGCCAGGGACGCGATCTTCCGGATCTTCTCTGGAAACGACTTGCCCAGCGACGACCTCCTCCTCGACTTGCCTGGCCGCCGAGGGCCTGCTGCCAAGGTCCGCAGCAGCCCCGCGCCCTCTGGAACACTGCTCTGGCTGAGGGGCCTCATCCACATCAGGATCCTGGAGAGAGCCCGCCGTTCCTGGTCCCGACCACAAGGTGGCGCTGCTGCGCTGCTGAAGAGTCCTACTGAGGCCTGCCTGAGGGCTCCGCCTCCTGGCTGGATTCCTTCCACGTCTGGACGCCCGGGAAGGAGCTGCACCCGGCGCCTGCAGGCGTGAAGGGTCCTGAAAAGCAGGGCTCCGTCTGCGGCGCTGAGCCCTAGGGGAGGCCATATCTGGGCTGAGGCGCGCCGGCGGCCGGGCCCGCCGCGGCCGGGATGCCCGTGGCTGAGGCGAAGCGGGAGCCTCAGCCGCCCCTCTGAGCAGCTGCTGGACCTGCTCCTGGAGCCAGCCGGGTCCCCGAGCAGCTGCTGCCGACCTGAGATCCGACAGGAGTGATTCTACGTCCATGATAAATGTAAGTGCGCACGGAGTGTAGGTGTATACAGCTCCGTTCTATCCACAAAATGGCCTCCTTCATCCCGGGCCCTCACCTATTTAACCCCTCGTTCCACCGCCCCCATAACTTAAACTGACCAATCCCTCCCCAGGGGCTCCCTCAAACCAGCCCCCCGTCATGGTCGCCTCCCCCCAAGGCTGCGCCCCCAGTCCGGCTCTGTCTTTTCGAAAGTCTTAATTCCAGAGAACACAATTCTGCTACTTCAGAGTTTGACGGGAGTGTGCTGTAGACTCAGACCATGGACATTTCTGATGATACGTCACCTGACTGTTTTCTTTCTGACTTTTGCACACTGGTGAGAAAACTGCCTTCGCAAAGTTGTCTTTGTGAGAAAGCCTGTTTCATTGATCTGCTCAGAATCCTGACCACAACACACAAACATCTTAGGGATGAATTAGGGCAGGACTCCTTCTCTTGAGCTAGGTCGTACTATCTTACGTGTGTGACCTCTAATGCTCTTTTGGCTCTATGGAAAAATAAATTCTAATGTTGCTGAAATGATCATGATTGTTTTCTCCCTGATCTAGTCTTTGGTGACAGCTGACACCAATAATGGTTCAACCAATGGACATTTTTGAGATAAAAGCCCTAAAAAGTCCATTATTTGCTCCCAGTTTCCAGATGGATGGCTTCTCAGTGGAATCATCATTTTTCTTTTTTCAAGGGCTCAGCTTTGTCATGGGTTGTTTTATTTCTGACATTGAAATATCTCTTTCTTTTTATGAATGTCAAAGGGAATACTTGATATGTTGTCTCCCAGTACATTATCACAGCTCATGGTATTTCTTTCTTGTATGTTATATTTTAATTCTTTCATCTCGCTTTTTAATTTTTTATTACCACACATAAATTATGCTTCATGCACATGGCAGTCTTATGAGGTTAGCTCTGTAAAGTGGAGCTGTAGGGGCTCCATGTGCAACTGTATAATGCTCTGTGTGGCCCCATATGTTTGAGATAGTATCTAGAAGCAATGCCAGTTATGCCCTATTACAGTTCTGTAAAAACATATCTGTGCTTTCAGGTGACATTTCAGAATATGCTGTGTATGTGCACTTGAGAAATAACATTACAGCATATGACTTGTATTCTACATTTGTAATCAGTTTTCTCATCTGAAGGCTTCATCTCTAGTTGACGGTTTTCCTTGAGCTAATGGGTGGAGACTGGCAATTATGATGTCTACAATACACTGCACATGGAGAAAACAGAAGATTTTACTCCTTAACTCATACTCATTCATCCATTCCCTCACTTGGAAGGATCATGGAGGACTTTATACAGAAGCACTGAACAGTATTGATGTGAATAAAGCACTTGGGGAGTATTAGAAAGCTTACTATTAGCTGTAGAAGCTTCTCTAATTCTTTCTCACCATGCTTCTTCTCTCAACCCCTCTTCATAGAAATCTAGGAGCAGTATATTTGTGTCTTTCTATTTAGACCTCTAATAGCAGCATGTGATTTGATCAGTCAGTGAGTTGAGAGTATGTCTGATCTCCCAAGACTGCATTTAGCAGTGAATCCTGAGCAAATGAACAGTTTAGGGTGGGTTCACACTAGCGTTAGGGATTCCGCTATGGCTTTCCGTCATAACATGGTTATAACGGAAAATAACGGAATCCATTAGACGGAAGGCCGGATCCGTTCTTCTGCCCATAGACTTGTATTTGCTCTAAGTCCTAATAGAAGTCTTTGGGACTAAAAACGGATCCATCTGGGTCCCGTTATGCAAGACGGAAAACAAAGTCCTTTCGACAGGACTTGGTTTTCCATCTTGCATAACGGGACCCAGACGGATCCGTTATGCTTTCCCATAGACTTCTATTAGGACGGAAAGCAAACGGAATGCCTTTTAAACGCTTCCGTTTTGCATTCTGTCTGGGCATTCCATTATTTTCTGTTATAACCATGTTATTATGTGATGAAGTGGAGAACCACACTCTATTCGATAGGTTCTGGTGCCAATCAAGGGCTGAGAGCAGCCAATGTACATATAGTGAAATTGAGTCACACAGATTTTAAGTGTTGCAATTTAAAGTATTTATTTAGTTTCACAGTAGTTTCATCCAATTGCCCAATATTTGTTTGCAAGGTACAAACAGAATTTCTAGACCGGACGTTTCGGTCACATTAGACCTTCATCAGCGGTCACATTTTATCTGTTCTGGAAAAAGAGAGGGTCTCAGGGCTTGGATATTTGGCTTACAGATCGTATTAACGGTGATGAATTTGGGTCCGCTCCACACTGGTACAGGATGAAACATTAAAATAATGAACTAACGCTGAATGTCGGCATAAAAAATTTATTTTAGGCCACGGGAGTACAGGACCCAAAAATAAGGCATTCACTTACCAGAAAATAACTTATGGTTATGTGGCTGAAGGTACATTAGGCGGTCACTGGAAAAAATATGTACTGAAGGCCAGTACAAATACATGTCAAATACATATGTTTTAAAGAATTAAAAATATAAAATTGGATTAAAAACATGGCTAACGAAAGCCCCCCTCTTGAATAAACCCCAATCGATATTAGGTGAAATTCGATTACACGTGGTCGTCATAGGTGTTCATTTCCTCCGAGGCCCAAAAAATTAGGCATTCACCTGGCAGAAAAGAACTTGTGGTTATGTGGATGGAGGTATAAGAGGCGGTCACTGGATAAAAATTGTACTGTAGGCCAGTACAAATAAATGTCTAAAATACATATGTTTAAAAGAGCTAAAAATAAAAAATTTGATTAAAAACATGGCTAACGAAATGCCCCCTCTTGAATAAACCCCAAATGATAATAGGTGAAATTCGATTACACGTGGTGTTGAATTCCCCCGAGATCCATGCCTCATTCATTTTTAGAAATGTGAGGTAGTCCACACTGTCGTGAGCTAGGCGAGTGCACTTATTTTTCACAATCCCCACTGCTGCGCTGAATGTCCTTTCGGACAGGACACTCGACGAGGGGCAAGCCAAGAGTTTCATGGCAAATTGTGCCAGCTCTGGCCACAGATCAAGCCTGCACACCCAGTAGTCTAGGGGTTCCTCGCTTCTCAGAGCGTCCACATCGGCCATTAACCCAATGTAGTCAGACACTTGTCGCTATAGGCGTTCCCTGAGGCTGGATCTGCAGGACGCCTGTCGATGGGTTGGCTGCAAGAATGATCTCATATCCGAAGTGACCAACACATCTTCAAACCGCCCTCTTCTTGCAGGCGCTGTTGGATTGGTACCCGCACCTGTTTCGCTGTGGGTGGAAATTCCTCTGCCAGCGCCCGCAAAAGCAGAATGCTGCATCTCTCGTAGCACGGCCTGGAAATGCTGCATTCTGCCAACCCTCTTTGATGCTGGTAACATGTCCGCCATTTTGTGTTTGTGCCCGGGGTTTAAGTACATTGCCACCCAGTACTGGTCCTTGCCCTTTATGCTTTTTATACAGGGGTCCCTCTTCAAACACTGGAGCATGAAGGCCCCAATTTGCACTAAATTGGAAGAGGTGGAGCGCCCAGGTTCCTGCTCATCGCCCAGGAGAATGTCGTCCTCAGTCTCCTCCCCTAAGCCACTTACAACACCAGAGTTCCCCGGAAAGTTTAAAGTCCCCCTCAAAGCCTGCTCTTCTTGCTCCTCCTCCTCCTCCCCCCAGCCACCATCTTCCTCGGACTCCTCTTCAGATTCCTGCTGACTTGTCTCAGAGTAGCTCCACTGGGTATTCATTCAGCATTGCGACTTCCTCATCTTCCACCTCCTGCTCCTCGACGGCTTGATCAATGACACAACGCAATGCATGCTCCAGAAAGAAGGCGTAAGGTACGATATAACTGATGGCGCCCTGGCTGCGACTGACCAGTTTGGTAATCTCATCAAATGGCCGCAGAAGTCTGCATGCATCGCACATGAGTAGCCACTGGCATGGTGAAAAGAAACCAAGCTCCCAGAACCTGTCCTGCTGCAGAGTTCGTTCAGGTAGTCATTAACGGCACGTTGCTACTGGAGCAGCCTATCAAGCATATACAAGGTGGAGTTTCAGCGCATCGGGCTGTCACAAATCAGACGTCTGACAGGCAGGTGGTGTCGCTGCTGAACATCAGCAAGGCAAGCCATGGTTGTATAATATCTTCTAAAATGGCCAGAGATTTTCCTGCATGCAATCCGTGGCGGTAACACCAAATCCACACGGGTGCCACGGCCGTCAAAATGTTCACCCAGTGGCAGTAAAAGTTATGTACCTTCCCTGCCCAGGTTTGCTAGACCACGTGTCTGTGGTCAGATGTATCTTAAGGAGATCATCCCAAGGTGAGTGTTGGGCTTAGCTCGACTTATGCGTTGATAGGACAGGCTGCAGATGGCAACACTATTGTCAGCAGCTGACACGTTAAAAAAAGCCCACACTGCGGAGCAATGTCCCGGCATCCTGGGAGCGCAAGATGTGACCGTGCATGGTGGATGGCTTGCTCCAGATACATTTGAAGTCTGCTTTTTGCCTCCTGTGCACTGCGAGTTCTGCCTGCTTCTCCTCCTTCTCCTACCTATATGCTGCTCAGTCTCTCCCTCTGAACTCCCCTCCTCTTCCTCTTTTGTGGGCACCCACCTAACGTCCATTGACACATCATCATCGTCACCTTCACCACCATTGACATTAGAGATCTCGGAGTAGGCAGCAACAGCGGGGACAACCCTCCTTGGGCTAATCTGGGTACTGTCGTCAGACCGCTGGGTGGCAACCGTTGCTGCCTCCTCTTCCTCATCCGATGCCAAGAATTGCTGCGCATCGGTAAGGTCTGGGAATGGATGGGAAAATAATTCCTCTGACTAGAGTGGAGGGGCTATGGTGGTGGTGGTGGTGGTGTCTTTGGGGGTGTACACAGCAGAGAATGAGGAGGGTGCAGATACAGAGGATGAGGAGGGTGCAGAAGCGGAAGGCTGAGTGAGCCACTCAACCAACAGTGGTGTGTCCTTTGACATAATCGCATGCACCTTCTCCATCTTCCCACTTAGGCTCCAGCCTGGTGCAGTTGCCCGAACCCCTGCCACCCCTGCGGAACGGCCTTCCTCTGCCTGTCATTTTCAAAATGAACCTGTGCCAAAGTCTCTAGAGAATAGCAGTCTTTGTGGAAGCTGGTGTATCGCAGGCCTCAATCAATATTTGGTGTAAGCAGGTATATCGCACCCCTAAATCTGTAATTTGTGGAAGCAGGTATATAGAACCTCTTAATCAGTATTTTGTAGAAGCAGGTATATCGCATCCCTAAATCTGTATTTTGTGGAAGCAGGTATATAGAACCCCTTAATCAGTATTTTGTAGAAGCAGGTATATTGCACCCCTCAATAAGTATTTAGTAGAATCAGGTATATAGTACCCCTGAATCAATATTTGGTGGAAGCCGGTACCGTATATCACACCCCTAAATCAGTATTTTCTTGAAGCTGGTGTATCGCAGGCCTCAATCAATATTTGGTGAAAGCAGGTATATCGCACCAGTAAATCAGTATTTTGTGGAAGCAGGTATATAGAACCCCTTAATCAGTATTTTGTAATAGCAGGTATATTGCACCCATCAATAAGTATTTAGTGGAATCAGGTATACAGAACCTCTAAATCAATATTTGGTGTAAGCAGGTATATCGCACCCCTAAATCTGTATTTTATGGAAGCAGGTATATAGAACCCCTTAATTAGTATTTTGTAGAAGTAGGTATATTACACCCCTAAATCAGTATTTTATGCAAGCAGTTATATAGAACCCCTTAATCAATATTTTGTAGAAGCAGGTATATTGCACCCCTTAATATCTATTTTGTGGAAGCAGGTATATAGAACCCCTTAATCAGTATTTTGTGGAAGCAGGTATAGCGCACCCCTCAGTCAGTATTTAGTGGAAGCAGGTATATAGAACCCCTCAATCCGTTTTTTGGGGGCAACACGTATATCACACCCGTTGCAAATAGTTGTTCCAATAACGCTTGTCTCTCTATATACTGTACCTGCGGTAGTGCAGCAGAACCGCACACAACTGCTGCAAAATACAAATGCACTATAATATACTTTCTTTGTTAGAAAGTATATTATAGGTATATTACACCCCTAAATCAGTTTTTTGGGGGGCAACAGGTGTATCACACCAGTTGGAATTAGTTATTCCAATAGCGTTTGTCCCTCTATATAGCTGCGGTATCGCAGCAGAACTGCGCACAACTGCTGCACAATACAAATGCACTATAATATACTTTTTATGTTAGAAAGTATATTATAAGTATATCACACCCCTCAGCATAGCACACCTATCGATAGCACACCTACCTTTTGTGGCCCTATTAGCTAGCGTTTGGTGTCCCTAACAGCCTGTCCCTGCTCCACAATGCAACCTCTCCCTACACTGGCAAAAGACAGAATGTAAAATGGCTGCCAGATCGGGTTCTTTTTATAGGGTGGGCCATGTGCTGAAATGTCTCAATTGGTTGTCCTGTCCCACCTGATGGATGTGTCATGGGTCAAAGTTCGGAGCAATGCAAAAGAATATGGAGCAGCGAACTAGCAAAATTCGCCGCAAAACGACCGCCGGGCGAACCGCAAGGCCATCTCTACATGTTATAATCGAAAGCCATAATGGAATCCCTAACGCTAGTGTGAACCCACCCTTAGGAGGACAGAAAGGAGCTTGATAAGTGTAAACAGAGGTATTTGAAGATATATTACAAAGTTTCTTGTAATCAACTTTATGGAAAGTTTGTTGAAAATGCCTTAAGTATTTGATACCATATCGCTTCTATATGTATAAAGAGACAACTCTCAGTGTACATTAAAGTAGATTAAAGGCCTTCTAAAGTCAGTGGAATTCAATTTTATCCCTTCCTTAGCATGTTAAGGACTGAGCAGTTTTCCGTTTTTGCATTATCATTTTTTTACTCCCTGCCTTCCAGGAAACATAACTTTTTTATTTTTTCATTTCATAGCTGTCTGAGGGCTTGTTTTTTGCAGGATAAGTTTTACTTTCTAATGGCACCATTTAATATTACATGCTATGCAGTGGGAATTTAGAAAGAAAATTCTTAATGGGCTACAATTGAAAAAAAATGAATTTCTGCCACAGTTTGACGGGTTTCGATTTTATGGCTTTCGCAATGCATTAAAACTGACCTGTTATCTTCACTTTAAGGGTCAGTACGATTAGGCCAGGTTCTTCACATCACCGTTTAGTTTTTCATTCTTCTGCACCTGTACAACAGTCATAACACAAAGGAGCCCCAAACTAATATCAGGCAGGAGCCCCAACATCAGGGTGTGCCCCGAGGGAAGGAAGGGTGTGCCCTCCTGTCACTGCCTGGCCCTATTCAGCATGGGAGTGAGGATTGCCACTGTGAGCCACTACCACTCCTGCTCCACTCCTCCAATGCTACAACTGCGGCATACTTAAAAAGCTGATCGGTGGGGGTGCCGGACTGTATGCTTTATAGAGTGGCATGTCATTGGCGTCCTCCAGATTCATACCTCCAACATACAGTGCAAACATAGTGTGAATGACTCCTAAGGATGACTGTTATCACTATAATGGGGGCACTGGGCATCTCAAAAATGAGCAGGCAAAAAATTGTAGCAGTGACCTGCGCTCATCGCCTGATCTTCTAGTAAGGGCTCATGCACACGACCGTTGTTGTTTTGCGGTCCGTTTTTTACCGATCCGTTGTTCCGTATCTGAGTTTTTTTTTAATCTGATTTAAGTCCTCTTCCGTTCCATTATTCCACAAAACATGTCCGTATGGTTTCCGTATGCGATCTGTTTTTTTGCTGATCGGAAACGGAAACAGTAACTTATTAATCACCTAACACATGAGCAATATGGGCTGGGCATAGCATTTCTACAGTATGGATCCGCAAAATACAAATGAAATACGGATGACATTTGGATGTGTTCCGTGTGCGTTCTGTATTTTTTGCGAACCCATTGACTTGAATGGGGCCTCGGACCGTGATTTGCAGACAATAATAGGACATGCACTACTTTTTTGTGGAACGGAAATACGGAAACGGAATGCACACAGAGTACGTTCCGTTGTTTTTGCAGACCCATTGAAGTGAATAGTTCCGCATATGGTCCACAAAAAAAAACGGGACGGAAGCGGAAAAAAAATACGTTCGTGTGCATGATCCCTAAATCACATAACTCAGGTTCCACATCAATGAGAACCCATACTGAAAAAATGTGTCCCCTTCTAGTGTCTGGGGAAACTACTAATGACTACAAAGTCCCAATGCTTGAGAACAATAGTTAAAAAATTATGCACAGCGCTCAACCTGGGAACGCAGATCATTTCCTACAGTTTGGCAGACTATGATATGGATGTAAAATGTCATGTTTTCGGATGTCTAGAACACATAACAGTTTTATACCACTCATTTATCCCTTGTCGATCATATTAAGTGCGCTTTGAACTTGGGCACAGTGTGCAGATTCTGTCATGCAGAACACATCGGCTGTCATGTCGGCTTTTCACATTCATTTCATAAATAATTTGTGTTTATTAATGTATTGTATAAAATATCGTAGAGTGAAGCACTTTGATGTATGATACCTCGTAATCACACCCACAGGGCATGATGGAGCGCTCAACACATGTGAGTTATTTTTGATAACCCTTTAGTGATGAGATTTTTATCTTGAAACTCGCACTCCCCTGAAGCTTCTGTACCGTGATATGAAGATTAATTATTTAAGTCACATTCTTTGATCCTGAGAGTTTTCCAAGTCTACAGCGCACACCTAATACCATAACAGAAGGATGTCGATGATTATAGAAGTGTAAGATTTGTAAGTGCAACTTTTTATCTGTAATTCATGCCTTCCATGTTACAAGCACGATAGTGGGTAACAGTCCTTTACTGATCTTTATTATCTCTGCCCCTCAAATTGTTTTTTTGATTTTGCTTTCTGAATCGTCACTTTACTACAAAATCATAGAATATTTTAAGGGGTAGTCCAAGTATTCTATGCCGATGAGATATCTTCAGGATAGGTCATCGGTATCTCATCGGTGGGGTCTGACTCTCAGTGCCCCGTCAATCAGCTGTTTGAAGAGGCCTGCAATGAGAGCCTATGCCTCTTCCTAGGCCAGTGACTGTCACGTTCATTGGTTACATGGCCTAGGTGCAGCTAAAATTAATTCGAGTGAACGGGGCTGAGTTTAGATACCAAGCAACGCCTCTGTCCAATGGACCGCACTCTGCTTGGTAAGCTAAGAGCTTCAAGGAGGCCACGGCCTCTTGAAATAGCTGATCAGCGGGGTGCTGGGAGTCAGATCACATACTGATGACCTATCCTTTAAAGGGATTCTGTCACCAGGTTTGACCCCTGTCAGCTAAACATATGCTGATGTTCAGGGCGTCTTCACGATTCCTAATGTGGGCTTATAAATGTCATCTGTGGGCTTATTTAGCTAAAAAACAGCTATTACTAACCTGTCAGTCAAACAAATAAGGTGCCCAAGGGGATGTTAATGGATGCAAGGTGCCGGCCGCACCCGCCGCCGTTCGTGCCCAGCGCCGCCTTTCCGGACTTCTGCGCCGCCTCCTAATCCTCTGTGCCGCCTCTCGCTCTCCCTCCCTCCCCCCTCCTTCTGCTGTAAGATCTCGCGCTTGCGCATGGGGCTCTGCCTGATGTGCCCGTGCGGACTTCTCCATTTGGCTTCTTACAGCGAAGTGCGCATGCGCCGGCACTTCGCTCAACCCCTGTATGCGCGAGATCTTACAGCAGGAGGAGGGGGGAGGGAGGGAGAGCGAGAGGCGGCACAGAGGATTAGGAGGCGGCGCAGAAGTCTGGAAAGGCGGCGCTGGGCACGAACGGCGGCGGGTGCGGCCGGCACCTTGCATCCATTAACATCCCCTTGGGCACCTTATTTGTTTGACTGACAGGTTAGTAATAGCTGTTTTTTAGCTAAATAAGCCGACAGATGACATTTATAAGCCCAGATTAGGAATCGTGAAGACGTCCTGAACATCAGCATATTTTTAGCTGACAGGGGTGAAACCTGGTGACAGAATCCCTTTAAAATGGATTACTGGTTTATTGGTACAAAATAACAAAAATATTTAATGAAGACAACTCCTTTCCATATTAAGGCATATGCATATTATAGAAGGAAGGGACCTCTGTTCAGTATCCCCTCAATAGGTAGAATTCTGTGAGGTTCCTGAAGCCAGATGCATGCTGATCAACATACAGTATTGCTAGACCATTCAATTCAAAGGGGTGACTGAAACAATGGGGTGACTGAAATATTTCGGGTTTACTGCACTTTCTGCTTTATTCAGTCTTCTAGAAAGCCTGCAGAGAATAATGGGGTTAATCTCCTACAGATCTACTCCATCTTCATCAAGACACTGATGAAGGGGTGGAATGTAACTAACTTTTTGTCCTACTGCAGAGAGTGCTGCAGGGAGGCTCCTGCTCCAGCCACTTGTCTTGCAGCCTATCCAAGGACATGGATGACTTCCCGTGACACAAAGAGAGACGCACCAGCCTAAAGATTTAGACAAACCATTGACATCTAAACTTTCATAAAAAGGGTCAATTAAAATTTAATTTAACTGAATAGATATTTGGTAATATATTACTGCTCACAATTCAAAAATGGTGAAAGCAAAATGTGTTTACAATATAGAATCTAGCATCTTATAGATTAGGGTGCCAAACAAGGGCCCCCCCATGACAGCCATATGCCCTAATGGGACATATATAAATTCATTGTTCAATGGAACAATTTGTTTAAAGGGGTTGTCCAAGATTTTGATATTTTGACCTATCCTATTAATAGTGGTAGGTTGTGGTGGCTCACTAGCAAGTAGTTAAGGTATGGTGCTGCAAGCTCATATAGAGGGAATCACCCCACCCTCTCTTAAAGGCAAATGTAGTAATAGAGTAATGAGCGAGCACTCATACACTTGGCAACCAAATTGACATGTGCAGAAAATATTTATTATATCCCCATAAAATACAAGTAATAAAATTTATAAGAACAATGTAGCAATAATATACAACATTACAGTCACATATTGTGGTAGATATGATCAACACTATATTCATATGACTCAATAGTGTCGATAAATTCAATAATATATATCACACCAAGAAACTTCAAGTATATGCTGTTATTTGGGAAGAGGGGGTATTATCTTCTAGCGCTCTATCCCAATTTGGGAAACTGAATGTCACTGAAAATGCTGTAGGTGTATTCACTGGGAGCGCAATATGTTCATAAAGTGTCCACAGGAATCCTGATAATGTGAAAAGTCTCTTATAGCATATCCTTTTATGGTCGATATGAGCTTTGGATTGAAGAAAACTTTAAATCGATATTTGGCTTACCGTCTAGCGTCTGCTTTCTCCCTATTGCTTCAATGGAGCTTTAAATATTTGCCGGCTTATTCAGTCGCTCCATACAGCAAGCTGGTTTAAATTTCGCGGGAGTTCCAAAGATCGCGGGAGTTGCCACTCTGTTCCGCAATTTCCTTTGGTGCAGCTTTCGACGATAAGAATAGTTAATCCGGACCACTGAGGAAGGGAGAGTGAATCTACCCGTAACGCGTATGGTGAAACAAGTGATGTACCTGCATTGAAAAGCCTCCGATAATACTGTATGGCCATACAGAAGAAAATCTCTACAGTAAAGGATTAACTATTCTTATCGTCGAAAGCTGCACCAAAGGAAATTGCGGAACAGAGTGGCAACTCCCGCGATCTTTGGAACTCCCGCGAAATTTAAACCAGCTTGCTGTATGGAGCGACTGAATAAGCCGGCAAATATTTAAAGCTCCATTGAAGCAATAGGGAGACAGCAGACGCTAGACGGTAAGCCAAATATCGATTTAAAGTTTTCTTCAATCCAAAGCTCATATCGACCATAAAAGGATATGCTATAAGAGACTTTTCACATTATCAGGATTCCTGTGGACACTTTATGAACATATTGCACTCCCAGTGAATACACCTACAACATTTTCAGTGACATTCAGTTTCCCAAATTGGGATAGAGCGCTAGAAGATAATACCCCCTCTTTCCCAAATAACAGCATATACTTGAAGTTTCTTGGTGTGATATATATTATTGAATTTATCGACACTATTGAGTCATATGAATATAGTGTTGATCATATCTACCACAATATATGTGACTGTAATGTTGTATATTATTGCTACATTGTTCTTATAAATTTTATTACTTGTATTTTATAGGGATATAATAAATATTTTCTGCACATGTCAATTTGGTTGCCAAGTGTATGAGTGCTCGCTCATTACTCTATTACTACTATCCTATTAATAGGTCATCAATTTCTGATCAATGGGGGTCCAAATTCTGACATCCCCGATGATCAGCTGTTTGAAGAGGCTGTAGCGCTCCAGTGTGTGCTACGGCTTTATTCACATTAATTGGACACATAGCCTAGACTCAGCTCGGTCCTAATCAATTGAACAGGCCTTAACTACAGTACCACCGCAGCCACTATAGAATGTACAGAGCTTTGCTTGGTAAGTGACATCAAGGAAAGAAAGACGACAAAACTACAAGCAGCTAAATCACTATTGATAAAATGAAGACCAGATAATAAAAGGGGTTCCAGGACACATGTTTTGCGTCATATTGACCTCTTGAAAGTTATATTTGGCTTTTGTATGATCTTGTTATTTAGGCACCACCGTTTAGAGTATTTAGTGGCATGGGAATGGGCATCAACAGAAGGTCCCGTAGTGAACAACACAACCATGCAAGGCTGGAGGTTTTGGGGGCCAGATCACTACTGCATCTGGAATATAAGATATTATATGACAAAGACTATCAGAAATGCAAAAATAAGTGTTGTCCATGCAGATTAGTAAATGACCAAGTAATACATGAAGGGCTCAAGTCCAACGGAGAAGAAGCTGCTTTTACTAAGGGTCACAAGTGAGGAAACCTTTCTATGATGTTCATATTCCCCAATAGGAGTTGTCACTCATTGTTAAGTCTTTCCAAATTAAAGTGGATTTCCAGCTTTGGAGATAATCTAATCATTTTATAAGAAGAAAAAACAACTCACACCAATACACTGAAACCTAGAAGTCGCCCTAAGATGCGACTAGCCCTGCTCATATGATCACTCAGTTGTAAGAATATCAGAACCGTAAAATGAAACAGCTCTTGATCTGATCTGTTCCATATGGATGCACGAACGAACAGAAGATTTATCTCTGCCTGGAAATTGAATTCTGCTTCTGCGTTCACATAAGGGGTGCATTAAAGAAATAGGTGGAAAAACCACTAAAATCTCCATGCTGATGGATTCTGACGAAGAGCGAAGCGATGTCATATGTTCTGCACTAACATTTCAAAAGATTTCGAGCTGCGGATAAAAAGATAACAATAAATCCTATTTTATAACACACGTTTCCCTCATTGTAGCCTTCCCGACACTAATCTCTTGCCTTTAATATGGCAAATATTAGATGTTATCATACAACCTGCAAGTCACATAAAAGTAACATAAAGGATGGAGATTGCTGATGCCACCAGAGTGAAAAATTGTTATATTGAGCCAACAGAAAAATACTAATGGTGGTTTGAGAAAGGGGAAGGGATAGCACGTCTTTTTCCACAAAAATTAAGTTCTTACAGCAAACACAGATTTGTCATTGTTACACGGCTGCAGCTGTCAATTTAGGGAACTTCAACATTTGAGTTACCAAGTTTAATGATAAAAATACATTGACCACTGAAACTAAGATTTTCACACAAAATATGCTTCTCCATTAACACATAGAGATATGTCCACTGACATTTGCATTTAAAAGAAACAAAACCTTGTCTGTCTTTTTACTGATATTTTAAAGGGAGTCTATCAGCAGTTTTGACCATGGAAAACTGCTGACAGTGCTAGGTTTGGAGCTAGAGAGAGCAGGAGAAGCATACAAGGCCTTGTAAAAGTATTCACCCCATTGGTGGTTTTCCTGCTAATTTTTCCTTTCACATAACTGTATGAGGGCTTCATTTTTGTGGAACAAATTGTACTTTCTAATTATATTTTATATTGCATATAATGTAGAGGGAAGCTGGGAAAAAATTGGATTAAAAAAAACGCAATTCCGCCATAGTTTAATGAATTTAGTTTTTACAGCATTCCCTATGCAGTAAAAATAACCTGTTCATTTCATTCTCCGGGTCATTAGAATTTCATAGATACCATATTTTATAGTATTTCTTGTGTTTTAATAGTTAAAAAAATAAAAACTTTGAAAAAAAATTTTTTTTTTTAGATTTCCGTGTACGAAATTGTGTGAGGGCTATTATTATTATTATTATTTTTAGAGATGATCTGTAGTTTTTATTGATACCATATTGGAGCCTGTATGACTTTTTTAATCACTTTTTATTCAGTTCTTTTGGTGAAGTGACAAAAGTCAGCCATTTAGATTTTTTTCTGTTACAGTGTTCACTGTATGGGATAAATGCATTTATATTTGAATAGTTTGGTCATTTTAGGATGTAGCAATGCCAATAATCATTATTTTTTATTGTTATTTTTATTTACTGATACTTATTTTTAATATGGGAAAAGGGGGTGTTTTGAATTGTTATTTTATTTTTATTTTTTTACTTTCTTTTGACTTTTTTCCCCCCATTTATTCTAAGTCTCCTTAGGGGACTTTAATAGGCAATCATTTTATTACTTTTCCCATACACTGCAATGATTTAACATTGCAGTTTATGGGAGATTCACTGCATTCCTATGGAGTCCTGCCACAGGAACTTGGCTATGACAAGCCTTGGCCTAAGGCTTGTCTCCCTCAGTCTTGATGCAGAGGAACCATTCAAGCATGGGAAGCGCCCAGGACTTCATCACTTAAATGCTGCACTCACACCTGACCATGACATCTGAGGGGTAAAAGGTTTATGACTGCCATTATCACTGATCCTGGACACTGCCTCAGCTTGTCTCCTGTGCAAAACAGTAGGTACCCGATGGGCACCATCTTTACACCCCAGACTTCCACCGTACATGTGTGCTGCTCGTCCTGAAGAGGTTAAAATCGAAAAGTAAAATTAAAAGCATTTATGGAAGAGGGACCAGGAAAAAAATAAGATTGCTTCAAGAAAAAATTAGAAAACATGTTCGGAGTTTCCGAAACAGCATATGGCAGATTATTCAGACACATGGAAGAAGGTTCTCTGGTCAGATGAGACTAAAATTGAACATTTTGTTTGGTCATCATGGGAAACACTATGTGTGGCACAAACCCAACACTTCCCATCTCCTTAAAAACACCTTTCCCACAGTGAAGCAGGGTGGTGGCAGCATCATGCTGTGGAGATGCTTCTCATTGACAGGGACTGAAAAACTTATTTGGGCAGAGGATGAGGAGGCAGAGGCGGACATTGTCGCAGGAACAACAGCGTGAGAATGTGGAGGCGAAAGAGGCATCACCTGGTCATGTTGCTGGTGTGGCTGTGCAGGAACCACTTTAACCCAGTAGGCCGAAAAGAACATGTATTGTCCCTGATCGTAGTTACAGCTCCAGACGTCAGCGCTGCCGTGCACTTTGGTAGACACCAACAGGCTCAAGGACTGGCCCACTTTCTGTTCTACATGTGTGTGCAGGGCTGGTACTGCCTTTTTGGCAAAGAAATAATGGCTTGGGACTCTCCACCTCGGCTCAGCACAAGCCATCAGTAGAGATGTCACGAGAATTTACGCAAATGTTTGCGAACGGGCGAACCAGGCGAACCACCATAGACTTCACTAGGCATGCGAATTTTAAAACCCACAGGGACTCTTTCTGGCCACAATAGTGATGGAAAAGTTGTTTCAAGGGGACTATCACCTGGACTGTGGCATGCCGGAGGGGGATCCATGGCAAAACTCCCATGGAAAATTACGCAGTTGACGCATAGTCGGGTTTGAATCCATAAAGGGCATAAATCACCTAACATTCCTAAATTGTTTGGAATAACGTGCTTTAAAACATCCAGTGTGTGTATACGATCAGGTATGATGTTGTATCGATCAGGTAGTGTAAGGGTTACGCCCGCTTCACAGTGACAGACCAAACTCTGATAGACCAAACTCCCCGTTTAACGCACCACAAACAACCGCAAAGAGTTGTCAATAGTTGACACACTCATGACATGACGTCAATCTTGGTGTAGTGATGACTGTGCTCGTGCGCACGTTCGGGAGATTGCAGGCGATGGCGGTTTTTCAAAGCCTATGGTCGTGCTGAGGTAGTTCAGTGACAGTTAAGTGACCCAGAAAACAATGATTCTGCAGTGTGAGCCCATTGTTGGCCTAGTAGGCTTTAATGATCACCTTAGATGATCACAAAGAAAATTAATGTTTTATCTATGAAAAATTATCCAGCCGATCGCTTTTGGTCTGTTCACAATGAAGCAACGACCTTATCATCTGGGGTGTGCCAACATTGCCAACACACTCATAGAGGTGATCGCTTCATTGTGATACGCAAGCCCCTTCCCCACAACAAGGTAACGATCACGAAGGAGAATTGACACATGTATGTGCCTTTTTTTTGTTTTGTTTTTGCAGCCACAGTGCAGCACCAGAGGCCCGAAAAATTAGGTATTGTTGCGGAAAAATGGATGTTTTGCAGGCAGAAAGTGTACTAAAACATTGCGGTATTGAACCCTAGTTGGTGGCGGAGAAGTCACGCAAGTCATCCGGCATGCAGAGATTAAATACAGCAGCGTGGGGACCATTTTTAGCCCAAGGCATCTCATCAGGCCTTTTTTAGTTAAATGCATCCCCCACTGTCAGTCCATTCGGGATCCATGCCTCATTCATCTTAATAAAGGTGAGGTAATCTAGACTTTTTTGACCTAGGCGACTTCTCTTCTCAGTGACAATACCTCCTGCTGCGCTGAAGGTCCTTTCTGACAGGACACTTGAAGCGGGGCAGGCCAGAAGTTCTATTGCAAATTTGGATAGCTCAGGCCACAGGTCAAGCCTGCACACCCAGTAGTCAAGGGGTTCATCGCTCCTCAGAGTGTCGATATCTGCAGTTAAGGCGAGGTAGTCTGCTACCTGTCGGTCGAGTCGTTCTCTGAGGGTGGACCCCGAAGGGCTGTGGCGATGCGCAGGACTTAAAAAGCTCTGCATGTCCTCCATCAACAACACGTCTGTAAAGCGTCCTGTCCTTGCCAGCGTCATCGTGGTAGGAGGAGGATTACTTTCACCTCTTCCCCTGTTAGATTCCCGTTGTGCTGTGACATCACCCTTATACGCTGTGTAAAGCATACATTTTTAACTTGTTTTGGAACTGCTGCATCCTTTCCGACTTCCGGTAATTCAGGCACTTTCTGCTTATACCGGGGGTCTAGTAGCGTGGCCACCCAGTACAGGTCGTTCTCCTTCAGCCTTTTTATACGATGGTCCCTCAACAGGCATGACAGCATGAAAGACCCCATTTGCACAAGGTTGGATGCCGAGCTACTCATGTCCCGTTCCTCGCCCTCACTGATCTCATTGAAGGTCTGTTCTTCCCCCCAGCCACATACAACACCACGGGTCCCAGAGAGGTGACAACGAGCACCCTGGGATGCCTGCTGTGGTTGGTCTTCCTCCTCCTCAAAGCCACATTCCTCCTCTGACTCCTCTTCCTCAGACTCCTCTTCTAGCATTGCCGCAGGTTCAGCAAACGATGATGATAAGGCTGTTTCTGGTGGTGATGGTGACCACAACTCTTCCTCTTCCGCTTCACGCTCATCTACGGCCTGATCCAGCACTCTTCGCAGGGCACGCTCCAGGAAGAAAACAAATGGGATGAGGTCGCTGATGGTGCCTTCGGTGCGACTGACTAGGTTTGTCACCTCCTCAAAAGGACGCATGAGCTTACAGGCATTGCGCATGAGCGTCCAGTAACGTGGCAAAAAAATATCCAGCTCCGCAGAGGCTGTCCTAGCACCCCGATTATACAAATACTCGTTGATGGCTTTTTCCTGTTGGAGCAGGCGGTCGAACATTAGGTGTGTTGAATTCCAATGTGTCGGGCTGTCGCAAATCAAGCGCCTCACTGGCATGTTGTTTCGCCGCTGAATATCGGAAAAGTGCGGCATGGCCGTGTAGGAACGCCTGAAATGGCCACACACCTTCCTGGCCTGCTTGAGGACGTCCTGTAAGCCTGGGTACTTATACACAAAGCGTTGTACGATCAGATTTAACACATGTGTCATGCACGGTACATGTGTCAACTTGCCCAAATTCAATGCCGCCAACAGATTGCTTCCGTTGTCACACACCACTTTGCCGATCTCCAGTTGGTGCGGGGTCAGCCACTGATCCACCGGTGCGTTCAGGGCGGACAGGAGTGCTGGTCCGGTGTGACTCTCTGCTTTCAGGCAAGTCAACCCCAAGATGCCGTGACACTGTCGTATCCGGGATGTGGAATAGCCCCTGGGGAGCTTGGGGGGGGGGGGGTGCAGTTGATGTGGAGCAAGACGCAGCGGCAGAAGAGGACTCAGCCGAGGAGGTTAGCGAAGAGGTTGGAGTAGGAGGAGTAGATGAGGTGGCAGCAGGCCTGCCTGCAAGTCGTGGCGGTGTCACCAACTCCGCTGCAGAGCCACGCATTCCATGCTTGGCAGCCGTCAGCAGGTTTACCCAATGCGCAGTGTACGTGATATACCTGGCCTGACTGTGCTTTGCAGACCAGGTATCAGTGGTCAGATGGACCCTTGCCTCAACACTGTGTGCCAGACATGCCATGACTTCCTTTTCCACAATAGAGTACAGGTTGGGGATTGCCTTTTGTGAAAAAAAAATTCGGCCGGGTACCTTCCACTGCGGTGTCCCAATAGCTACAAATTTTTTGAAGGCCTCAGACTCCACCAGCTTGTATGGTAAAAGCTGGCTGGCTAAGAGTTCCGACAAGCCAGCTGTCAGACGCCGGACAAGGGGGTGACTCTGTGACATTGGCTTCTTACGCTCAAACATTTCCTTGACAGACACCTGACTGTGGGCAGATGAGCAGGAACTGCTGAAGGTGAGAGGCGGAGTGGCGGGTGGTTGAGAGGTGGCAAGGAGGACAGCAGTGGTTGACGTGGCTGAAGATGCTGGACCAGGAGGAGGATGGTGGCTTTGAGTTTGTGTGCTGCTTGTACTCATGTGTTGATCCCATAGGCGTTTGTGATGTGAGATCATGTGCCTTCGCAAAGCAGTTGTACCTAGGTGGGTGTTGGACTTCCCACGACTCAGTTTCTTTTGGCACAGGTTGCAAATGGCATCGCTGTTATTAGAGGCAGAAACACAAAAAAAAATGCAACACTGCTGAGCTTTGCAATGACGGCATTCTGGTGGTGGCAACAGCATGCGTTGATTGGCGTGCTGTCTGGCTGACCCTGGGTGCCGATACATGCTGTCTGACTGTGCCACTAGCTCCTTGCGACGACCTCCCCCTGCTTCCAACTCGTCTCCTCCTCCTCTCTGTCTCCCCATCTGAACTTTCCCCCTGTTCTTCTTCTCTTCCAGCGGGCACCCACGTGAAATCCACGGACACACTGTCATCATCAACCGCTTCACTTGTATCTGACAACTCAGGAAAGGAAGCAGCAGCGGGTACAACATCATCATCATCACACCGTACGTCCATGTGTGTAATGCTGCCTGACATATCCTGTTATCTACATCCTCTGGCAATAATGGTTGCGCATCACTCATTTCTTCCAACTGATGTGTAAATAACTCCTCTGACAGATCAAGTGAAGCGGCTGTGGTGCTAGTGTTGGTGGTGGCGGCGGGCGGGTGAGTGGTAACTTGAGAGGTGCCCGAAGCTGAGCTGGAGGAGGATGGTGTGTCAAGGTTCCGAGCGGAGATTGGGTGTCCTGTGTAAGCCAGTCAACTATGTCCTCAGAATTTTTCGAGTTTAGGGTACGTGGCCTCTGAACACTGTGCATTATTCTAGGGCCAAAGGAAATCACAGCACCACGACCACGACGGCCCCTGCAGGGTGGCCTGCCTCTGCCTGTCATTTTTTTTTAGATTAGTGGTACTATGCGTGCAATGTACTGTGCCACCCTATATGAATGGTGGGCAGTGGGCACAGTACAGTCAGTGGGCCTGACACTCACTGGCAGGCAACTGCAATTATATTACAGATAAAAAATTAAATGACTTTTATCTGCAAGGTACTGTGCCACCCTATATGAGTGGTGGGCAGTGGGATCAGTACAGTCAGAGGGCCTGACACTCACTGGCAGGCAACTGCAATTATATTACAGAGGAAAAATTAAATAACTTTTTTATCTGCAAGGTACTGTGCCACCATATATGAGTGGTGAGCAGTGGGCACAGTACAGTCAGTGGGCCTGACACTCACTGGAAGGCAACTGCAATTATATTACAGAGGAAACATTAAATGACTTTTTTTATCTGCAAGGTACTGTGTCACCCTATATGAGTGGTGGGCAGTGGGCACAGTACAGTCAGTGGGCCTGACACTCACTGGCAGGCAACTGCAATTATATTACAGAGAAAAAATGTAATGACTTTTTTATCTGCAAGGTACTGTGCCACCCTATAGGAGTGGTGGGCAGTGGGCACAATACAGTCTGTGGGCCTGACACACACTGGCAGGCAACTGCAATTATATTACAGAGGAAAAATTTAAATACTTTTTTATCTGCAAGGTACTGTGCCACCCTATATGAGTGGTGGGCAGTGGGCACAGTACAGTCTGTGGGCCTGACACTCACTGGCAGGCAACTGCAATTATATTAGAGAGGACAAATGTAATGACTTTTTTATCTGCAAGGTACTGTGCCACCCGATATGAGTGGTGTGCAGACAGTACAGTCTGTGGGTCTGTGGCCTCTCACACACGGGCAGGAAACTGCAATATACAGTACAGACCAAAAGTTTGGACACACCTTCTCATTCAAAGAGTTTTCTTTATTTTCATGACTATGAAAATTTTAGATTCACACTGAAGGCATCAAAACTATGAACTAACACATGTGGAATTATATACATAACAAACAAGTGTAAACAACTGAAAATATGTCATATTCTAGGTTCTTCAAAGTAGCCACCTTTTGCTTTGATTACTGCTTTGCACACTCTTGGCATTCTCTTGATGAGCTTCAAGAGGTAGTCCCCTGAAATGGTTTTCCCTTCACAGGTGTGCCCTGTCAGGTTTAATAAGTGGGATTTCTCGCCTTATAAATGGGGTTGGGACCATCAGTTGCGTTGAGGAGAAGTCAGGTGGATACACAGCTGATAGTCCTACTGAATAGACTGTTAGAATTTGTATTATGGCAAGAAAAAAGCAGCTAAGTAAAGAAAAACGAGTGGTCATCATTACTTTAAGAAATGAAGGTCAGTCAGTCAGCCGAAAAATTGTGAAAACTTTGAAAGTAAAGGCTATTTGACCATGAAGGAGAGTGATGGGGTGCTGCGCCAGATGACCTGGCCTCCACAGTCACCGGACCTGAACCCAATCGAGATGGTTTGGGGTGAGCTGGACCACAGAGTGAAGGCAAAAGGGCCAACAAGTGCTAAGCATCTCTGGGAACTCCTTCAAGACTGTTGGAAGACCATTTCAGGGGACTACCTCTTGAAGCTCATCAAGAGAATGTCAAGAGTGTGCAAAGCAGTAATCAAAGCAAAAGGTGGCTACTTTGAAGAACCTAGAATATGACATATTTTCAGTTGTTTCACACTTGTTTGTTATGTATATAATTCCACATGTGTTAATTCATAGTTTTGATGCCTTCATAGTCATGAAAATAAAGAAAACTCTTTGAATGAGAAGGTGTGTCCAAACTTTTGGTCTGTACTGTATATATATAGAAAAAATAAAATAAAAGCAGACTGATGTACCAGCCTTAAAAAGGGCTTTTTGGGGTGCTGTCAGGACGCTGTCCTTACAGCAGATGAGTCTTTGAGGACTGGAGTGGACACAGAACACTGGCCTAGCTAACGCTTTCCCTATTATTTCAGCAGCAGCAGCAGCACTCTCCCTGCTCTAACTAACACTGCAGCTTCAGAATGAATCTAAGAGGGCTGCTGTCCTTGCTTTTTTATAGGAGGTGGGAGGGTCTGGGAGGGAGGGTATGCTGATTGGCTGGAATGTGTCTGCTGACTGTGAGGTACAGGGTCAAAGTTTGCTCAATGATGACGTATAGGGGGCGGACCGAACATCGCATATGTTTGCCCGCCGCGGCGAACGCGAACAAGCGATGTTCGCCGGGAACTGTTCGATGGCGAATAGTTCGGGACATTTCTAGCCATCAGTTCTCTGAAAGGTAAAGATTTGACCAATTGAAAAGGGAGGGACTGCAGCACCATCAACTTGGCCAGGAGCACAGTCAGCTTCTGCGCTGTTGGATGAGTGGACGCAATGTCTCTTGGCAATCGCTTCGGTGATCGATTGCTGATGGAATGACTGACGAGGAGTAGGAGGAGGATGAGCAGAAGCATCTGAACCAGCAGATAATGGGAGGGACAGACAGCTCCCTTCGGCTGAGGTGATGGAGCCTTGACTGCCTGAAATCGGGTGCGGTGTGCCACTGGGTGATGCAGCGGTTGCTGCTGCCGGCTGGACCACCACATTGGAGCCACGGTTCTCCCAGGTCACTTTATGGTGACACTGCATATGTTTACGCAAGGCCATAGTGTCAACGTTGGCACCCTGGCCATGCTTCACCTTCTGCCCACAGATTCTACATATGGCCATGTTCACCTGGCCGGCGGCTTAACAAAAAACTACTACACCGCCGAGTAGGTGATTTTACCCCCAATACTATGCACTGACTGACTGCTACCGCCACTGCCTCCGTGAATTTGTGCACCACTATTTCCTGGGCAGGTAGGCGCCTGCGAAGCGGGTGGTCTACCCCAGGCACATTTGGCTTCCAAACTCCCACTGATGCTACCCTACTGACTCTCGACCACGATAGCGACTTGCTGGCTCCGCCGCTGCCACACAGGCAATCTGCCACCCTCTTCTCCCGATGATGAAGCCCCTAATTCACCCGGCTCCCAAGTACAATCAGATACATCATCATCATCGAGTACTGTCTGCACATCACTGATGTCCTCCTTCTCTGGGTCAGCAGCTTGACCGCTCGCAACACCAGCTCCCACACCACTCTCCTCATCACCACTTGCCCGCCTAGTGGAGGAAGCAGCGGATGTCTCCTCCACATCTTGGCTTGCAAGTAGCTGCTGACTGTCTTGTAGTAGCTCGTCCTCGTTGTACAGTGGAGCTGAGTCTACAGCATACAATACTTCTCTGGCTGAGGGAACAGAAAATAACAGGGGCAGGTTGAGGAAAGGTGAGGGCACAGGGCCATGCCAACTAAGGGTTGTGTCTGACGAACCCACCAACTCTTGGCTGGGGGTGTCTGATGTCACTTGTGACGAAGTTGAAGATCGAGTCAAGTATTCAAGAACCAATGGGTTGCTGGTCAAGACACGACCGCTAGATGACACTGGGAGCTTAGGCTTCTCGAAGTGACCCCTGCTACCACGACCCGTTACTCTGCTGCTACCTGTGCCTGCGCCAGAAACATTTAGGCCTCTGCCACTCCCCTGTGCAAGGCCTGTCACTTCTCTGTCTGACATACTGTTAGATCAAATAAATAAATTAAAAGGAAATTAAAACACACCAAAAAAAGTCTGTAATTTTCTCAATTTACCACACAACGGCTTATAAGTAGAGTTGAATGGACACCTGGATGTTCGGGTTCGACGGGTTCGGCCGAACTTCACAAAAAAGTTAGAGTTCGGGACCCGAACTTGTCCCCGAACCCCATTGAAATCAATGGAGACCCGAACTTTTGAGCACTAAAATGGCTGTAAAAATGTCATGAAAGGGCTAGAGGGCAGAAAATTCTCGGGAGTATGGAGTTTTATCGTGCCCCCCAGGAGGGGAGTAGAGTCGATAGCAACCACCTGGACCGGGGTGGACAATTTTAGTATTGGGATCCCTACTAGGGATGAGCGAACCCGAACTGTATAGTTCGGGTTCGTACCGAATTTTGGGGTGTCCGTGACATGGACCCAAACCCGAACATTTTCGTAAAAGTCTGGGTTCGGGTTCGGTGTTCGGCGCTTTCCTGGCGCTTTTTGAAAGGCTGCAAAGCAGCCAATCAACAAGCGTCATACTACTTGCCCCAAGAGGCCATCACAGCCTTGCCTACTATTGGCATGGCTGTGATTGGCCAGTGCAGCATGTGACCCAGCCTCTATATAAGCTTGGGTCACGTAGCGCTGCACGTCACTCTGCTGATTCAAGCATAGGGAGAGGTTGCAGCTGCGACGTTAGAGCGAGATTAGGCAGATTAACTCCTCCAAAAGACTTCATTCTGTGATCGATCTGCAGCTGTGGATCATTGAAGTGCTAATATCGACTTGCTCACTTTTTTGAGGCTGCCCAGAGCGTTTTTAGATCACTTTTTTCTGGGGTGATCGGAGGCCATTTTGTGGCTTGTGGTGCGCCAGCACAAGCCATCACCAAGTGTATTTGCGGTACGCCAGACCTGCAGGGTATTGCGATTGTGAGGTCACGGTTAATGGCAAGCGAGGGTCACTCACAGTTATTATATGGAGCCCCTGGGCAGGCATACAGCAGTGAAGGAGAGGCTGGCACAAAAGTCCTCTGGGGCACACTCTGTATTTAGGGACCAGGCCTGATGATGGTTGAGGTGCCCTGGGTGTTGCAGGTGTTTCATGTGCCTGGGGCAAGGTCCCTTTGAGGTACGTGACGCCAGTGCCGGTAACGGTGGCACACCGGTGGAAGGTCTTAATAAGCAAGGAACACGGATGGCAGGGTGAACCAAACTTTGCTTTACTGTAGTAAATTCCACTTTGTACAGTTAGATGGCAACTCAGTTCCACATGTCAAGTACACTTCACAAGCAGGTTACACAATAATGGCAGGTATATGGTGGCTAGGCGAGATACACAGAGGGTAAACATCCACATGCGCAGAATCAGGCTGTACAGACTCCTCGGAGATTAGTGTACACTGTCCCTTTCGGACTCCTGTCTGGCTTTAATCCCAAGGCCCAGATACCTTATTGTAGGCTTTTATCCTTGGTAAATAGTCCTCCTTAGGTGCTCATTCTTGCTCCATACCTCTATTCTCTCTGCCCTTCAGCTTGCTTGTATCAGCTGGACCTGTGGGCTCTACTTGACTTGGTGGGAACTACAGGGTTTCTCCCAGGAGGCAACCTCTTCCCCTGGGTTAGATCTTCTGAGCTAACCATGGCTCTCTGGATCAGGAGGTAGACTAGGATCCCTCTACTAGTCTCCTGGTGGCAACTAGAAGCCTGGACTGTCTAGTTGCATGTCAGGAGAAGGCCCTGACTGGTGCCTTCCAGCTTGTCTTTGCAGACTCCTGACTTTCAACAACCCTTCCCTGTCTGGGGCCTGAACACTTATACTCGGGGTACTCTAGCTCCCTCTAGCGTCTGGGATGACTAACTACAGGGACTAGGCCTGATAATGCCTATAACAGGGAAACATTACACAATACAAAAACAATACTTTAAAATTTACATAAAATATACACAATTGGAAATAACACTTCTGTCCCTAGTGAAGAGAAGTCACGCACACCCCAATTGACCCTCGTGTAGTGCCCACTCTTAGTCCGTGAGGCCACTACATATTTAACCATCAATAGTGTGGTTATTTTGTGCTATATCCTACATCAGCTGCAGGCTGAGCCTGTGTCACCCAAGTGCATTTAACCATCAATAGTGTGGTTATTTTTTGCTATATCCTACATCAGCTGCAGGCTGAGCCTGTGTCACCGAAGTGCATTTAACCATCAACAGTCTGGTTATTTTTTGGCCATATACTACATCAGCTGCAGGCTGAGCCTGTGTCACCGAAGTGCATTTAACCATCAACAGTCTGGTTATTTTTTGGCCATATACTACATCTGGTGCAGGCTGAGCCTGTGTCACCCAAGTGCATTTAACCATCAATAGTGTGGTTATTTTTTGGCCATATACTACATCAGGGGCAAGTTGAGCCTGTCACCCAGCGCCTAAAAAATAGACCTGACATTTCTATTCAACCAAATTTGTACTGTTTTAGCTGGTCAAGTTATTTGTAGTGACCGTAAAAGCACACTTTTTGTTCTGGGTTGAAAAACTATTCCCAAATTTGCCATTCTCAAAATAACTAGTTTCTGCTATATGAGGCCTACTTGAAATCTATCCCAAAAAGGATATCTTACATTGAAGGTGCTGATAGTGTCATTTAGAAAAACTTAACACACACGCTACCGTGCAGATACAAGTCTAATTCTGTGATTAAACCTATACCTGTCACACAGCGCAAAAAAAAAAACAGGCTGTCACGAGGGTATCAAGAGCCACGTCTGACTCCGTTATACCCGGGGTCAGGAAGTCGCAGCGGGTGGCTGCGCGCTCTATATCTAAAGATCACGGTGTTTCTTAGTGATTGTTTTCTGTGTTTGCCTTGCTATCCTTTTTGTCTCTCTCAGGGATCCGTAGCTTCTCCTCCTCAGCTGTTTCTTGTCTGCCACTCCCTACCTCCTTATATTCTCCCCTCACACTTCTCTAGTTGCCAGTTATAGAGCTTCCTGCCTGGACATCTATACTGACCCACTGGAGTGGTTAATCCTGGTTGTCGTTCCTGAGTGCTACCCTCCGGATCCCTGTTGGGCTTATTGTTGTCTCCTGTTGTCGCCCACCTGGGAATATATGTTGAGTCTGTGTTGTCTGTCCTCCCCTTGGTGTTTTCCCTTAGAGTTAGTGGTGCGGACTAGTGTTCCCATCGCCCTGTTCACTACCTAGGGCTCAGCTCAGGGAAAGCCAGGGCTTTAGGCACGTGATCGGCGTACGGGTGAGGAACCCGTCTAGGGACGTCAGGGCAGTCAGGTGCCAGCCGCCAGGTGAGTCAGGGGTCACCATCTTCCCTCTCACTTGGGCAGGGCCTTCCTCGTTCCCTCCCTCTGTGTCACGTATGTGATAGCCACGCCGACCGTGATATTATAACTGGCCCTTACTTTTTGAGAAAAAAAAATAAAAATTTTTATAATTTTTTGTTTGTTGTTTTTTTTTTTCTCTCTCTCTACTTAGAATCCAATATGGATCCTATTGATGCCTTGGCAGAACAGCTTCAAAGCCTGTCTTTGGAGGTGGCAGGATTGAAGGCGTCTGTTCTCCAATAACAGCAGCAAATGCAGCAGACCGCACCCCCAGCGGTTGCTATGGGTAACCAGGTTGTCACTGAACCCAAGGTTGCTCTTCCCGACAGATTTTCTGGGGGAAGGGACAAATTTGCGACGTTCCGTGAGGCCTGCAAATTATATTTTAAGTTGCGCCCTTACTCCTCAGGTCATGAAGAACAGCGGGTAGGGATTGTCATTTCCCTGCTTCAGGGGGATCCGCAATCCTGGGCGTTCTTGTTACCCCCTGGTTCTCAGGCTCTTCGGTCAGTGGAGGGATTTTTTGGGGCTTTGGGTCTCATATATGATGACCCTGACCGAGTCGCCCTGGCTGAGTCGAAGTTACGGAGACTCCTACAGGGAGATCGGTCAGCAGAGGAATATTGCTCAGAGTTCCGTAGGTGGGCTACGGATACTCAGTGGAACGACCCGGCTCTCAGGAGTCAGTTCTGCTCTGGGTTATCTGAAAGGGTTAAGGATGCACTGGCGCTGTATGAGACCCCCCTTTCCCTTGATGCTGTTATGTCCCTCTCTATCAGAATAGATAGACGTCTTAGGGAGAGATCGAAAATTCCGGAGCAATTGGTTACCTCTCCCAAGCAACAGTCAGCCTGTACTGACTTAGATGAGCCTATGCAGCTAGGCGGAACTTCTCGTCAGGTCCGTCCTCCCGAGGTTCGCCGTAGGGGGGGGGCTTGT